>NC_091199.1:27103098-27113098 GCF_040958095.1 Procambarus clarkii
TAAGAGCTTCATTTTAAAAACATTACAATAGACATATTTATAGCTCAAGTGAAGATACATATGTTTTTATAGTAGCGCTCAGTAGCTTGTCGGGCATGGAGTGCAGACGCCTACGCACTTGCCGATATATTGTATAATTAACAAAGATACGCTAATAAAGCCTAAAATCTTATATGCCTCCAGAAAGACCGATATATGAACATTATTATAATTGCACCAAATGAAATATATCATGTTCGAGAACAAAGATATATCAATTTTAAATTAAGTTTCGACTCTCTCTCGGGTGAGAGAGATGGGGCGACTCTCGCCCCATCTATTGGAGATTCTGTGCACTAAATACCCAAAGCTACTCAAACCCTCCTAGCATTATTTAAGTAATGAAGTAATATGGTATATTTACTCACTATAATGTGGGTGCTGAATGCAGAACATGAGAAAACATATATTTACTCCAAACTAATATAATTTCATTATGAAATAAGTAGCATCAAAGGAAGTCGATGGTCCAAGCAGCAATGTTGTGGAGCGACTTATCCAAGATATATCGTTGTTTGGAAAGTGTTTGTTGGCATATCCAGTTGTCGCACTTCTCTTTTTTTTTTTTTTTTTGAGATATATACAAGAGTTGTTACATTCTTGTACAGCCACTAGTACGCGTAGCGTTTCGGGCAAGTCCTTAGTCCTATGGTCCATGGAATACGATCCCCTGCCGCGAAGAATCGTTTTTTCATCCAAGTACACATTTTACTGTTGCGTTAAACAGAGGCTACAGTTAAGGAATTGCGCCCAGTAAATCCTCCCCGGCCAGGATACGAACCCATGACATAGCGCTCGCGGAACGCCAGGCGAGTGTCTTACCACTACACCACGGAGACTCTGCTCAAATTATCACAAATTTAAATTATAATGTTAACAAGTAGAATACGTATTTTTAATAAAATCTAACATAACTAGCCAGAAAACATTTAACATTAATTAAAAAATATATGTTTGGAAGTTAAATCGACTTCATAGGACAATGGTTTTGTTATATATACTCGTTATTCGTTGACATGCGTTCGCTATTAAAACTACCATGTACTGTACTTATGTAAAATCTCCCATGTCTCTTCGCTCATCTCACCGAACCCTACAGGCTCTGTGATATATTGTTTAATTAATTGAGATTCACAAATAAAGCTAATAATTGTATATGTTATAAAAAAGGCAGAGCTTAGTTTAGTTCATTTATTATGCACTCCATACCCATCCTATGGACGATAGTGGAGTGTTACAGAGGCACATAATGGGCTCAGGGAATGAGCCCCACAATTCATATAGCCAAGCAAGTTATAATCTTGATAAGCTAGTTACAAAAGTCAATGCACATTGTCACATCAACAATGGGCTCGAGACCAACCACAAGTACAGTTTATAATTTAAGCAACTGACATATATGGAGGGCTAGTGTCACAATTGATATGTTTATCCTACACATAACCCCCTCTCCCCCATCCAATGGGCAGCGGTGGATAGGTTACAATCAAGTCGTTTTTTGCGTTTTATTCAGAGATTAGATCTTATTGGGTGAGGAAAGATATTCATATTTTAAAGAAGGCTTCTTGGCTGATGCTCTCCATTGATGGAAAATATACAACCTTATGAAAATCAATGTTAGTTTGATCTAGATATTGTAATTAACGAAAGTATTTATGTCATCTGAAAGGTAGAAATATAGGCTACATTTAAAATCCTTTGTCATAAATATAACTGAAGTGAAAACGAAGATATATGCGTTTTGATAGTTACTTGATGGCTTGCTCTGAGAGTGTGAAGCCCTGCACACCAGCCAATAAATTGTATAATTAGTTTCCATATATTTTAATTAATCTTAAAAATCTATATGTCAGAAGAAAGGAAGATGTAGCCGTTAATGTGACAACATTTAAAAATATATATATCTTAAGTTAAATAAATAATACCACCTTATTGCCGGTGTCCGGACACATGAAAATTACCTAGGTATCAGTATCCAGCCAGGCGGGGATCACAGGCTGCACAATACTGATAAATTTATGTAATGCACTACTTGTGGTCGATCTCGAACCCATTTATGATGTGACGACTTATAGTGAATTTTGTAACTAGCTCATCAAGATTGTAACTTGCTTAGCTAAATGAATTGTGGGGTTCGGTCCATTCATTTTCTTTCTTTATTATGCACCCCATAATACCCATCCTGTGGGCGGTGGTGTAAAGGATTACAGAGGCACATAATCGGTTCAGGAACTGAACCCTCTAGTTCGTTTAGCTAAGCAAATAACAATCTTTTGACGCTAGTTACAAAATTATTAATGTACACATACTTATGCATACATGTACATATTCATACGTATACATATATACATACACATACATATTTAATCACCACCACAAATACACACATCAGTAATCTTTTGTGTCACAAGTGATTCAACAAGAGGCTCACAACAGTCACTATACAAGGCACTTTACATCTATGATGAGTCACACAGTTACTAGTCTTGCTGCACACCCACCCAACTGGGCGGCAGCTTTACAGTCATGTGCTCCACACCCACCCAACTGGGCGGCAGCTTTACAGTCATGTGCTCCACACCCACCCAACTGGGCGGCTGCTTTACAGTCATGTGCTCCACACCCACCCAACTGGGCGGCAGCTTTAGTCATGTGCTCCACACCCACCCAACTGGGCGGCAGCTTTACAGTCATGTGCTCCACACCCACCCAACTGGGCGGCAGCTTTACAGTCATGTGCTCCACACCCACCCAACTGGGCGGCAGCTTTACAGTCATGTGCTGCACACCCACCCAACTGGGCGGCAGCTTTACAGTCATGTGCTCCACACCCACCCAACTGGGCGGCAGCTTTACAGTCATGTGCTCCACACCCACCCAACTGGGCGGCAGCTTTACAGTCATGTGCTCCACACCCACCCAACTGGGCGGCAGCTTTACAGTCATGTGTATGCATTACCTACAGTAAGCAAATTTTGGATACTTCGCTAAGATTTCGGGCAGCACATCATTATGAATGAAGTACTTACACATTTCATGGACACTATTGATGTTGTTATCTTTAAATTCCGAAATTTTTCACATTCCATTATATAATGACGCAAAGTATGCGAATAGTTCTGCTGACAGAGTTTACATTTAGTCAAATCTACATCATCAGATGTTACAAACTTCCAGAGGTACTTGTAGCTGAGCCTAAACCTAGCAGTGGTAACATCTAGAAGTCTGCTAACATTATTGGATGACCCATAGACGAGCGATTCATCAAAGTTTATACAATATTGTGAAATTGAGAGTCAGTGTAGTAACATAAATTGGTAAATCATAAATATTGTAAGTTAAGAATCTGATGCATGTGTGTGTGTTGGGAGGGGCGGGGGTTATACCCTTGGTAAGCGAGAGTGGAAAGTAACCTTAGACGTACTGCGGTCAATGTGTGGGGGGGGGGGAGGGGGAGGGAGGGTGGGAGAGTCAAATCCACCCTCCAACATCTGGGCATAGTACCACCAGCCTCCACAACACTCCATCAGCCTCCAGCTGATGCTTGTAGATGCCTCATCTAACCTCACCTATGTCACACATTAACCTACAGTTCCTGTGATATTTAAACTCCTCATCACAGTGGCGTCTCACCAATATAAACTGTATTGGATTTTGTCCCGAAATAGCTATATGCTGGCTGGACGTGTATGTATGTATGTATGTTTGTATGTATGTATGTATGTATGTATGTATGTATGTATGTATGTATGTATGTATGTATGTATGCATGCATGTATGAATGGATAGATGGATGGATGGATGTATGTATGTACGCATGCATGCATGTATGTATGTATGTATGTATGTATGTATGTATGTATGTATGTATTCCCAATCACGTTAAAGACTCCCCCTCTATCATCCAGTTTAAGAGAAAAACAACTATGTACTAAATAATCGACTCCTTGTAACTTTAATTATGCTGACCTTCCTGTCTGTATTCAGACTGAGCCTACCATCATTAGAGGTGATTATAACGCTAGACACAGGAATATTGGTAATTCGCAGTTCAGTAATCGTAACGGCAACTAGTGTCACTATTAGGTAGTCATGATGATGCACAGATTGTGGGTGACCTTGAACCGACGCATATCTACGGAGGTATTCCTGATCTATGTCTCGGTTTCAACGTCTCCCACACCGTGTGCGCCTCGTCAATAGTGCCAGTTATGGCGTCTGATCATCTGCCCATATTAGCCACTGTAAGCATTGGCAGTTCTATCCTCCCCGGCGGAGTGTTCAAGCGGAAGAGGCTGGCTGTGCCCATCGATCAACGAGACAATCTTGTTGCTCATGTGTCAGAATGGTGCAGTTCATCTGAGCCTTCATCAGTTGAAGATTTTAACAATGAGCTCACAGGTACTATCAACCAGTTTATAGAATCACTTGATCCATCGTCCAGGCCACGTAACCCAAATTACACTGGTCATAGCACTTATGTTTATTATAATGATTCTAAATTGCAGACACTAAAACGCACTGCCAGAATAATTGGACTAGCTTGTAGAAGGACCCGCACTGCTGAAATGCTTCGGCTCTTTCAAGCGGCTCTGGCTAAGGCCAGGGAACGTATGGTGGAGCTGAGGCAGACAGACTGGGAAACTTTTGTCCGTGGTCTCAATTCTCACACGCCACTAAGTCGGGCATGGAAGGATACCAACAAGATCAAAGGGAAAAATGCTGCAGAGATCTCGTACCCTAATCCTCAGCACAGAGCGAATGAGCTTGTTGGTGCTTGGGCCACGACTTCCAGCTTTGACAGTCTTCCTCTACCCTCACAGAATGAATTAAATGATAGATATACTGATAGGGCAAGGCTCCTTGACTTCATGCTTCATCAAGAGGATGACTGTGACATGCTTTTACTGAATACGAACTAGATTCTGCTCTACATAAAGGCAAAGCTACATCACCCGGGGAGGATGGAGTTACTGACGGCATACTGCATATGCTTCTGCTAGTTCCAGGGAATACCTTTCTTCAATTGTATAATATGTGCTATGTAACTGGGGAGCTTCCTAAGTCATGGACCAACAGTGTTATTATTCCCATTCCTAAACCTCACCAGCCGAGTGCTTTTCGCCCAATCTCCCTCACTAGTTGTCTCTATAAGTGTCTTGAGAGGATGGTTCTCAACCGTCTCCTTTACAAAATTATTAATATGTTGTCTCCCCAGATATATGGCTTTATGCATGGAAAGAGTGTACATCACTGTATTACCACATTCCTCACCCTGCATACTGATAGGTCATACACCACTTTCCTAGATCTTAAGTCAGCCTTTGACATTGCTAACCCACACGTCATTCTGAGAGAACTTGCTAAAATAAATGTTGGAGGATGGCTTCTACGGTGGATAAGAGGCTATCTATCCAACAGGAAGTCATCTGTACTGTTCCAAGGGCATAGGAGTGTAACGAGATTTTTTGAACTTGGCACTCCACAGGGAGGTGTCCTCAGTCCTACTCTGTTCAATGTGTTAATCAGTGCACTTTTAAACTTTGTAACTAGAAGGTCCAGCGAACACATCATTAGCTATGTGGATGATATACTGATCCACACCAATGGGTATACCAACACCCAAAATGTTCTGAACTCTGTATTGTCCACATGTCGGGAACTATGCTTAGTCATCTCAGTAGAGAAAACAAAGATCCTGAACCGACACCCACCCAGACGGGGTGGGGCCGATCGCAAAATGCAGTTGGATGATGGCTCTCTGCTCGACTAGTTACCAGATACAAATACCTTGGTCTTGAGGTTCTACTGTACCGCAATGTTTAGCCAGACTGGGTCGCCAATGTAGAGAGAGGCTCCGTGCTCTCAAGGCTGTGGCAGGCTGTGGCAGGCAAACACAACTGTACTGTACAGTGTTATATATTTATTTCAATTTGAACAATTTTTAACATTAAAGGATACCTGGTTGATGGGGTTCTGGGAGTTCTTCTACTCCCCAAGCCCGGCCCGAGGCCAGGCTTGACTTGTGAGAGTTTGGTCCACTAGGCTGTTGCTTGGAGCGGCCCGCAGGCCCACATACCCACCACAGCCCGGTTGGTCCGGCACTCCTTGGAGGAATAAATCTAGTTTCCTCTTGAAAATGTCCCCGGTTGTTCCGGCAATATTTCTTATGCTTGCTGGGAGGACGTTGAACAACCGCGGACCTCTGATGTTTATACAGTGTTCTCTGATTGTGCCTATGGCACCTCTGCTCTTCACTGGTTCTATTCTACATTTTCTTCCATATCGTTCACTCCAGTACGTTGTTATTTTACTGTGTAGATTTGGTACTTGGCCCTCCAGTATCTTCCAGGTGTATATTATTTGATATCTCTCTCGTCTTCTTTCTAGTGAGTACATTTGGAGGGCTTTGAGACGATCCCAATATTTTAGGTGCTTTATTGCGTCTATGCGTGCCGTATATGTTCTCTGTATTCCCTCTATTTCAGCAATCTCTCCTGCTCTGAAGGGGGAAGTGAGTACTGAGCAGTACTCAAGACGGGACAACACAAGTGACTTGAAGAGTACAACCATTGTGATGGGATCCCTGGATTTGAAAGTTCTCGTAATCTATCCTATCATTTTTCTGGCTGTCGCAATATTTGCTTGGTTATGCTCCTTAAACGTTAGGTCGTCAGACATTATTATTCCCAAATCCTTTACATGCTGTTTTCCTACTATGGGTACATTTGATTGTGTTTTGTACTCTGTATTATGTTTAAGGTCCTCATTTTTACCGTACCTGAGTACCTGGAATTTATCACTGTTAAACATCATATTATTTTCTGATGCCCAGTCGAAAACTTTATTAATATCAGTTTGAAGTTTTTCAATATCCTCAGCCGAGGTAATTTTCATACTGATTTTTGTGTCAAATCCTTTAATTAAATCCTTTAAAAAGGATAAATCCTTTAATTGGTTGAAATTGGTTTTAACATTCGAAATCTAATTTGTTGATGTTAAATAATATAATATGTTGATGTTGATAATATAAGGTTCAAATTTATTAAGATACATACTTTAAAAACTATTTCTATTTGATACCAACAGTATCACGTTAAGAGAAGCGTCTCGCCTTGCTAACCCAAGTATAAAATATATAAAGAAACGGTGCAACTGTACTGGTATCTGCAGTACAAATTTATGTCCCTATTTAAAAAAAAAAAAATAAACTGAACCAATCACTGCCACTCCTCACACCAATGCAACAATAAGGAGAGTGATAACAGTGCTTCACATTCGACAATGTTAAATTATTTAACAAATGACGAGATAATGAACATTGGAACAAATGTACAGCTCTCTGACCTACATATAAAATCTGCATGTGACCTCATCAAACAAACTGTGCCAAGCCTAGAAGGCCTTCATGACCCAGCGTGGTAGCGGGACCTCTCCTGGCCAGTTACAATTGGTGAATTTATTCAAATTATCCAAGTTGATGGTTGTCACTGGGTCACCGTTTCCAACATTGGAGTAACTGGACAAATTAACATATACGACACCAGGCATAAATTACCATCCAAATCTACTGAAGTTATCTTGTATGCTCTTGCTAATTGCCAGGATGATAAGCTGATATGCAATATATTGAATGTCAGCAGACACAAGGACTCAAGTATGAGTGGAGTATATGCTGTGGCGTTTGCTGCATCACTTGCAAGTGGTGTAGATCCGGTGAACCTCGTATGATATGCAGAATGAGACAACATCTTCAAGAGAACTTTAAAGGAAAGTGTCTCATCTCATTCCCTGCAGCTCAGACACTGAGAAGAAAACGAATCATCCGGTCATGCTCGATGGAAGTGTACTGCATTTGCAGAAAGCTAAATGATTTGAAGCTGATGGTATGCTGTGACCGTTGCAATATTTGGCACCATGGATCATGTGTAGGTGTTACAGAATGTAATGATGATTCGTGGATTTGTTTCTTGTGCGCTAGCAAGTTGTAAATTATAATTTAAAATACTTAATTAATACATTATAATTATTATTATTATTATTATTATTATTATTATTATTATTATAACCTTACCAAATGCTTTGCTGAATCAAATAATGTTATTACTTTCAATGTGTTACAATAGCATAATTAAGTGCTGCAAGTGTCAGGTCTTTTATATAGTCGGTATTTGTTATATTCTGTACTCTTTTAATGTTATTTAAATTTCAAATAGAAATAGTTTTTAAAGTATGTATCTTAATAAATTTGAACCTTATATTATTTAACATCAACAAATTAGATTTCGAATATTAAAACCAATTTCAACCAATTAAAGGATTTATCCTTTCATGTTAAAAATTGTTCAAACTAAAATAAATATATAACACTGTACGGTACAGTTGTGTTTAATTATATTTTGCGATTCCTTTGGAAAGGGTATTTGTGCACCAAGTACTACTAGGTCATTATGAGATATGCTGAATGTTGTCAATATACCATCTGAATACGCCTCACTTTGCGTTAATCATTGAACGTCCTAATGATTAAGGTCCCCAAAAGGACTTAATCAGACCTCAGTGGATATTTTTACTCTCCCTCTCTCTCTCTCTCTCTCAGAGCATCCCTTTATGTGTTGTATGTGGGTGCTGAAGTTCAGTCTCTTGTCTATGTACCCAAGCAAACCCAAGCAAACTACTGTGGAAATGTGCAGGACAAACATATCAATTGTGACACTAGCTCTCCACATATAGCATTTGCTTAATTTAGAAACTGTACTTGTGGTCGATCTCGAACACATGTTGTTGATGTGACGAAGTGTTATGAATTTTGTGGCTAGCTCCTCAAGATTGTAACTTGCTTAGATAAATAAATTGTGTGTTCAGTCCCTGAATCCATTATGTGATAAATTAACTAAACTAAAAACTATAGTATGGCGACGAAACCTGAACTGCATAATGTAAATAGGGATTAACCAGAAAAAGATATAGGTGAAGAATAACACCAGGTAACTGTAAAGCTGCCGCCCAGTTGGGTGGGTGTGAAGCACATGACTGTAAAGCTGCCGCCCAGTTGGGTGGGTGTGGAGCACATGACTGTAAAGCTGCCGCCCAGTTGGGTGGGTGTGGAGCACATGACTGTAAAGCTGCCGCCCAGTTGGGTGGGTGTGCAGCAAGACTAGTAACTGTGTGACTCATCATAGATGTAAAGTGCCTTGTATAGTGACTGTTGTGAGCCTCTTGTTGAATCACTTGTGACACAAAAAATTACTGATGTGTGTATTTGTGTGGGTGATTAAATATGTATGTGTATTTATATATGTATACGTATGTATATGTACATGTATGCATAAGTATGTGTACATTAATAATTTTGTAACTAGCGTCAAAAGATTGTTATTTGCTTAGCTAAACGAACTAGAGGGTTCAGTTCCTGAACCGATTATGTGCCTCTGTAATCCTTTACACCACCGCCCACAGGATGGGTATTATGGGGTGCATAATAAAGAAAGAAAATGAATGGACCGAACCCCACAATTCATTTAGCTAAGCAAGATACAATCTTAATGAGCTAGTTACAAAATTCACTATAAGTCGTCAAATCATAAATGGGTTCGAGATCGACCACAAGTAGTGCATTACATAAATTTATCAGTATTGTGCAGCCTGTGATCCCCGCCTGGCTGGATCTGATACCTAGGTAGTTTTCATGTGTCCGGACACAGGCGATAAGGTGGTATTATTTATTTAACTTAAGAGATATATATTTTTAAATGTTGTCACATTAACGACTACATCTTCCTTTCTTCTGACATATAGATTTTGAAGATTAATTAAAATATATGGAAACTAATTATTCAATTTATTGGCTGGTGTGCAGGGCTTCACACTCTCAGAGCGAGCCATCAAGTAACTATCAAAACGCATATATCTTCGTTTTCACTTCAGTTATATTTATGACAAAGGATTTTAAATGTATCCT
>NC_091199.1:27118098-27256958 GCF_040958095.1 Procambarus clarkii
GCTTTTCACTTTCCTTCTTATGATGTCTTCGATGAAACCATTGGAGAAGCCGTTATTGACTAGGACCTGCCTTACCCTACAGAGTTCTTCGTCGACTTGCTTCCATTCTGAGCTGTGGCTGAGAGCACGGTCGACATATGCGTTAACAACACTCCTCTGGTACCTGTCAGGGCAGTCGCTGTTGGCATTTAGGCACATTCCTATGTTTGTTTCCTTAGTGTAGACTGCAGTGTGGAAACCTCCGCCCTTTTCCATGACTGTTACATCTAGAAAGGGCAGCTTCCCATCCTTTTCCATCTCGTAAGTGAAACGCAGCACGGAACTCTGCTCAAATGCCTCCTTTAGCATTTGCCTCCAAATGTCAATTGCTGGAAAGACGTTGGACCGGACACATTTACCAACAGCATGCGAAGAAAGAAGCATTCATCATGATTGGGAAGCACTGTGTACAGTCTGCCTATCGTAGTTTATTTAAATATGCCAGGTTGTCCGTCGACTCGCTCTCCTCGTTTGCGTCGTTCAAATGATTTTCTATTGGCATTCCATGTGTAATACGTAGGAACTTCAGAATACAGCAGTGTTTTTGCAAACGCCTCATTTTGACATAAGGTGAAGAAAGCAGATAACGTTGCAGCCGATTCATAGCTGTTTGTTGTACATTTGCAGCTGTGAAATAAACGTTTTGTCCATTTTCTTGTTTCAAAACAAAAACAAAAAATACTAAAGAAATATTTTAATTCAAACGCAGATCAACCAACACAACTCAATTTCACCACCAATTGCACTGAAAAATATGAAGATCAGTTTAAAAAACGAAATAAGAAGAAATTAAAATAGAATCAAATAAACTATACTCACGAAATGAGCAGTATGGTAAACAACACAGCTCAATTCCAATGCAATGTCACACAAAATATTTATATCAAAATGAAAAAAAAATCAAAATCTATGAAAATTCAATTTATCAATGCAATCGGAAACATTGAAATGAAATCGTAGCATATTCTATTTAGTGCGTGTTCCTCTTATGTGCAACAGATGGCGCTGTTAAAAAAAAAAAAAAATTCCCTGTCACAGGTGTGGCATTTAAATAGTAGGTATATAAAACCACACACATATTCGAATGGAATGTTGTGTAAAAATTTCAAAGCAATCTGTGAAAACTTTTGGAGAGCTTTGAAAACTTTTGGAGATTGCAGCGTGTGTTGCTCTTACTACCTACATATGGCACTGTTTAAAAAAAAACTGTTTTTTTCTTGTTACAGGTGAAGCATTTATATAGTAGGTATATAAAAACATTCACCTATTCGAATGCACCATTATATCAAAATGTCAAAGCAATCAATAAAGAGGTTTCAAAGATTTCCCTCACATGAAAACACAGTTTATCAGAAAAAGCATGTTTTTTCTCATCACAGAAGTAACATCTATATAGTATGTATATAAAAACCTGCTCGGATGCGAATGGAACATTGTTTGAAAATTTCAAAACAATCGGTGAAAAACTTTCGGGGATTAGCGATTTTGAACAAATAAACATTTCCATTTTTATTTATATAGATTGACATATATAGGATGTCAGTCCCTTTCTATTACAGATCTGAATTTAGAAAATACGATTATAGCCTAATTTATATTACAATATAAATTAGGAACAAGGTATTAAAAACGTTTATTCGAAAAGTTTTAAAGTAAGTAATTAAATGATTATTAAAAGGTTTCTTGAAACGTTTCCAACTCACATTCTAAGGTCTTTTTAAAAATTCTCATAATACGTTTTTTAAAAGTAATTACAAACGAGCCGAAAACAATGAAATATCGTTTTTAACATGTTTTTAAACGTGAAAATGTTTGCTAGGCATACTCGTCCATCCATAATGAATATTGGAACTATATACAACCATCCATAGTGACTATAGGTACTTTGCTTGTCCATCCGTAGTGACTAGAGATACCATGTACGTTCATTAATATTGAGTATATATATTATATACGTCCTTCCATAGTGACTCTAGGTACTATGCTTGTTCATGAATAGTGAATATAGGTACTATGCTCGTCCATCCATAGTGACTATGGGTACTATGCATGTCCACCTATAGTGACTATAGGTACTATGCTTGTCCATCCATAGTGACTATGGGAACTATGCATGTCCATCCATAGTGACAATAGGTGCTATGCTCATCCATCCATAGTGACTATAGGTACTTTGCTCGTCCATCCATAGTGACTTTTGGAACATTGATTGCCCATCTTTAGTGATTATAGGAACTATGTAAGTCCATTTATAGTGACTATAGGTACTATGCTCGTCCATCAATACTGACTATAAGTACCGTATCTGTCCATCCATAGTGACTATTGGTACTATGTTCATCCATCCAAAGTGATTATAGGTACTATGCTCGTCCTTCAATACTGACTATAAGTACTGTATCTGTCCATCCATAGTAACTATAGATACTATATACGTCCATCCATATTGACTATAGGTACTATATACTTCCATCCATAGTAACTATAGATACTATATACGTCCATCCATAGTGACTAGGTACTATGTCCATCCATCCATAGTGATTATAGGTACTAAGGTCATCCACCCATAGTGATTATAGGTACTATGCTCGTCAATCCATAGTGAATATAGTTACTTTGTATGTCCATCAATATTGACTGAGAACATAAGAACAAAGGCAACTGCAGAAGGCCTATTGGCCCATACGAGGCAGCTCCTATTTATAACCCCCTAATCCCACTCATATACATTTCCAACCTGCGCTTGAAACAATCGAGGGACCCCACCTCCACAATCTTACGCGGCAATTGGTTCCACAAATCAACAACCCTGTTACTGAACCAGTATTTACCCAAGTCTTTCCTAAATCTAAACTTATCCAATTTATACCCATTGTTTCGTGTTCTGTCTTGTGTTGATACTTTTAATACCCTATTAATATCCCCTTTGTTATGTCCATTCACCCACTTGTAAACCTCATGTCACCCCCAACTCTTCGCCTTTCAAGTGAATGCAACTTAAGCTTTGTTAATCTTTCTTCATATGAAAGATTTCTAATTTGGGGAATTAACTTAGTCATCCTACTCTGGACACGTTCAAGTGAATTTATATCCATTCTATAATATGGCGACCAAAACTGAACTGCCTAATCTAAATGGGTCCTAACCAGAGCAAGATATAGCTTAAGAACCACACCAGGTGTCTTGTTATTAACGCTTCGATTAATAAATCCCAGTGTCCTATTCGCCTTATTACGAACATTCATGCATTGATCCTTTTGTTTTAAATTCTTACTAATCATAACTCCCAGATCCCTTTCGCAATCCGACTTCACAATCTCAACACCATCTAGCTCGTATCTTGTAACTCTATCATCATTACCTAGCCTCAGAACTTTACATTTATCAGCATTAAACTGCATTTACCAATCATTTGACCATTTCAAAACCCTATCTAGATCAACTTGAAGTGATAGTGAGTCCTCCTCCGAATTAATTTCCCTACCGATTTTCGTATCATCGGCAAATTTGCAAATGTTGCTACTCAAACCTGAATCTAAATCATTTATATATATTATAAACAACAGAGGTCCCAGGACAGAGCCCTGAGGTACTCCACTAACAACATTATCCCACTCTGACTTAACCCCATTTATACTAACTCTCTGTTCCCTTTGGAATAGCCATGCCCTAATCGAAGTTAATATAGCACCCCCCAATACCATGAGCTTCTATTTTTTTTAATTAGTCTTTCATGTGGCACTGTATCAAAAGCTTTGCTAAAGTCAAGGTACACAACATCACAATCCTTACCACTATCAACTGCCTCAACTATGCTGGAATAAAAAGTTAGCAAATTTGTTAAACATGAACGGCCATTTGTAAAACCATGTTGCGACTCATTTATTAATTTATGTTTTTCAAGATGGAGACGAATTGTATTTGCAATTATTGATTCAAGTAACTTTCCCACAATAGACGTTAGGCTTATTGGCCGATAGTTTGACGCAAGTGATCCTTTCTTAAAAATTGGTACCACATTAGCTACCTTTCATGACTCTGGCACTCTGCCTGACTCTATTGATTTATTAAATATGGTAGACAGTGGCTCGGAAAGCTCCTCTTTGCATTCTTTAAGCACCCTGGCAAACACTTCATCCGGCCCTGGGGATTTGTTTGGTTTTAGTTTTTCTAATTGTTTAATTACATCCTCCCTGGTAAGTGCTAAACTAGTCAACCTGTCCTCATCCCCACCCACATAGACTTGTTCGGCTGAAGGCATATTGTTAAGTTCTTCTTTAGTAAATACAGATATAAAATATTTGTTAAAAATACTACTCATCTCCTTGTCATTATCCGTTATTTGACCTGTCTCATATTTTAATGGACCTATCCTTTCCCTAGTCTTAGTTCGATATAACTGAAAAAACCCTTTAGGATTTGACTTTACTTGCTCTGCTATGCGAACTTCATAGTTTCTTTTTGCTTTCCTAATCTCTTTTTTAACATTTCTAACCAGTTGTATGAATTCCTGTTCTAACCTGACTTCCCCATTCTTAATCCTTTTGTACCAAGCTCTCTTTTTACCTATAAGGTTCTTTAAATTATTTGTTATCCACTTTGGGTCATTAGTATTCGATCTATTCAATTTGTATGGTATACTACGTTCCTGTGCTTTGTTTAGAATATTCTTAAATAAGTTATATATTAAATCCACATCGAAATCCCCTTTTACGTCACCTGTCGCTGGGTTCATGTCTCGCTCTAAGACCGGCCCACACCCCATACCCAAGACTTTCCAGTCTATTTGACCCAAAAAATTTCTTAGGCTATTTAAATCAGCTTTTCGAAAATCTGGCACTTTAACAGAATTTTCTCCTACAGGTCTATTCCATTTAATGCTAAATCTGAAAACTTTGTGATCACTGTTCCCTAGCTCACTCCCTATTTCGATGTCATTAATTTGTGTTTCCCTGTTAGTTAACACTAAATCTAAAATATTATTTTTCCGTGTTGGTTCCTTAATGTGTTGCGTAAGAAAGCAATCGTCAATTAATTCTAGAAAATCTTCTGCTTCACTATTCCCTGTTTTGTTCACCCAGTTTATTCCACTAAAATTAAAGTCACCATGACATATATACTGTTAGATCTAGATGCTCTAGATATTTCATCCCATAGATGCTTTGCTTCCATTCTGTCTAAATTTGGTGGCCTATATATAGCTCCTATTAAAATAATATTTGCTTTTTCGTTTAATTCTATCCAAATAGTTTCTGTGTTGTGGCTCAGTTTTGATTCCCTCTTTGAGACTACATTTAAAATTGTCCCTAACATATAGGCTACTCCCCCTCCTCGTCTAATATATCTATCTGTGTGAAATAATTTAAATCGATTTATCTGATATTCAGCTAATAGTTCTCTATTTTCTACATTCATCCACGTTTCGGTAAGTGCAATAATATTTATTTTTTCTGTGCAGACAAGAGCATTTAATTCATTAATTTTATTTCTTAGACTTCTTCTGTTAGTGTAATATATCCTAAGTGAATTGTTATTTTGAGGCCCTTTTCTTTCCCTGATCATTTTGCCAATTCTTTTCTCCCACGAACACATACTTTTATTACCTCCTTCTCCAAATCAATTCCCATACCACTATCTACTAACAGTTTAAACCCAAACAAACACCTCTAACCACTGTTTCCAACGAGTTCGCAACAGCAACAACCCCAGCCCTCGATAGATGCACCCCATCACGAGACTATAGGTTCTATACTTATCCATCTAGAGTGACAACAGTTACTATGCTTGTCCAGCCATAGTGACTATAAGTACTGTGCATGTCCATCCATAGTTATCTTGAGATGATTCTTGAGGTTATCTTGAGATGATTTCGGGGCTTTTTAGTATCCCCGCGGCCCGGTCCTCGACCAGGCCTCCACCCCCAGGAAGCAGCCCGTGACAGCTGACTAACACCTAGGTACCTATTTTACTGCTAGGTAACAGGGGCATAGGGTGAAAGAAACTCTGCCCATTGTTTCTCGCCGGCGCCTGGGATCGAACCCACCCAGCACCACAGGATCACAAGTCAAGCGTGCTGTCCGCTCGGCCGACCGGCTCCCACTATAGGTACTATATACATCAATCCATAGTGACTATAGATACTCTATTCGTCCATAATAATGATTATAGGTACTATACACGACATTCAACAGTGGTCAAAGGTATTATGCTCATCCATCCATAGTGAATAAAGATACTATGCTTGTCCATCCATAGTGATTATAGGTACTATGCTCGTCCATCTTTAATGACTATACGTACTGTGTATGTCCATCCATTGTGACTATAGGTATTATGTGCGTCCATCCATTGTGACTATGGTTACTATGCTCGTCCATCCATAGTGACTATAGGTACTACGCTCGTCCATCCATAGTGACTATAGGTACTATACTCGTCCATCAATAATGATAAGGATTGTGATGTTGTGTACCTTGACTTTAGCAAAGCTTTTGATACAGTGCCACATGAAAGACTAATTAAAAAAATAGAAGCTCAAGGTATTGGGGGTGCTATATTAACTTGGATTAGGGCATGGCTATTCCAAAGGGAACAGAGAGTTAGTATAAATGTGGTTAAGTCAGACTGGGATGATGTTGTTAGTGGAGTACCTCAAGGCTCTGTACTGGGACCTCTGTTGTTCATAATATATATAAATGATTTAGATTCAGGTTTGAGTAGCAACATTTGCAAATTTGCCGATGATACGAAAATCGGTAGGGAAATTAATTCGGAGGAGGACTCACTATCACTTCAAGTTGATCTAGATAGGGTTTTGAAATGGTCAAAGGATTGGCAAATGCAGTTTAATGCTGATAAATGTAAAGTTCTGAGGCTAGGTAATGATGATAGAGTTACAAGATACGAGCTAGATGGTGTTGAGATTGCGAAGTCAGATTGCGAAAGGGATCTGGGAGTTATGATTAGTAAGAATTTAAAACAAAAGTATCAATGCATGAATATTCGTAATAAGGCGAATAGGACACTGGGATTTATTAATCGAAGTGTTAGTAACAAGACACCCGGTGTGGTTCTTAAGCTTTATCTTGCTCTGGTTAGGCCCCATTTAGATTATGCAGTTCAGTTTTGGTCGTCGTATTATAGAATGGATATAAATTCACTTGAACGTGTCCAACGTAGGATGACTAAGTTAATTACTCCAAATTAGAAATCTTTCATATGAACAAAGATTAAGAAAGCTTAAGTTGCATTCACTAGAAAGACAAAGAGTTAGGGGTGACAGGATAGAGGTTTACAAGTGGATGAATGGACATAACAGGGGGGATATTAATAGGGTATTAAAAATATCAACACAAGACAGAACACGAAACAATGGGTATATATTGGATAAGTTTAGATTTTGGAAAGACTTGGGTAAATACTGGCTCAGTAACAGGGTTGTTGATTTGTGGAACCAATTGCTGCGTAACGTGGTGGAGGTGGGGTCCCTAGATTGTTTCAAGCGCGGGTTGGACAAGTATATGAGTGGGATTGGGTGGTTATAGTTAGGAGCTGCATCGTATGGGCCAATAGGCCTTCTGCAGTTACCTTTGTTCTTATGTTCTTACTATAGGAACTATGCTCGTCCATCCATAATGACTATAGGTACAATGCTCGTCCATCCATAATGACTATAGGTACTAGGATCGTCCATCCATAGTGACTATAGGTACTATATACGTCCATCAATAGTGATTATAGGTACTATATAAGACCATCCATAGTAACTATTGGTACCATGCTCGTCCACTAATAGTGACTATAGGTACTATGCTCGTCCATCCATAGTGACAATAGGTACTATGTTCGTCCATCCATAGTGACTATAGGTACTATGCTCGTCCATCTATAATGAGTATAGGTACAACACTCGTCCATCCACAGTGACTATAGGTACTATGATCGTCCATCCATAGTAACAATAGGTTCTATGCTCATCCATTCATAGTGACTATAGGTACTATGTTTGTCCATCCAAAATAACTATAGGTACTATACTCATCCATCCATAATGACTATAGGTACTATGTTCGTCCATCCATAATGAGTATAGGTATAATACTCGTCCATCCATAGTAACTATAGATATTATGTACGTCAATCCATAGTGACTATAGGTACTATGCTCATCCATCCATAGTAACTATAGATACTATGCTAGTCAATCCATAGTGTCTGTAGTTACTATATACGTCCTGAAATCAATATTGACTATAGGTACTATACATGTCCATCCATAATGACTATAGGTAGCATGCTCATCCATCCATTGTGACTATAGGTACTATATATGTCTATTCATAGTGACTATGCACGTCCATTCATAGTGACTATACGTACTATATATGGCCATCCATAGTGACAATAGGTAGTATTCTCGTCTATCCATAGTGAATATTGGTTCTATATAAGTCCATATATAGGGACTATAGGTACTTAGCTCGTCCATCCATAGAGACCATAGATACTTTGCTCGTCCATCCATAGTGACTATAGATACTATGTACGTCCATCCATAGTGACTATAGGTACTATGCTTGTTCATGCATAGTGCATATAGGTACTATGCTTGTTCATGCATAGTGCATATAGGTACTATGCTTGTTCATCCATATTGACTATAAGAACTGTGCTCGTCCATCCATAATGACTATACGTACTATTTTCGTCCATCCAGAGTAACTATAGTTTCTATGCTCATCCATTCATAGTGAATATAGGTACTATGCTCCTCCATCTATAGTGACTATAGGTACTGAGTATATTCATTCATTTTGAGCATAGGTACTATGCACGTCCATCAAGAGTGACAATTATTACAATGCTCGTCCTTCCAAAGTGACTATAGGTACTATGTTCGTCCAGCCATAGTGACTATAGGTACAATGTATATCCATCTATAGTGACTATAGGTACTATGCACGTCCATCCATATTGACTATAGGAACTATATTTGTCAATCCATAGTGACTATAGGTACTATGCTTGTTCATGCATAGGGCATATAGGTTCTATGCTTGTTCATGCATAGTGAATATAGGTACTATGCTCGTCCATCCATAGTGACTATGGGTACTTTGATCGTCCATCCATAGTGACAGAAGGTACTATGCTCGTCCATCCATAGTGAATATAGGGACTATGCCCGTCTATAGTGACTATAGTTACTATATACGTGCATCAATAGAGAATATAGGTATTATGCTCGTTCATCTAGAGTGACTATAGGCACTTTGCTCGTACATCTATAGTGACTATAGGTACACTTCGCGTTCATCCATTGCGACAATATTTACTATATATGTCCATCCATAGTGACTATAGGTTCTTTGCTCGTCCATCCATAGTGACTATAGATATTTTGCTCGTCCATCCATAGTGACTATAGATACTATGCTCGTCCATACATAGTGATTATATATATTATGTACGTCCTTCCATAGTGACTATTGGTACTATGATTGTTCATGCATAGTGAATATAGGTACTATGTGTTGGAAATTTTCCAACACTAATACACCATTTCTTGTATTACCATACATCATTATTGTATTAACCATAGTATTTACTAACTCTACTATTATGTAGAACTAATTCAATTAATGTTTCTATTGCGACGCAATATTTGCCAAATTCTTCCCACGGTCTCAATGAGGCCGGGAGGTAGCTACAGGCTAAAACATTAATCTCTCAACATTTAGTTGCATCTAAAAAAAAGTTTAGTTAATTACGTTCCATTACTAAGGATTATCATATATTAAGTTGATTATTTACGTAACATATTATTACATACTTAATTCGTTCATTTAGGTGTATTAACAACTATAGTAGAAAATATTGCAAAGTAAAGCAATTTATATGATATTTCTTCATGCAGACGTAATAAGCTGACCTGAATTATGCAAAATATGTTGCATGTTAATGCATTATTTAGTGACATAAGCACTTGTCACCAGTCCTTTCCTTCCGAATTAATTGCAAGTAAAAATAAAGTACTTTAAGCTCGAGAATACTTTGAGCAGGCTGCGCATGCGTAGCACAGCCTGGGAGGAAGGAGAGCGACGTGCTTGCTGCCCGACCCCGACGAATGACGCCATATTAGCAGCGTGCGAGAGAGACAACGCAGTAGTAAAGCATTTGCTTAGTTTAATTATTTGTTCTTACAATCACAAGAGCGTTTCAACGTTAAATTGACAATCAATAGCCGTGTCCTGGAATCAGAGTGATAACAAATCCGAAGTCAATGTCCTTCACACAGCAGCTGAAGACGAAGGATTGCGTGTTTCTCGCCATAAACGGACACGCGGCTCGGCAACTATAATTTTTTTCTTTTTGTTATACTGTGTACACATTTAACATTTAGACTAGTTGTCGTTAGGCCACTCAATTAAAACAAAACCCCAGTACGTCTCTTTAACAATATTCTTAATTTATATAGGAATCAATATTGCATTAATACCTGTAAATAAATTCTACACTGATTGCTATATTCAGTAGGAATATTTCCTTTAATTAGGATGTATTATTAATAGTCAAGTAGAAAGCTTCTCTAGTCTGTTGCCTTGCAGCAACCGGGTCCGCGTCAAGCGAGATACTAGGCTGTCCCACCTTCAGGCAACAATTTTGTCAGACGCAATACGTCGTCAGGAGTGTGGCAGTTAACTTCACATCTCTCGCAATTCACAGCTAAGCTGTATAAATTAATGTAGATACTATTAACGTAGACATTTTAATGATCTCCCATTGAGATCCATGTTACTAACCACTGGTAGTAATACTTGTCTATCGAAGTATCTTGAGGTCAATTCGATTCTAATTATTATTGCCCAACTTGCAATTACTTATTTGATTTACTTCAGTGAACGAACCACACTGAAATGATGTCAGGAATACAATAGTCTTTTGACATATAACCCCCCATTTTGGGTGAGAACATTTGATTCATAAATTACAGTCCCTTTAATATTCAAGATAATAATTATCAATAATATCCATAGGACACTAGTTCATGGATTTAATAGTAAACCACATGCTCTACCCAGTTTCCACTTTTCCTTTAAAAAGTGGTGGTCCTTCGCCGCTATCGAAATCTAGCATCAATTTAAATGAATTATATGAGTCGAGTTTTCCCACACAATGTTAATGCATAGTGAATATAGGTACTATGCTCGTCCATCCATAATGACTATAGGTACTATGCTCGTCCATCTATCGTGACTATAGGTACTATGCTCGCCCATCCATAATGACTATAGGTACTATGCTCGTCCATCTATAGTGACTATAGGTACTATGCTCGTCTATCCATAGTGACTATAGGTACTATGTACGTCCATCTATTGTAACTATAAGCACTATTCTTGTACATCTATAGAGACTATAGATACACTGCGCATTCATCCATTGGTACCATATTCACTATATATGTCCATCCATAGTGACTATAGGTTCTTTGCTCGTCCATCCATAGTTATTATAGGTACTATGTCCGTCAACCCATATTGACTATCTGTTACAGACCCGAGTCCAGCAACGGAACACGGAGCAGTGAAAAAACGCCATCTGTGAGTCCGCTCCCGAAACACACTCCAAATGGACGACGCCATCTAGTGAGGACGGGATATACCGGCCACAGGTGCTGGATCCCCGTCTTAATCACCTCATAACATAGCCGCTGCTGACCTCTGGTGAGGTGGCGCTTAGACAGTGAATGCCATCTATGGAGCAAATAGGTGGACGTTTGTGTCTAAGCCTGTAAGTGAGGTTCCCTAGAGCGTCCCAGTACTAATGACGTATCTGATTGCAGAGTCGACCTGGGACTGCTGTATTGGATGATGGATCAGTCTACCCAAGGCAGCCAAGGTCTCTTCACGAGTCTGCTGAAGAAGCTGTGAGTCACCCCCGGACGAACTCTGTTGAGAGTATTAACCTGCCTGTGACGTGGCAGTGTCGGGAATCGCCTTATCCGGGGCTGGCTGGTGGAAGAGACTAGCCACTGTGGTGCTTAGTGAGGAGAGTGATCAGCGGGATCACACGAGGCTCCTGCCTAGGGCTCGCAACCTTAGTATCGGTCGTGGAGTGGCCTACTCAGCGGAGCTGATCGGTACCTGCCAGCTACAGGCTGGATTGTGGTTGAAGGCCTCCGCGACGAAGCACCCAGTGGGACTGTGATTTGGCTGGCCTGTGGCCAGGGTAGATTCGTCATAGAATCATAGTGGATTCATCGTGGGCCACTGAAGAAGGAACCAGGGCTACCCAGAGAGAGAGCACCGTGGAGCATCCAGTGTCTTCAGAGGAAGACGAATCTGTACATAATAAGTGTAGTTATAAACCCCGCGTGTGACTGATATTTATTTATTCGTGGTGATGGAAAATATATATATATAAATTGGAATATTTGTATCCCTCCCCCTTTAGTTTAACTTGCGTTACGGAACACACCCCTTGAAAGCCTCTACTAACTTGGGGCCGGATTCCCAAACTCTACTACCATCAGAGAAGAACCCGGTTGCATTCCAGTAGGGCCGTAACACTATCGTAACTATATACGTGCATCAATAGAGACTATAGGTACTATGCTCGTCCATCTAGAGTGACAGTAGGTATTATGCTTGTTCATATATAGTGAATATAGATATTATGTTCGTTCATTCATAGTGACTATACATACTATGCAGGTCAGTCCACAGTGACTATAGGAACTATGTACGTCTATCCATAGTGACTATAAGTACCATATACGTCCATCAATAGTGACTATAGGTACTATGCATGGTCTTCCATAGTGACTATAAGTACTATGCTCTTCCATCCGTAGTGACTATAGGTACTATGCTCGTCCATCCGTAGTGACTATAGGTACTATGCTCGTCCATCCATAGTGACTATAGGTACTATGCTCGTTTATCCATAGTGACTATAGGTACTATGCTTGTCCATCCATAGTGTCTATAGTTACTTTGCTCGTCCATCTATAGTGACAATTGGTACTATGCTCATCAATCCATAGTGACTATAGGTACTATATATGTCCATCCATATTGAATATAATTACTGTATATGTCCATTAATAGTGACTATAGGTACTATGCTCGTCCATCCATAGTAATTATAGGTACTATACGCGCCCATCTATAGTGATTATAGGTATTATGCTCGTCCATCCATAGTGTCTATAGGAACTATGCTCGTTCATCCATAGTGATTATAGTTACTATATATGTCCATCCATAGTGACTATAAGTACTATGCTCGTCTATCTATAATGACTATAGTTAGTATGGTCGTCCATCCATAGTGATTATAGGTACTATGCTCGTCCATCCATAGTGACTATAGGAACTATGCTCGTTCATCTATAGTGACTATAAGTACTATGCCTGTCCGTCTATAGTGACTTTTGGTATTATGCACGTCCATCCATAGTGATTATAAGTACTATGCTCGTCCATCCATAGTGACTATAAGTACTATGCTCGTCCATCCATAGTGACTATAAGTACTATGCCTGTCCGTCTATAGTGACTTTTGGTACTATGCATGTCCATCCATAGTTACTATTGGTACTATGCACGTCCATGCATAGTGACTATTGGAACTATGCTCGTTCATCCATTGTTATTATAGTTACTATATGTGTCCGTCCATAGTGACTAAAAGTACTATGCTTGTCCATCTATAGTGACTATAGGTACTATACTCGTCCATTTATAGTAACTATTGGTAAAATGCTCGTCCATCAATAGTAAGTATTGGTAGTTTGCTCGTCCATTCATAGTAACTATAGGTACTATACTCGTCCATCCATTGTAAGTATTGGTAATTTTCTCGTCCATCATTAGTGGTTATAGATACTATTTTCGTCAATCCATAGACGCTATAGGTACTATCGTCTGTGGATGACAGGCAGTGCTTGATGCTGAAGGCGAAAAGACTGAATAGTTCAATCCCAAGTTTCATTAACAAATTGGCGGCATAATGGCGCTTGGAACAAGAGAATAGTTTTTTAACAAAATTATTGTTGTATACTTTAGTGTAGAACAAAAGTGTTCAACAGGTACACAAAAGGTACAGAGTGCACTTTTCTGTAGTCTGTGCCTAAAATCTTGAGTGAAGTCAAACAGACATGAATCGAGTGAGGAAACTGACAGACAAAGCAAAATCGACAAGTCGACTCTATAAATGACTCCTTACCTTCAGTCATGTTGGCTATCACCATCAGCATACTTCTCACACCTTTAACAGTTGCCATCATTAAGATCGTATCCTTACATGTTTCTATGATGAGTTCAGCTCTAGAGATTACATTGTGCACTGGTGCCTTATGGTGTGTACTGGTGCCTTATGGTGTGTACTGGTGCCTTATGGTGTATACTGATGCATTATGGTGTGTACTGGTGCCTTATGATGTGTACTTGTGCCTTATGGTGTGTACTGGTGCCTTATGGTGTATACCGGTGCCTTATGGTGTGTACTAGTGCCAATGGTGTGTCCTGGTGCCTTATGGTGTGTACTGGTGCCTTATAGTGTGTACTTTTGCCTTATTGAGTGTACTGGTGCCTTATGGTGTGTACTGATGCATTATGGTGTGTACTGGTACCTTATGGTGTGTACTTGTGCCTTATGGTGTGTCCTGGTGCCTTATGGTGTATACTGGTGCCTTATGGTGTGTACTAGTGCCTAATGGTGTTTACTGGTGCCTTATGGTGTGTACTGGTGCCTTATAGTGTGTACTGGTGCCTTATAGTGTGTACTGGTGCCTTATGGTGTGTACTTATGCCTTATGGTGTGTACTGGTGCCTTATGGTACGTACTGGTGCCTTATAGTGTTTACTGGTGCCTTATAGTGTGTTCTGGTGCCTTATGGTGTGTACTGGTGCCTTATAGTGTGTACTGGTGCCTTATGATGTGTACTGGTGCCTTATAGTGTGTACTTGTGCCTTCTATTGTCTACTGGTGCCTTATACTGTGTACTGGTGTCTTATAGTGTGTACTGGTGCCTTATAGTGTGTACTGGTGCTGGTGCCTTATTGTGTATACTGGTACTTTATGGTGTGTACTGGTGCCTCATGGTGTGTACTGGTGCTGGTGCCTTATGGTGTGTACTGGTACTTTATGGTGTGTACTGGAGCCTTATTGTGTGTACTGGTGCCTTATGGTGTGTACTGGTGCCTTATGGTGTGTATTGGTGCCTTATAGTGTGTACTGGTGCCTTAGGATGTGTACTGGTGCCTTATTGTGTGTACTGGAGCCTAATGGTGTGTACTGGTACCTTATGGTGTGTACTGGTGCCTTATAGTGTTTTCTGGTGCCTTTTGGTGTGTTCTGGTGCCTTATGGTGTGTACTGGTGCCTTATACTGTGTACTGTTGCCTTAAGGTGTGTACGTATGCCTTATGGTGTGTACTGGTACCTTATGGTGTATACTGGTGCCTTATAGTGTGTACTTGTACCTTATACTGTGTACTGGTGCCTTATGATGTGTACTGGTGCCTTATAGTGTGTACTGGTGCTTTATAGTGTGTACTGGTGCCTTATGGTGTGTACTGGTGCCTTATAATGTGTACTGGTGCCTTATAGTGTGTACTGGTACCTTTTGGTGTGTACTGGTGCCCTATGGTATGTACTGGTGCCTTTTGATGTATACTGGTACTTTATGTTGTGTACTGGTGCCTTATGGTGTGTACTGGTGCCTTATACTGTGTACTGTTGCCTTAAGGTGTGTACTGGTGCCTTATGGTGTGTACTGGTACCTTATGGTGTGTACTGGTACCTTTTGGTGTGTACTTGTGCCTTATAGTGTGTACTGGTGCCTTATGATGTGTACTGGTGCCTTATTGTGTGTACTGGTGCCTTATGGTGTGTACTGGTGTCTTATTGTGTGTACTGGTGCCTTAGGGTATGTACTGGTGCCTTATAATGTGGACTGTTGCCTTATGGTGTGTACTGGTGTCTTATAGTGTGTACTGGTGCCTTATAGTGTGTACTGGTGCCCTATGGTGTGTACTTGAGCCTTATGGTGTGTTCTGGTGCCTTATGGTGCGTACTGGTGCCTTATAGTGTTTACTGGTGCCTTATAGTGTGTTCTGGTGCCTTATAGTGTGTACTTGTGCCAAATTGCGTGTACTGGTGTCTTATACTATGTACTGATGCCTTATAGTGTGTACTGGTGCCTTCTAGTGCGTACTGGTGCCTTATGATGTGTACTGGTGCCTTATAGTGTGTACTGGTGTCTTATAGTGTGAACTGGTGCCTTATAGTGTGTACTTGTGCCTTATAGTGTGTACTGGTGCTGGTGCCTTATTGTGTATACTGGTACTTTATGGTGTATACTGGTGCCTCATGGTGTGTACTGGTGCTGGTGCCTTATGGTGTGTACTGGTACTTTATAGTGTGTACTGGAGCCTTATGGTGTGTACTGGTGCCTTATGGTGTGTATTGGTGCCTTACGGTGTGTACTGGTGCCTTATGGTGTGTACTGGTGCATTATGGTGTGTACTGGTGCTCTATCATGTGTACTGGTGCCTTATGGTGTGAACTGGTGCCTTATGGTGTGTACGGGTGCATTATTGTGTGTATTGGTGCCTTATATTGTGTACTGGTGCCTTATGGTGTGTATTGGTGCCTTATGGTGTGTATTGGAGCCTTATAGTGTGTACTTGTGCCTTATACTGTGTACTGGTGCCTTATGGTGTGTACTGGTGCCTTATGGTGTGTATTGGTGCCTTATAGTGTGTACTGGTGCCTTAGGATGTGTACTGGTGCCTTATTGTGTGTACTGGAGCCTAATGGTGTGTACTGGTACCTTATGGTGTGTACTGGTGCCTTATAGTGTTTTCTGGTGCCTTTTGGTGTGTTCTGGTGCCTTATGGTGTGTACTGGTGCCTTATACTGTGTACTGTTGCCTTAAGGTGTGTACGTATGCCTTATGGTGTGTACTGGTACCTTATGGTGTATACTGGTGCCTTATAGTGTGTACTTGTACCTTATACTGTGTACTGGTGCCTTATGATGTGTACTGGTGCCTTATAGTGTGTACTGGTGCTTTATAGTGTGTACTGGTGCCTTATGGTGTGTACTGGTGCCTTATAATGTGTACTGGTGCCTTATAGTGTGTACTGGTACCTTTTGGTGTGTACTGGTGCCCTATGGTATGTACTGGTGCCTTTTGATGTATACTGGTACTTTATGTTGTGTACTGGTGCCTTATGGTGTGTACTGGTGCCTTATACTGTGTACTGTTGCCTTAAGGTGTGTACTGGTGCCTTATGGTGTGTACTGGTACCTTATGGTGTGTACTGGTACCTTTTGGTGTGTACTTGTGCCTTATAGTGTGTACTGGTGCCTTATGATGTGTACTGGTGCCTTATTGTGTGTACTGGTGCCTTATGGTGTGTACTGGTGTCTTATTGTGTGTACTGGTGCCTTAGGGTATGTACTGGTGCCTTATAATGTGGACTGTTGCCTTATGGTGTGTACTGGTGTCTTATAGTGTGTACTGGTGCCTTATAGTGTGTACTGGTGCCCTATGGTGTGTACTTGAGCCTTATGGTGTGTTCTGGTGCCTTATGGTGCGTACTGGTGCCTTATAGTGTTTACTGGTGCCTTATAGTGTGTTCTGGTGCCTTATAGTGTGTACTTGTGCCAAATTGCGTGTACTGGTGTCTTATACTATGTACTGATGCCTTATAGTGTGTACTGGTGCCTTCTAGTGCGTACTGGTGCCTTATGATGTGTACTGGTGCCTTATAGTGTGTACTGGTGTCTTATAGTGTGAACTGGTGCCTTATAGTGTGTACTTGTGCCTTATAGTGTGTACTGGTGCTGGTGCCTTATTGTGTATACTGGTACTTTATGGTGTATACTGGTGCCTCATGGTGTGTACTGGTGCTGGTGCCTTATGGTGTGTACTGGTACTTTATAGTGTGTACTGGAGCCTTATGGTGTGTACTGGTGCCTTATGGTGTGTATTGGTGCCTTACGGTGTGTACTGATGCCTTATGGTGTGTACTGGTGCATTATGGTGTGTACTGGTGCTCTATCATGTGTACTGGTGCCTTATGGTGTGAACTGGTGCCTTATGGTGTGTACGGGTGCATTATTGTGTGTATTGGTGCCTTATATTGTGTACTGGTGCCTTATGGTGTGTATTGGTGCCTTATGGTGTGTATTGGAGCATTATAGTGTGTACTTGTGCCTTATACTGTGTACTGGTGCCTTATGGTGTATACTGGTGCCTTATAGTGTGTACTTGTGCCTTATACTGTGTACTGGTGCCTTATAGTGTGTACTGGAGCCTTATAGTGTGTACTGGTACCTTATGGTGTGTACTGGTGCCTTATGGTGTTTTCTGGTGCCTTTTGGTGTGTTCTGGTGCCTTATGTTGTGTACTGTTGCCGTATGGTGTGTACTGGTACCTTATGGTGTGTACTGGCACCTTATGGTGTATACTGGTGCCTTATAGTGTGTACTTGTGCCTTATAATGTGTACTGGTGCCTTATGGTGTGTACTGGTGCCTTATAGTGTGTACTGGTGCTTTATAGTGTGTACTGGTGCCTTATGGTGTGTACTGGTGCCTTAGAGTGTGTACTGGTGCCTTATACTGTGTACTGGTTCCTTATAGTGTGTACTGGTTCCTTTTGGTGTGTACTGGTGCCTTATGGTATGTACTGGTGCCTTATGGTGTATACTGGTACTTTATGTTGTGTACTGGTGCCTTATGGTGTGTACTGGTGCCTTATACTGTGTACTGTTGCATTAAGGTGTGTACTGGAGCCTTATGGTGTGTACTGGTACCTTATGGTGTGTACTGGTACCTTTTGGTGTGTACTGGTGCCTTATGGTGAGTACTGGTGCCTTATGGCGTGTACTGGTGCCTTATGGTGTGTACTGGTGCCTTATGGTGTGTACTGGTGCCTTATGGTATGTACTGGTGCCTTATGATGTGTACTGGTGCCATATTGTATGTACTGGTGCCCTATGGTGTGTACTGGTGCCTTATGATGTGTACTGGTGCATTATGGTGTGTACTGGTGCCTTACGGTGTGTACTGGTGCATTATGTTGCATGCAGGTGCCTTATGGGGTGTATTGGTGCCTTATGGTGTGTACTGGTGCCTTATACTGTGTACTGGTGCATTATGGTGTGTACTGGTTCATTATGGTGTGTACTGGTGCATTATGGTGTGTACTGGTGCCTTTTGGTGTGTACTGGTGCCGTATGGTGTGTACTGGTGCATTATGGAGTGTACTGGTGCCTTATGGTGTGTACTGGTGCCTTATTGTGTGTACTGGTGCCTTATACTGTGTACTGTTGCCTTATAATGCGCACTGGTGTCTTATGGTGTGTTTCAAAGCCTTATGGTGTGTTTCAGTGCCTTATGGTGTGTTTCAGTGCCTTATAGTGTTTACCGGTGCCTTATGGTGTGTACTGGTGCCTTATGGTGTGTACCGGTGACTTATGGTGTGTACCGGTGCCTTATGGTGTTTACCGGTGCCTTATGGTGTGTACTGGTGCCTTATGGTGTGTACCGGTGCCTTATGGTGTGTATTGGTGCCGTATGGAGTGTACTGGTTCCTTATGGTGTGTACTGGTGCATTATGGTGTGTGCTGGTGCATTATGGTGTGTACTGGTGCCTTATGGTGTGTGTTCTGGTGCCTTATGGTGTGTACTGGTGCCTTATAGTGTGTACTCGTACCTTATGGTGTGTACCGGTGCCTTATGGTGTGAACAGGTGCCTCATGGTGAGTACTGGGGCCTTATGGTGTGTACTGGTGCTTTATGGTGTGTACTGGTGCCTTATGGTGTGTTCTGGTGCCTTATGGTGCGTACTGGTGCCGTATGGAGTGTACTGGTGCCTTATGGAGTGTACTGGTGCCTTATGGTGTGTACTGGTTATTTATTGTGTGTACTGGTGCCTTATTGTGTACTGGTGCCTTACGGTGTGTACTGGTGCATTATGGTGTGTACTGGTGCATTATGGTGTGTACTGGTGCCTTATGGTGTGTGTTCTGGTGCCTTATGGTGTGTACTGGTGCCATATGATGTGTACTGGTGCATTATGGTGTGTACTGGTGCCTTATGGTGTGTACTCGTACCTTATTGTGTGTACTGGTGCCTTATGGTGTGTTCTGGTGCCTTATGGTGTGTGTTCTGGTGCCTTATGGTGTGTACTGGTGCCTTATGGCGTGTACTGGTGCCTTATAGTGTGTACTCGTACCTTATTGTGTGTACTGGTGCATTATGGTGTGTACCGGTGCCTTATGGAGTGTACGTGTACCTTATTGTGTATACTGGTGCCTTATTGTGTGTACTGGTGCCTTATAGTGTGTACTCGTACCTTATGGTGTGTACCGGTGCCTTATGGTATGTACTGGTGCCTTATGGTGAGTACTGGGGCCTTATGGTGTGTACTGGTGCTTTATAGTGTGTACTGGTGCCTTATGGTGTGTTCTGGTGCCTTATGGTGCGTAGTGGTGCCTTATGGTGTGTACTGGTGGCTTATGGTGTGTACTGGTGCCTTATGGTGTGTACTGGTGCCTTATGGTATATACTGGTGCTTTATGGTGTGTACTGGTTCCTTATAGTGTGTACTGGGGCCTTATGGTGTGTACTGGTGCTTTATGGTGTGTACTGGTGCCTTATGGTGTGTTCTAGTGCCTTATGGTATGTACTGGTGCCTTATGGTGTACTGGTGCCTTATGGTATGTACTGGTACCTTATGGTGTGTGCTGGTACCTTTTGGTGTGTACTGGTGCCTTATGGTGTGTACTGGTGCCTTATGGTGTGTACTGGTGCCTTATGGTGTGTACTGGTGCCTTATAGTGTGTACTGGTGCCTTATGGTATGTACTGGTGCCTTATGGTGTGTACTGTTGCCTTATTGTGTGTACTGGTGCCTTATGGTGCGTATTGGTGCCTTATAGTGTTTACTGGTGCCTTATGGTGTGTACTGGTGCCTTATGGTGTGTACTGGTGCCTTATGGTGTGTACTGGTGCCTTATAGTGTGTACTGGTGCCTTATAGTGTGTACTGGTGCCTTATGGTGTGTACTTTGGTTATTGTGTGTACTGGTGCGTACTGGTGCCTTATAGTGTTTACTGGTGCCTTATAGTGTGTTCTGGTGCCTTATGGTGTGTACTGGTGCCTTATAGTGTGTACGTGGGCCAAATAGTGTGTACTGGTGCCTTATACTATGTACTGATGCCTTATAGTGTGTACTGGTGCCTTATAGTGTGTACTGATGCCTTATGATGTGTACTGGTGCCTTATAGTGTGTACTTGTGCCTTATAGTGTGTACTGGTGCTGGTGCCTTATTGTGTATACTAGTTCTTTATGGTGTGTACTGGTGCCTCATGGTGTGTACTGGTGCTGGTGCCTTATGGTGTGTACTGGTACTTTATGGTGTGTACTGGAGCCTTATGGTGTGTACTGGTGCCTTATGGTGTGTACTGGTGCCTTATGGTGTGTACTGGTGCCTTATGGTGTGTACTGGTGCATTATGGTGTGTACTGGTGCTCTATCATGTGTACTGGTGCCTTATGGTGTAAACTGGTGCCTTATGGTGTGTACGGGTGCATTATTGTGTGTATTGGTGCCTTATGGTGTGTACTGGTGCCTTATTGTGTGTACTGGAGCCTTATGGTGTGTACTGGTACCTTATGGTATGTACTGGTACCTTTTGGTGTGTACTGGTGCCTTATGGTGTGTACTGGTGCCTTATGGTGTGTACCGGTGCCTTATGGTGTGTACTGGTGCCTTACAGTGTGTACTGGTGCCTTATGGTATGTACTGGTGCCTTATGGTGAGTACTGTTGCCTTATGGTGTGTACTGGTGCCTTATGGTGCGTACTGGTGCCTTATAGTGTTTACTGGTGCCTTATGGTGTTTTCAGGTGTCTTTTGGTGTGTTCTGGTGCCTTATGGTGTGTACTGGTGCCTTATGGTGTGTACTTGTGCCTTAAGGTGTGTACGTATGCCTTATGGTGTGTACTGGTACCTTATGGTGTGTACTGGTACCTTATGGTGTATACTGGTGCCTTATAGTGTGTACTTGTGCCTTATACTGTGTACTGGTGCCTTATGGTGTGTACTGGTGCCTTATAGTGTGTATTGGTGCTTTATAGTGTGTACTGGTGCCTTATAGTGTGTACTGGTGCCTTATACTGTGTACTGGTGCCTTATAGTGTGTACTGGTACCTTTTGGTGTGCACTGGTGCCTTATGGTATGTACTGGTGCCCTATGGTGTATACTGGTACTTTATGTTGTGTACTGGTGCCTTATGGTGTGTACTGGTGCCTTATACTGTGTACTGTTGCCTTAAGGTGTGTACTGGTGCCTTATGGTGTGTACTGGTACCTTATGGTGTGTACTAGTACCTCTTGGTGTGTACTGGTGCCTTATGGTGTGTACTGGTGCCTTATGGTGTGCACTGGTGCCTTATGGTATGTACTGGTGCCTTATGGTGTGTACTGGTGCCTTATTGTATGTACTGGTGCCTTATGGTGTGTACTGGTGCCTTATGATGTGTACTGGTGCATTATGGTGTGCACTGGTGCCTTACGGTGTGTACTGGTGCATTATGGTGCGTGCAGGTGCCTTATGGGGTGTTTTGGATCCTAATGGTGTGTACTGGAGCCTTATACTGTGTACTGGTGCATTATGGTGTGTACTGGTTCATTATGGTGTGTACTGGTGCATTATGGTGTGTACTGGTGCCTTTTGGTGCGTACTGGTGCCTTATGGTGTGTTCGGGTGCATTATGGAGTGTACTGGTGCCTTATGGTGTGTACTGGTGCCTTATAGTGTGTACTGGTGCCTTATACTGTGTACTGTTGCCTTATAATGCGCACTGGTGTCTTATTGTGTGTTTCAGTGCCTTATGGTGTTTACCGGTGCCTCATGGTGTGTACAGGTGCCTTATGGTGTGTACTGGGGCCTTATGGTGTGTACTGGTGCTTTATGGCGTGTACTGGTGCCGTATGGAGTGTACTGGTGTCTTATGGTGTGTACTGGTGCCTTATTGTGTGTACTGGTGCATTATTGTGTGTAATGGTGCCTTATTGTGTACTGGTGCCTTACGGTGTGTACTGGTTCATTTTGGTGTGTACTGGTGCATTATGGTGTGTACTGGTGCCTTATGGTGTGTGTTCTGGTGCCTTATAGTGTGTACTTGTGCCTTATACTGTGTACTGGTGCCTTATGGTGTGTACTGGTGCCTTATAGTGTGTACTGGTGCTTTATAGTGTGTACTGGTGCCTTATGGTGTGTACTGGTGCCTTATAGTGTGTACTGGTGCCTTATACTGTGTACTGGTGCCTTATAGTGTGTACTGGTACCTTTTGGTGTGTACTGGTGCCTTATGGTATGTACTGGTGCCTTATGGTGTATACTGGTACTTTATGTTGTGTACTGGTGCCTTATGGTGTGTACTGGTGCCTTATACTGTGTACTGTTGCCTTAAGGTGTGTACTGGTGCCTTATGGTGTGTACTGGTACCTTATGGTGTGTACTAGTACCTCTTGGTGTGTACTGGTGCCTTATGGTGTGTACTGGTGCCTTATGGTGTGTACTGGTGCCTTATGGTGTGTACTCGTGCCTTATGGTGTGTACTGGTGCCTTATGGTATGTACTGGTGCCTTATGGTGTGTACTGTTGCCTTATTGTATGTACTGGTGCCTTATGGTGTGTACTGGTGCCTTATGATGTGTACTGGTGCATTATGGTTTGTACTGGTGCCTTACGGTGTGTACTGGTGCATTATGGTGCGTGCAGGTTCCTTATGGGGTGTTTTGGATCCTAATGGTGTGTTCTGGTGCCTTATACTGTGTACTGGTGCATTATGGTGTGTACTGGTTCATTATGGTGTGTACTGGTGCATTATGGTGTGTACTAGTGCCTTTTGGTGCGTACTGGTGCCTTATGGTGTGTTCGGGTGCATTATGGAGTGTACTGGTGCCTTATGGTGTGTACTGGTGCCTTATAGTGTGTACTGGTGCCTTATACTGTGTACTGTTGCCTTATAATGCGCACTGGTGTCTTATTGTGTGTTTCAGTGCCTTATGGTGTTTACCGGTGCCTTATGGTGTGTACAGGTGCCTTATGGTGTGTACTGGGGCCTTATGGTGTGTACTGGTGCTTTATGGCGTGTACTGGTGCCGTATGGAGTGTACTGGTGTCTTATGGTGTGTACTGGTGCCTTATGGTGTGTACTGGTGCATTATTGTGTGTAATGGTGCCTTATTGTGTACTGGTGCCTTACGGTGTGTACTGGTTCATTTTGGTGTGTACTGGTGCATTATGGTGTGTACCGGTGCCTTATGGTGTGTGTTCTGGTGCCTTATGGTGTGTACTGGTGCCATATGATGTGTCCTGGTGCATTATGGTGTGTACTGGTGCCTTATGGTGTGTACTCGTACCTTATTGTGTGTACTGGTGCCTTATGGTGTGTACTGGTGCCTTATGGTGTGTACTGGTGCCTTATGTCGTGTGTTCTGGTGCCTTATTGTGTGTGTTCCGGTGCCTTATGGTGTGTACTGGTGCCTTATGGTGTGTACTGGTGCCTTATGGCGTGTGTTCTGGTGCCTTATGGTGTGTGTTCCGGTGCCTTATGGTGTGTACTGGTGCCTTATGGCGTGTACTGGTGCCTTATGGTGTGTACTGGTGCCTTATGGTGTGTACTTGTGCCTTATGGTGTGTTCTGGTGCCTTATGGTGCGTACCGGTGCCTTATGGTGTGTACTGGTGTCATATGGTGTGTACTGGTGCTTTATGGTGTGTACTGGTGCCTTATGGTATATACTGGTGCCTTATGGTGTGTACCGGTGCCTTATGGTGTGTACTGGGGCCTTATGGTGTGTACTGGTGCTTTGTGGTGTGTACTGGTGCCTTACGGTGTGTTCTAGTGCCTTATGGTATGTACTGGTGCCCTATGGTTTGTACTGGTGTCTTATGGTGTGTATTGGTGCCTTATGGTGTGTACTGGTGCCTTATAGTATGTACTGGTGCCTTATGGTGTGGACTGGTGCCTTATGGTATGTACTGGTGCCTTATGGTGTGTACTGGTGTCTTATGGTGTGTACTGGTGCCTTATGGTGTGTACTGGTGCCTTATGGTGTGGACTGGTGCCTTATGGTATGTACTGGTGCCTTATGGTGTGTACTGGTGTCTTATGGTGTGTACTGGTGCCTTATGGTGTGTACTGGTGCCTTATCGTGATTTTTATATATATGCCGCTAATATTCAGTTTTCTAACTCATTAAATAAGTCACAAGGAACTGTGAACATAACTTTGCTCTTACTCTCACCTTCCTGGACGCCTCGCTGCTCCTCCTGCAGCTGGTGTATAGCAATCTGGTTAATAATGACGGTCGCTGTCAGGTCCAACTCCTCTGTGTGGCCCATGGTGGCCTCCGGGAAGGCGGCCGACCAGACCACCAGGACACAGAGGAGAGGCAGCAGACAGACAGACATGACTCTCACCACCACACTCACACTACACACTAACCAACACCCTGCATGACTGCTGGCTGGCTGGCTGGCCACCACGCACTAAGTACACCCGCGCTCACCGCCCACACTGATAGGTAGTGGGGCGTTGAATCACCAGGAAACTCTCCTTCAATATGGCCAGTTCTTATACATGCTTTTACAAAGAGGAGAAGTCCTGTGAGAATAATGAGCATAAAAGAATAAGAAAGAATGTAGAGATCTGTTAATAAGAAGGTTAAGCTATGAGAGTTAAGAGAACTGCGCCTCCCAACCAGGGAGGTTATAACTAACTGAGAGGATTTGATCATAACATCAAATACTGAGTGTAATGTACAAGGTGAACAGGGACAGCTTGTTTTTAATGAGAGAAAGATTAATAGAACCTAAGTTGAGGATAGAAACACAAATTAATAGAAAAAGATAAGGACATACTCATACCCTGTATGTGTAGTCAACAAGTAGTATGCACTGGAAGAAGAAGTTGCAGAAGCCACCTCTCTTCAAAATTTTTAAGACAAGATCTGACAAAGAATGTGAACGTGAGAATAGTTAAACTGTAATACAACAAGTACAACAAAGCCCGAGTAGGAGAGGTTTAGAGAGCTACGCTTCACTTACCTTAGCAACACGTCCAAAGACCAAGTCCATTCTATCCAGTGGCTGACCCATAAGACACATTCATCAGTTTTAACATTTTGTTCATTTAAAACAGAAGTTTTCTGAAATATAAATTAGTATATTATCAAATTGTGCATATTTAGGCATTTGTTAGGTTAGGTGTTTAGGTTCTGTTGGCGCTTATTTGTATTTGTATATAAGCAGGTAAAGCATTTACAGCGATGTGGTTCAAACAAAAGGCCTCAGTGAAGCACATGTTCTGGAAGTGTTCTGACGTCATCAGTCGTGAATTGTTGGAAAAACCGACACCATTTACCAACTCTCAAATTAACACATAGAAAATGAGACACAGTGGAAATTTCTGGCAGTAGAAAACGGGGGATGTCATTGCCACATCACTATGAGATTCACCAGCTATATTAATGGGAAATCTTCTTAATACCATAGTTTTTGGACTGTAAACATCTTAAAAACATTTCACTTGAATCAACTTAATTATCAGTACTAAAATAGAATAAATGTAAGCCTTCCATTCCCTTCTTGACATCTGGACAACATAGCAGAGGCATCAGTGGAAAGAGGGAGGGAGAGAGCAGTCACCATTAACATTATACCAGTCTTGCTGGGGCAAATCTAGCCCCAATAATTTCCCTTGGAACACAGTGTTATGTGAATAAAGTGCTCTCATTGTCAACACATGATATATGTCTACTATAAGGGGAAGTGTTCTCCGAAACCCATTTATTATCTTTCATTTCTGGTCAGTAATGTTATGTAGCTATAGGGTAAACCGGTCAGAATGCAAAGCGAGAACAAACAACAAGGTGATAGATATTCACCTCTCATTATTTAAATTGCCTCTATTTCCTCTGATATAGCTGTCATATTAGGATTACTGCCAGTACATTGTGTGCCCTTTGACAGGTGTAATTGAAGAGGAACAAGAATTACTAGTTATCTAGTACTGCAGTACATGAGTTGGCGGCCAGCTTCACAAACAAAGTGTATCAACTGGCTTCTTCATCCGAGTTCATATCTGGTTGCCTAGGACAAAATCAGCCATACAAGATAAGTCCTCCCCATTTAATTACTAATATATGTAGTCTAATACTGTAGTGTATGTCTACCAATCAACAATTTTTATTGCTAGACGAAGTATATAAATAATAAACCCCCCAGAATGTGTAAGGAAAGAGATTTGTGGGAAATTTAAACATCATACAGTCCCTTTTAAACATCATACAGTTTACTATCGAAATAAATAAACATAGAAATAAATTCCTGTTTAAAATGCAATAAAGTTTAATGTAAATTGCAAAATAAAGCCCACAGGTCAGTTTCCCTACATGAGTAGTGTGTAAACCATTTATCATTCATAAACGGGTGGTTTGGCGGGTGCATGGATTGGTCTTTGGCCTTCGTTTACGAGGACGCGCTGCCCTTGGTCACTGATTGGTAAGTACCACCCCCTTCCTCACTACCCCACCACCACCTTCACTACACACACCACCACCATCATCCACCCCACCTTCACTAAACCATCCACTACCCTGCATCTATGCTCTATAAATTACAATAGAAGATCTCCCACTACCTTCCACCTACACACCACCAACCACCATTCACCACAGCCCTCCACCTTGACACTGCCGCCAGGCCCTGGGCTGATAGGATGTGCGTGCCTCTTCTCCCCTCTAGGGGTTAAGTTCCTCGTACCCAACTCTTGTGTTTGATAGCCAGGATGTATCGAGACAATACTATTGTGTAGCTGAGTGTTCTGACACTATAGCATAAGTCACTAGTAAAAGAGGAACCCTAGAGTGAACTAATATTCTGGGAGCACACTCAGGCTTAGGAGCTGGAGGCCTGAAGAGAGGCTAGCTGGCCTCCACCGCTCCCTACCAGGGGAAGCCTACCAAACGTTAGTGTTTGATGCATTGCTGGTGCTAATAACACAGCATTACTTGCACAGGGTACTTGGGACTCACTGTAAGACTCTCTAGCAAGAAGAGATATATCTAAAGGCATCACCAGCTTCAGGCAACAACTACAGCAATGAGAGTGGTGGGATTGTAACCTGACCCCCCACGGGCCCACTGTCCCAACAGTCTTTCCCACCCCCTCCCTAACAGGAGGGTGACACAGCCACCAACATTAAATGATGCCAGCTTTGTATAGAGCACCTGTACATTCATAGTTATAAGACTTCCTCATTATCTCTTACTCTTCTCACTTCGCCATTTCAATAAGTCAAGTGGAACGGCCCATGGCCCATGCGGTTACCTGTAAAATCTGGGAGGCCAATTGATTTGTGTATCTGTTCACCCTTGTAGCAGGGTTAGACTGTCTTTGGGGACCTTCTATCCAGAAATAGGACATAGGAGAATAAGTCACTGAGGGTTAACCTCTACGAGTCACAACCAACCAAGTAGAAGGACGGAGTGCTTAGCCCTCAGCTAAGGAGAGCTTATTCTTAGGAAGGGATAGGAAGAGCAAAGCAAGAAAACAGAAAAGAATGAACTAGTACTGAGACTATGAGAGGTCACCGGGTAAAAATCCTCCCCCTTGTGGGGGTGGGGGACACAAGCTATGATAAACAGAATGAACTAGTCAATCTCTTGTTCACTCTCAAGGTACGATTTTCTAAACTAATAACCACAAAGACTCCTCATTCATAGCACTATGTTACCAGGATGAAGATGTTGACACAGTCATCAAGGGAAAAAGTATATGTAAATTGATGGGGAAACATTTTCAGGTCATTATTTCCCCAGAGCTGCAGGCCAGGAAGACAATAGTCCTGAAGAGACTTGATGCATCACTTACTAACAATACCCCGGAAAATATAAAACGCCACATAGAAGAAAGGAATGATTGGGCCAAGGTAGAAGAAGTAATTCTCATGCCGAGATTGTCAACCATGATGAAAATAAGATTCGAAGAAATCTCCATGGCACAGAAAGCTCTCAGTCAAGGTATCCATTGCCACTACTACCACCTTAGCACGGACAACTACAACCTTGAGCAAGAAGAATACTGTAACATAACCCCTTGTTGGACATGCTATAAATACGACCACACAGCCGCAGATTGCCAACAAACGGTCAAAGTATGTTCAGAATGCGCTGAGCAGGGACACATATTCAGAGATTGCACAAATAAATCAAACCCCAAATGTCTCAATTGTGGGGGTCCCCACAGCACGCTGGCATCAATCTGTCCCACTAGAAAGAACATCCTAAAACAAAAAAGGGCCGATGACGCAGCAACAAAGACAGCAACAGCCAATAATACCTATGCAATATAACTACCACCAATGCTTGGTCAAATAAGGTATCACACAATCCAGCAAACACTACCCCACACAATCCAGCAAACATGACCTGACAGGTAATTGGGGACCTACCAACAAAGATCCTGAGCAGTATGATCTTTGCTCACTTAGAAAACTTAGCAAGTCCAGGGTCATTTGGATCCGTAATTAAAGAAACGTACAGGAGGAAAGGTCTCCCAGAAATGGTATTCCCAGACAATCCTTCCACACTTAACATCATAAAAGCCCTGGTGGCCAGCAATATAATCAGCATTCCCACATCTGAGACTAACTCCCAACAAGTGTCAGGACCCACGAATGCAGAGACCCTCGATGTGTCAGAAGGGGAAGTAGAACTAACACCAGTCGCACCATCCACCACTAATGACCCCCAAGGAGGGCCTACAAACATACAAGCACCACAGGAGACACAACTATTAGCGAATTCCGATGAGGTAACTGAGGCAGATCACAGACACACAGTGGGCATCAATGCTTACCACACACATACAGACAATGCTGCAAACTCAGACACAGTCATCCAGGACTAAGCAGAGATCCCAAACAATACCGAATTCTTCTCAAGAAACGAAACCCACACGGTTAACTACAAGATCCTCAAAGAACGTATACGAACTCAGCACGTAAAATTCCAACACAATATCCCTAATGCTAATACGAAATACGTCTACAATTATATAATGTCGCATGCTTTCAACCAAACCCCCATAACCATTCAACAGATAAGCAGCAGTCTGTTTAACACAATGCACAACGGACATGCATCGATCCAAAACAATCCACGAGGTGGAAGTGACCTATCAGTTTCAACATAGCCATCCAGTTATTACCAATAATTCAATACAATGTTCTAAGCTGGACTCCATACAGAGCATTGAAACTCAGCAACTTGTACAGAGAAATAGACCCAGATTTAATACTCATTAACAGCCATGGAAAAAAGGATAGTGAGAAGATAAAGATTTTCTATTACAAAATTTACCAGGTCAACAGAGCTGACCAAGCCAACGATGGAGCAGCAATTGCTGAAAGGAAAAATATTCGAAACAAAATTATAGATAATTTTCAAGTAAACTTCCTTGCCATGGAACTCCGAACTACGAAAGGTACAATCTTCATAGGAACGTGTTACCAACCACCAAGACGACCTTACCTTCCCCTGACCGACATCATGAAACTCACCAGAAGGAACAGACCTGCCTACTTCCTGGGAGATCTGAACGCCAAATACAGAACACTGGGACACGGATGGAACAACCAGACAGGAGATGCCATCCACAATATGATAAGGAACGGCAATCTAACCCACCTGGGCCCAGACTTCCCAACTTATGTCAGACAAGGACACAGTGGTAAACCAGACATAATACTGTCAAACAACCACCACTTCTTAAACACCCACATAGAAAGGGGCCCAGAGACCACAAGCGACCCCCTACCAATAATAATGAAGCTATCGGCTAACCCCATTCAGAAACCCTCACCACCAAGACTTCAATACACAAAAAACTGACTGGGAAGCGTTCAAAAGCAGTGCACAGGAAATCAGTGTCACAGACTTTAATGGAAAGGAAACATCATGCATAAATACAGAGCTAAATACGTGTATTAGCACCATAGAAAAATGCATGAACGATCATATCCCCGTAGCTCACCACATAATGCTCCCACACCCCCAAGCCACTTAGACACTTAGGACACAGCAAACCAGATATAACAATCCTCTACAACTCATAACGGACAACGGGTGGACGGACGAGCACAAAAGACTACAAAGAGAGTTACAAGACGAGCTTTAAGATCTATACAAAATAGAATACACCAAAAAATGGGATGACCTAATAAGCAAAATTTAAGCCGACTACAGAAACCCAGGAAAGTTCTGGAAGAAAGTGATGGAAAACTCAGGTGAAGGAACACCCTGAATCATAGACGCCTCAGGAAATAAACTCTATGAGGAAAGTGAACAAGAACAGGAATTCAGGAAGTTCTGTGAAAAAATATTCAGGATAAACCCGGAAACAAATTTAAACTTTTGCCCCATTATTGAAAGGGAAATTACAACTCAAGTCGTTAACTGAGCTGAAGCACTACTCCCGACGCAAACAATAGACCTTAACAACATCTGCAATGACTGCCACCTTATGAAACACATAACCATTGCAGAGGTCCATAAAACAATTATGGGTTCCAAGAACACGGCGCCGGGCAACAGCAAGATAAATAAGATGGTATTATCCAACCTACCAGTGATTGCACTCCATCAATACACTTGTATAGTAAATACAGCTCTTGCATCTGAACTATTCCCCACATACTTCAAGAATGCCACAATAGGATTAATGCCCAAGCCAGGTAAACCCCCAACCCAAACTGAAAATTACAGGCCAATTTCCCTCCTCGAAGTACGAGGCAAAATATTTGAAAAAATAATCAGTCAGAGACTTGTGAAGTACATGGAAGAGGAGGAGAAGTATTACACCAGGCAGGAAGGGTTTAGGAACCGCAGAGGGCCCAATACAGCAATAGCCCGAGCATATAGCCAACGCAGTGTCGAAAAAAGATCAGTGTAATATAGTGCTTAGAAACGTTTCGAAAGCCTTCGAAAAAGTATGGCACACAGGCCTAAAATATAAGATATATGAGCTAGGATTCCCTGTGAGATTTACAGCTACTCTCTGTAGCTTTATAGACAACAGAACTGCTAGGCTCAATATCGGCAGCTACTTGGGTGACTGAATAATAGAACTGAAAAGTGGAGTACCACAAGGAAGCTGCCTCTCCCCCACTCTATTCAACATATTTGCAGGTGACCTACCCCAACCCCAACATGGAGAATACATCACGTACGCTGACGATATCACCCAAATAATATGCCAACCGGGTCCTTACCTTGAGGTGCTTCCGGGGCTTACCGTCCCCGCAGCCCGGTCGTCGACCAGGCCTCCTGGTTGCTGGACTGATCATCCAGGCTGTTGGACGCGGCTGCTCGCAGCCTAACGTATGAGTCACAGCCTGGTTGATCAGGTATCCTTTGGAGGTGCTTATCCAGTTCTCTCTTGAACACTGTGAGGGGTTTGCCAGTTATGTCCCTTATGTGTAGCGGAAGTGTGTTGAACAGTCTCGGGCCTCTGATGTTGATAGAGTTCTCTCTCAGAGTACCTGTTGCACCTCTGCTTTTCAACGTGGGTATTCTGCACATCCTGCCATGTTTTCTGGTCTCATGTGATGTGGTCTCATTTCTGTGTGCAGGTTTGGGACCAGCCCCTCTAATATTTTCCACGTGTAAATTATTATGTATCTCTCCCGCCTGTGCTCAAGGGAGTACAGATTTAGGCTCTTTAGTCGGTCCCAATAGTTTAGATGTTTTACTGAGTGGATTCTAGCAGTAAAGGATCTCTGCACACTCTCCAGGTCAGCAATTTCTCCAGCTTTGAAAGGGGCTGTCATTGTGCAGCAGTACTCCACTCTAGAGAGCACAAGCGTTTTGAAAAGTATCATCATCGGTTTAGCATCTCTAGTGTGAAAAGTTCTTGTTATCCAACCTGTCATTTTTCTTGCAATTGTGACGGCTACTTTATTGTGTTCTTTAAAGGTAAGGTCTTCCGACATGAATACACACAGATCCTTTACATTGCCTTTTCGTTCTATGTTATGATTTGCCTGAGATTTGTACGTGGTTTCCGTTTTTATATTTTCATTTTTTCCATAGCGCATGAGCTGGAACTTATGTTCGTTAAACACCATATTATTTTCTATAGCCCATAGAAAGACCTGATCTACATCTGATTGGAGGTTTGCCGTGTCCTCTATGTTGCCTACTCTCATGAAGATCCTAGTGTCATCTGCAAAGGATTATACAGTGCTATAGGTTATGTTCTTGTCTATGTCCGATAAGAGGATGAGAAAAAGTACTGGAGCAAGCACAGTACCCTGGGGGACTGAGCTCTTCACGGTTGATGGGCTGGATTTTATTTATTCTGTTAGTCAGTAAATTGTAGATCCATCTGCCTATTTTTCCGGTAATTCCTTTTGAACGCATTTTATGTGCAATAACACCATGGTCACATTTATCAAAAGCTTTTGCGAAATCTGTGTAAATTACATCCACGTTTTGTTTGTCTTCCATATCATCTAATGCCATATCATAGTGGTCCAGCAACTGGGACAGGCAAGAGCGCACTGTTCTGAAACCATGTTGTCCGGGGTTATGGAGATGCTGTGATTCCATGTATTTTGTGATCTTACTTCTTAGCACTCTCTCAAAAATTTTTATGATGTGCGATGTTAGTGCTATCGGTCTGTAATTTTTTGCCTCTGCCATATTTCCTCCTTTATGAAGTGGTGCTATCTCTGCTGTTTTTAGTATATCAGGGATAACGCCAGTATCTAGGCTTTGTCTCCACAGAATGTGGAGGGCCTGCGATAGTGGTTTTTTACAGTTCTTGATGAATATGGAGTTCCAAGAATCCGGGCCTGGTGCAGAGTGCATAGGCATACTGTTTATGGCTTCTTCAAAATCCAGTGGGGATAGGGGGACGTCTGATATATGATTTGATGTTGGTATCATATCCATGAAAAATTCATTTGAGTTATCAATCTTTAGTGCGTTTAATGGCTCGCTGAAAACAGTCATACTGTTTCCTCAGTAGCTCACTCATTTCTTTGTTGTCATCGGTGAAAGTTCCATCTCCATTTCGCAGGGGCCCGATACTAGATGTGGTTTTTGATCTTTATTTTGCATAGGAGAAAAAATATTTCGGATTTTTCTCTAATTCACTGATGGGCTTTTGCTCTCTTTGCCTCTCCTGGGTTTTGTATGATTCTTGTAGCTTGAGTTCAATTGTTTCTATTTCTCTACCTAACCTTCTTCGCCGTTCTTGAGATAGGGTGCGACTCTCAAGTTGCTCCGCGATTCGTTTTCTTCGCCTATATAGGGAACGACGTTCCCGTTCCAATCTGCATCTCGTCCTCTTTTTTTTTTTCTTAAGGGTATGCGGTTTGAACATATTTCTAGTGCTACTGAGCTTATTTTTTCCAGGCACTGGTTCAGGTTTGCACTTTCTAGCTGATCTTCCCAGTTTATTTCTGTGAAGTCCTGGTTTATTTGCTCCCAGTTTATCTGTTTATTATTAAAGTTGAATTTGCTGAAATCTCCTCCACCTAGAATCTGGACTGGTTTTAATGGTCTATTCCCCATGGTTGTCATAACTTCAATTAAGTTGTGATCTGAGTAACAGGTATTTGTAATCATTATGTTCCTGATCAATTCATCATTATTAGTGAAAATGAGGTCCAGCGTGTTCTCCTTCCTAGTTGGTTCTACTATTTGCTGGTTTAAGGCAAACCTGTCACACATTCGTAGCAGGTCATTTGCATGTGCCTGTTCATTTAGGCTACTTCCTGGTATTCTTTCTGATATTACTGTATTAGCCAGGTGCTTCCATTTCAGGTGTTGTAGGTTGAAGTCCCCAAGCAGGATGATGTTCGGAGCTGGATTTGTGAGGTTTTCCAAGCAGTGTTCTATTTTCATTAGTTGGTCTTTAAACTGCTGAGGGTTTGCCTCCGGTGACTTATATGCAAGGACAATACCTACATTTAGGATCTCTATTTTGATTATCAGCACTTCCACCATATCATTTGAGGTGTTTAGCAGCTCAGTACAGATGAGTGTGTCTTTGACGTAGAGGCTGACCCCACCCTGAAGCCGGTGTTTCCTCTCACATCTGAAAAGATTGTACTCTGAGATCCATATTTCACCATTATGGTAGTCCTTTGTGTGGGTTTCTGTTAGGGCTGCAAACACTGCATTTGCCTCATGAAGGAGACCATCTATAAAGTGAACTTTGTTGGATTTGCGTGTTTTTATACCCTGGATGTTGGCAAATATAAATGATGTTATCGTGTTAGTGGAAGTGCTGGATGCCTTACTTGGTGTTAATATCTAAGGCTCTGGTAAGGAGGCCACTGTGTTTGCGTCCTCTCCAGCATTTGACCGAGTTGGTGGTAGAGTCTGGTCATTTTCAGCCATTCTTCTCCTCCTCCTCTTGCTAAAAAATTATCCCAGTCGTTGGAGTAGTGGCTGTTTTCATAGTGGCGGTCTGTCGGTTTTATTTGCTTGGTACCTCTTATATGAAAAGCTGGACATTCAGCATTGAAGCACTCTTTCCTGTCCAAAGAGTTCTTGCAAGCTTCTGGGTGAAAAAATTCGCAGCTTTTGGTACATTTACCTGTATTGAGGAGGTTTCTGCACGTTCTGGGGTGATCGTACATGCATGTTCCATTTGTTCTTCCCGATATCCCATGTTTACAGGTTGCCCATTTGTAATACCAACTGATTTTAGGGTCTTGTTATGTTTGTGTCCCTTTGCCAGGGACCGCACTCTGCTGCGGCGTCCCCGACACTGTACTCTGCTCTGGGGCCTGCGACACCGTGCTCTGCTCCGGTGCCATTGACACCGTGCTCTGCTCCGGTGCCATTGACACCGTGCTCTGCTCAGGCACCCCCGACTCCCTGCTCTGCTCAGGCGTCCCCGACTCCCCGCTCTGCTCAGGCGCCCCCGACTCCCCACTCTTCTCAGGCGTCTCCGACTCCCCTCTCTGCTCAGGCGTCCCCGACTCCCCGCTCTGCTCAGGCGTCCCCGACTCCCCGCTCTGCTCAGGCGTCCCCGACTCCCTGCTCTGCTCCGGCGCCGCTGCCACCGAGCTGTGTGCTGCATCTGGTTGTACCTTGGTGTCATGTACAGTTTGTTTGAAGACATTAGAAATTGCTATACAGGCATTTATTAGTGATTCTCTGTTTTCGGCGGGAGTTTTATCCGGGATTTCCATCATCTTCAAAAAAGTTACATCATCCTTTTTGCAGAGCTAGTACACAGAATGGTCACTGGGACAATTTCTCCTTGAATTATCAGTCATGTTGGCACATTTTTTGTGTATGGCTGCTGAACAGAGTTGGCAGTGAAAGCTCTGTTGGTAATCTACCTTCATGTTGCATTGTATGCACGTTCTTATCAAAGCCATTTTTGTTGAACACTTCTGTTCAGTGGTGGTGATCTTACAAGGTCTTACAAGGTGGGGTGTTGACCGTTGGGGGTTGATTGTGGATGTTGACCGTGGGTGTTTACCAACTTGAAATAGGCCTGGAAAAGGCTGTATGGACTGGCAGTGTTGTTACCACGCGTCACACTCTTAATTCGTTTTGTTCACTTGTTACATTACTTGCATTTTCCCACTAGTTATCTTACAGTAGAGGCGTCTAGTTTCTGTGTCTGGGCACTAGTTACCTGAGTACGTTACACTATTTGAAAGAATGCACACAGTGGGTACTGAGGTGGGCCTACATCCAAATGGCCCTTGTTTACATACAAACGACGGACTCATTTTGTGTATAAATTGTTAACTTGATAGTAAGATATGTTATCTGATTTTTTTTATAATAGACACACGTTTTGCATAGAGAGCTTAGCACTATGTGCACTGATTTCTTGATGTTTCAATAACGAGGGATGTGATTTAATGACGACTTGGCAACTATCGCCTAAGGCCTCCTGGCACCACGAGTGCAGGCCTTGACTACACACGAATTTCACTTATTTTTCCTTGAACACAAACGGTCGGATGGTAATCACTATGATATATTGTTTAATATGTTGAGACACACTTTAAAAGTTATCTGACTGTGTTTAGTTCCTGTATCACTGAAATATCCCTAGATATATATTGTTTTCCGCGGAGCTCGCATAGCGTGGCCCTTCCCCTCTCACACCCAGAACGGAACGGGTCCATCAAAGCCACTACTAGCCGACAAGACCAAGGCAGCAATTAAATCCATAAACATCTTTGAGAAACAATGGAAAATCAGCACAAACAAACAAAAGTTCCAGATAATACACATTGCAAAATGAAACCCTGACCCCATTATCCTTAACAACTGCCCGATCCAATAAAATAATAATAATAATAATAATAATAATAATAATAATAATAATAATAATAATAATAATAATAATAATAATAATAATATTAATAATAAAAATAATAATAATAATAATAATAATAATAATAATAATAATAATAATGATGATAATAATAATAATAATAAAAATAATAATAATTTATTTAGGAAAAGTACATACATAGTTGCAGAGTTACAGTACAAACATTATGTTAGAATTAAAGATAGAGGTAGTACATACAATACCTAAAGCCACTAGTACGCATAGCGTTTCGGGCAATATGCGTAGGTAGGCAGAATACTGGGACCCTTGATCAATAAAACAGGGATAAAAATTCACATAAAGGACCGATTAAACAAAGCTAAAGCAGCCTTTGGGAAACTGAGGAGATTCCGAAGCCTCAGCACGAACATTCAGATGCACCTATATAGTGCTCTAGTTCGGCCGCATCTTGAGCATCCCCCAGTACCACTGCACACCTTAAAGAAAATTTACTTGCAAAAACTAAAAGCAGCTCAAACTAAGGCACTAAGGAGAACAGCAAAACACCGTCCACCATATGACCAGACAATCCAGGAACTCCATGAACTCCTGAACATACAACCACTAAATATCAGACTACATCACCAACCCATCAGGGTGTGTAACACCATCGAAATGTTAGAGGACCCAATGTTAGAAAGATTACTCCAAGATGAGACGCCGCTCCCACAGCTGGTGACCCTAGAGCCTCAATTCACTAGATGAAAACCCCGCCCCACAGTACATAATTCCCAGGTGAAATACTGACCAGAAACCCCCCAATAATTGGAAACAATTTAGTATATATGTATGTGTATATGGATACATGTGTGTGTACATATGTGAATATATATGCATGTATAAATAAATCAATATTAATAAAAAACAGAAATAAAGAGCCTTAAACAGAACAACATGTTTGGAAGCATCAGGGTGTGTATATATAAATGCTACACAGTATTCATCAATAGACGTTCGTATATGTTGAAATACATGTGAAGAACCTCACACTCACAGCTCCCTGACAAGAGAGAAAGCTTAGCTTAGCTGCCAACACCCAGACATCGTGTCAGCAAGGCGGACAGCCCGCCTGCTTTCTTAACTCTCACTGTATTTCCCACTTCTAAACTTTGCTTCACCTATGCCTCTCCACCCTCTTTACTCCAAAAAAAAAAATCCCACCCGCACGCCACCAACCACCATCCCCCACCACCCTCCACCTTCACACCACCAACCACCATCACCCACTATACTCCATCTTCACATCACCATCACCCCCCACCTTCACACCACCAACCACTATCCCCCACCTTCATACCAATAACCCCCATTACCCTCCATCGTCACACCACCAACCACCATCCCCCATTATCCTCCATCTTCACACCACCAGCCACTATCCCCCACCTTCACACCACCAACCCCCATTACCCTCCATCTTCACACCACCAACCACCATCCCCCATTATCCTCCATCTTCACACCACCATCACCCACCACCTTCACACCACCAACCACCATCACCCACTACCCTTCACCTACACACCACCAACAACCATCCCCCACTACCCTCCATCCTCACACCACCAACCACCATCACCCCCCCCCCACTTTCACACCAACCACCATCCCCCACTACCCTCCATCTTCACACCACCAACCACTATCACACCCCCCCCCCCCACCTTCATTCCACCAACAACCAGCTTAGCTTCTAGTTTAGTCTTCTCTTTTTCTACTTATTTTTTTCTCTGCAGTTCTAATTTCAACTTCTCTAGTTGGAACTGACTCGCCTCAGTTGCATCTGCAATTCAAGCTGGAATCATTCCAAGCATCTGTTCCGGCTGCTTCTGCTACTGTGGCTACTCTTACTACTACTGTTTGACACCTGTCACCTCACTCCATCTTGCCCATCATCTTCCACTCCCCTCTCAGCTCCATTTTGAGCCCCTTGCTTTACCACTTCACTCTTGACTCTCAAATCCTTAAGGATCCAATCTTTCATCAGTGCTTCCTTGGATGATTTTATCCTAATGCCACATCTCCCTGCAATGTGTCTCATCTGTTCCTTTGTACATCCCTCCAAGGCCTCAGGTTTCCCTAAATCAACAAACATTTGCACATTATGCATCTTGTCCTTTGAGTTGTCTAAAAGAGAGAGAAATAACTCGACCTGCAGTTGCACGAGCTTATAACAGTTACCTGCTCTCAGACTCAGGCTGTGGGTAAGGCACTCGTTTCAGACACAAGCTCTGTGTGTGTGTGTGTGTGTGTGTGTGTGTGTGTGTGTGTGTGTGTGTGTGTGTGTGTGTGTGTGTGTGTGTGTGTGTGTGTGTGAGACAGTTCTGGGGTAGTCTGCTGCCCGTTCCTCTTTAGCCACCCTCTGTGCCTCAGTCACCTCGCCATCTGGGGTACTCTGTTGCCTGCTCTGATTCAGCCACCCGCTGTGCCTCAGTCACTTCGCCATTTGGGCTAGGCTGCTGCCTGCTTCTTTTCAGCAACCCATTGTGTCTGTTGGAAATTTCCAACACATAATCACTCACAATTAGTACTTCAAGAAGAATTCTTGTACTAACAATTATATTTTCAAATACCACTAACCAGTAGTGCAATAATATTAACTCATTTGTTACTGTGTAATAACCGCGCCAAATCTTTCCTACTGTTTATGGCGAAGTTGCGTCAGCCAGCTAGCCACAGAGAATAAATTTCCACATATCAGTGGATCAAATAGAGTCCAGTTCTTTACCTTTCTTTATTAAGGATAAACATTTACTAATAAGTTTACTTTAATTAGTATATTACCGTTTACTGGAATTCATTTACCCAGCTAGACTAGCTGTTCCAGTGAATAATAATATAATGTAAAACAATTTCCACTCTAACTCTTTTTCGTTTATTTAACGGAGTCTAAATTAATTGACTTGCACCACGAGAAAATATATGGCCGCATAACACATTTATTTATGACGTAAATATTCGTAATACTCTCTTCCTTCCATATTTACCATTAAATAAATAATATAATTTATGCTCGGGGATCCTACTGGGAGCTATTGCGCATGCGCCACCTCGAGGAGGAAGGTGGAGAGAGACGGCAGCCATTTTCCTGGCGACAAGCAGTGTCTGGACCTTGCATGTTTTACCAGCCCGTATTTGTGTCACCTAACATCAGCGGATGTCAGGGTGCTGGAGCGACTCCATCATTAATCAGACACTCGGCTTGGCGAACATTAAACCGATAAGTCCTACTAATAGTTGGTAGTTTGTGATCACAAGGTAATTAATTTGTAGGGTGTTCGTTGTCAGGCGGCATGGACTCTAAATATCAACAAGTGAGTCCCACGCTCGATCGCCTCCACAGTTTCATTTAGAAATAGATGTAAATCAACATTGGTAAAGGCAATTCTTACATTTTACCCATATTTCAGCTTGTTCCATAGTGACAAGAAGAGAAGAAAGCCTCTACCCCCAAGGCGTGTTCTAGGACAGACTGTTTCGACAAGTTCTCTTGACGTGACTGCCCTAACGCTTACATCTATTTCTACAACACAGCTAAGCTGCTGTTTATTTTCTAAATTAGTAAATCACTAACATTTATTTAATTACTGACCTTCAATATAAGATCATATGTTTACTAACCATTTATTATTATTTGTCATGTAATTATTTCTGATATTCTTGATATCTTAATGGCTAATATTTCATGCGAATTTGTATCTATTTTATTGTGCAAGTAACGCATTAGTTTCTTTGTACCAATTTAACCCCCCAAAGGATGTGGTGCGATGTGGCTCAATATTTTAATTTCCATCTACAGTTCACTTAATGCTCTTGAATTACATGATTAATTATTGAGAGATCCATAGGCACTAGTTCTAGGATTTATTTATAATATTATTTGTTCATTTTATTTCCCTTTTAATTATTGGGTGGTCCTTCGCAGCTATCGAAATTAATTATCATTATAATTAATATTCTGAGCCAGATTTACCCACAGTTCCTCAGTCACCTCGCCATCTGTTTGGGCGACTAGGCTTTTTACGTGTAATTTAACACCAACAACAAAATATCAACGCTTTCACCTTGCAATGTGTCAGGCATACTACATAAATCCATCTATCTCTGAAGCATATATTGTTGCCCTCACAACCCGCAATATGTCACCCGCAAGATCAGCTACTCTCGCTACACAACAAGTCTCCTCTATGGTGATTGATCTTCCTGGGAATCACTACCGGGACCTTCAATCAGTGGGTCCGCAAATTAAGTATATCCTCTTGCAGCTTCTTCTATATCGCTGCTACCTCAACTAATGACGGATAAAGGCCACCATGTACCACTGCTACATCAACTCTGGACGCACCATGACCATCATACATGAACCTGTAATTCCATTACCACAAAATAATAAACTATATCCTTTTATCGAAATACAAATAACATTCATTAAATAAAATTATCCTCGCAATTCTATATTCCGTGCACCGGCCTGTACTGTGGGGGTACTCCCCCACATGTGGGGGCCTCGTAGCCTGGTGGATAGAGCGCAGGACTCGTAATTCTGTGGCGCGGGTTCGATTCCCGCACGAGGCAGAAACAAATGGGCAAAGTTTCTTTCACCCTAAGTGCCCCTGTTACCTAGCAGAAAATAGGTACCTGGGAGTTAGTCAGCTGTCACGGGCTGCTTCCTGGGGTGTGTGTGTGTGTGGTGTGGGGGAAAAAAAAGAAAAGAATAAAAAAAAAAAGTAGTTAGTAAACAGTTGATTGACAGTTGAGAGGCGGGCCGAAAGAGCAAAGCTCAACCCCCGCAAAAACACAACTAGTAAACACATGGACGAGTCCACACCAAAAATCTTGATCCGCCAGGGGGCTCTCCCCCTCAGTCAGCCCCTGACCCTGGCCACACTACCTGGGGAGCACACCATAAAATTTTGCCCTGTTTATATACAGCCTACATTCGCAGCCAACTAGACTATTGTTGGTAGGCATTTGCACCGGCTGCTCCTACAGAGCAGCCACAGAGCCTTGAGGTCATATAAAACAATGCTCTGCGACTTACATGTGGCGTAATGCTTTCCACTCCTTTCTTTGGACTTCACGTGGTAACAGGCTTCACAAGCTTAGCCATCAGACGGGACATAATGTGTGCCAACTATCTGTCACTCTGTACCACTGCTCACCAGACACACCCATACAGATAAAAAATTAACCCAACAATTAACCCACATAACCCCACTTCCCCACCAATCACAACCGATCCTCACACGGGCTACAGCTAACCTCAATATAGACCTCACTTTACTTCAAAACTCTGAAACTCAACTTACTGTGCCCCCCAATTCCACCTTGACTTTATACAACTCCTAATACATCAATACAACTCGAAGACAACATTCCAAAGTCTGCACCAAACTCAGCCATAGCCTCAGTCTTTGTCTCAAGATTGGAAAATTGGTACCCAAATACCACAGCGATTTATGCAGATGGATCTCGCATCCTCATGAACAACGCACCTTCGGTCACTAGTGCTGTATGGATACCGGAATACCATCTCCAGCAGGGATGGCAGTTACTAAACCAACTATCTATTTTCACTGCTGAATTATATGCCTTGTACCAAGCTCTCCAAATAATCACATCATTACCAGTTGGGAGAGATACAATCTGTAGTGACTCCAAGAGTGCGATTCAAGCAATTATGTACTTTTCAACGACATGCAAAGAGTTTGTTTACCCATCCCTTTAACTTCTTCATGAACATCGATTGAACGGTTATGACATCTCTATCCATTGGATCCCAGCGCATTGTGGTATACTTCATAATAAACTTGTAGATCAACTGGCCAAATCGATGCACAACACACCTCACATTACCCGTCATCCATTTCCTCATATTGCACGAAAAGTAGCCTTCAAAGATACTATCACCCAAGATTTTTTAATGAAATGGAAAACGTCATGCTCAGCTTTGTACTATGGGTCCATTAAAAAGAAATGGGAAACTTGGAAACATGTCAGTTATAAAAAGCAGAGAAACTGATGTAACGATGACCAGATTAAGGCTTGGACACACCAAACTGGCAGCACTCAGCTCTAAGTATAGATCAAACATCAACGAACTCTACATCCACTGTCATGGGCCTCAGACAATCGAACACTATCTCCTTCACTGTTTCTGACATCGTAGTGCCAGATTAAACTTCAAACAAGTATTTACTGCACTTAAAATACCCTTTACCATCGAGCATATATTAGGAGGAGGTGACCTCTCGTTACAGGAAAAATATAAAATAGTCATAACACTGGCTAAATATCTCCAGTCGACTAACAAATTAAGCTACATTTGACCCGTGCCACATTTATACCTGGCGCCACCAACAGCTAAACACACAAAGCAACTGCCTCGTCGCAGTACAACGCACAAACACTTTTGAAACTCTTATCATTCTCAACATAAACACGGGTCCCAACATTTGTATGGTGCAGTCATTGCCCTCCCAAAGCTTCCTCACGCTTCACTCAGTGAAATTCATTACAAATTCTTCTACACAAGTCACAAATAACTATTTTCCTCTGGAGAGACGACCTGCGTCCTTCTTTTCAGACTTCCTCACAAGTGACGTCTTAAGACCATTGCACGCAACATGCTCCTGCGATGACGTCATTTTTGCACACGAGTCGCCGCATACAGTCGACCTCTGACCTCTAAGTGACTTATCCAAGTGCTTCTCGGGGACGTATCTCCTCCTTAGTCACATTTAATGATGGTTGCTTGCACCATTTAACTTCCCTGACTCCTCACTATGGTCAGGTGGGGAATAACTCTCAGTGTGGGGCAGACCTTCATCATGGGGTTCATAACACCCACCATCTTCACACCCACCAACCACCATCCCCTATTACTCTCCACCTTAACACCCCTAACTACCATCCCCCATTATCCTCCACCTTTACACCACCAACCACCACCCTCCACCTTCACTCAACCAACCACTATCCACAACTACTCTTCACCTTCACACAATCAACAACCACCCCCTACCACCCTCCACCTTCACACCACCAACCACCATCCCCAACTACTCTCCACCTTCATACCACCAACCACCATCCCCCACTACCCTCCACCTTCGCAACTCTAACCACAACCCTCCACTAACCTCCACTTGACACAACCAACCACCACCCCTTACTACCCTCCAACTTCACACCACCGACCACCATCCCCAACTACCCTCTTCCTTCACACAATCAACTACCACCCTCTACTGCCCTCCACCATCACTCCACCAACCACCACGCTCCACTACCCTCCACTTTCACACCACCTGAGTGTTGTTGCCTGCCTGGCTGCGTGCTGACATGGCCGTTTGACATGGGGGGCCTGGCCATTCCTCCTGTGTTGCGGGTAAATTCCGTGGGCCTTGAATTCACGTGTAAGGCTGGTTATCCGGCCATTGAGTTAGTTATGTACGACATGCTTCGTGTCCCGGTGGAAGCTGTGTATGGCGTTGAGCTTGTTACGGCCCACCGGGTGATTGTCAAGTTCGTGGGGGAGGAGGAGTATCGGGATTTCCTCTGGCGGAACGAGGGAGGGAGCCGAGCGGACAGCACGCTGGACTTGTGATCCTGTGGTCCTGGGTTCGATCCCAGGCGCCGGCGAGAAACAATGGGCAGAGTTTCTTTCACCCTATGCCCCTGTTACCTAAGAGTAAAATAGGTACCTGGGTGTTAGTCAACTGTCACGGGCTGCTTCCTGGGGGTGGAGGCCTGGTCGAGGACCGGGCCGCGGGGACACTAAAAAGCCCCGAAATCATCTCAAGATAACCTCAAGATAAGGGGCGTTCATTGCAGTTGCCGGATGGCGCCGGCTCCGTTACGATCTCGGACCGAAGTGGTGCCCTGACATATGTCAGTGTGCACGGTGCGCCCCTGGAGTTCCCTGAAGACCTTCTCCGGTGCTTCTTCGGGAGGTATGGTGTAGTCATCAGTGTGCGGGTGAACAAGCTGTCCTCGGGGAAGTATGCTGGGAAGCAGACGAACGTCCGTACATTAGGTATGCGCCTGCGGTCGGATATCCCATCTTCTGTCCGGCTGCTGGGCTACTACGTTCGGGTGTACTATGCCCGGCAGCCCCGTACTTGTTTCCGGTGTGGCCAGTTGGGGCAGCCTGGTGTGGCCAGTTGGGGCATCAGGCTGCCGGGTTCTCTGAGACACCTGCTGCACTCGTTAACTTATTCCGGGAGGAGGATTTCCCGCCACTCCCTCAGGGCGTGGATTCCGGAGTTGAAGTGGAGCAGGTCCCAGTCGCTGCTGATGCGGCCCCTCCTGCGTCACCCGACATGCCCCCGGTGCTTGTTGTCCCTCAGCCGAGTGCGTCTGCGTCTTCCTCGACTCCTGCTGCTGCGCCTGGTCCTGCACCCTCGCCAGGTGTTCCGGCTGTGCTGGGTGTTGGGGGGCTGCGGAGCATCCTGTTGTGTGCGGCCCGGTTCCCCATGTGGTTGAGGCTGCTGTAGTACTGCGACGGGCGTTGGTTCGCCCGGTTCGTGAGGGCCGTGGTTCTGGGTCCGCCTCCGGCTGTGAGGATGTGCGGCCAGTGCCCAAGCGTTCTAGGCGCTCTTCTACTGCTTGGGCTGATATGGAGGACTACGACGCGGGTGGAGCTTTGGGAGATGGTGTGGCGATTCCGGGTGCCTCGTGCTCTACGACGCTGGTGGTGGCTGATGTCCATGTGTCAGCTGTTGACGATGATTGTGCGTCTAATTTACCTCCTGTTCTTTCTCCTGCAGAAGGTTCTCCGCAGTGGGAGGTGGTTGCTCCTACAGGAGTGGATGATGTGGATCCTGGTGCGAGCCGAGGCATCAAGCTGGTGCTGAAAAAGGATGCCAAGCGTGGGGGGTCCCAGCAGGTACAACGTTCGGTGGTTGACGAGGGGCCCTGTGAGGCAGCTGAGGAGGCTCCCAGTGTGCTGCCCATTGCCCGGCCTCATGGGAAGGTGCCTCTCCCTCTCATCTTGGCCTCCGGAGTGGCGAATGATGCTGACCATCCGTTGAGTTTTAATATTGTTGACCGTGTGCGTCCTGATCCGTGGTGCCCTTCTACCATCTGGATTCGTCGGACTAAGTGTTTTATTGTAGGTGTGCCAGAGTTAATGCCAGATCCTTGTACGCTCAATAGTGACCATGTTTCGGAGGACATTATGCTACTTTGGGAGGCGTATTGTATTCGCTTCCCGGCGGACGAGTGGCCGGACAAGTATGAGATCTTTTCGTAGTCTGTGTGCTTGCAGTGTGTTTGGTGTGGTGTTGTGGTGTTTTGTTGTATTTTTTCTTTTTTCTTGTGTTTTTTATGTTGGCCCTTCAGGCCTGTGTTTTGTGACTTTGTATGGTTGTGTATTATTTTGTTTGTTTCTTGATGTACTTTGTTGTTGCATTCTTGGTCCTTCAGGCTAGTTGTTGTGTTTATGCCTGATTTGTTTTCAGGTGTGCGTGTTTATTGTCATTGTTTATTTTGGCCTCGCCTTTTGTTTACGGGGCGGATGGCTTGGTGTCTGTTTTTTTTTATTAATGTATTGATTTTATGTTGCTTTGCCTGTTGTACGTGTTTGGACAGTCTTGTGTTTGCACTGTTCTGTTTCCTGCTATGCCTCTTGTTGTATGTTTTGTTTTTCTGGAGGTGTTGTTTTGTACTATGATTGTTGGATTGCCATTGTATTCTGTTTTGTGCTTTGATGTATGCTGCATTTTTCATGTTTTTCTTGTATGTGTTTTGTTGTGCTATGCTGTTTTGTTGTGCTATGCTGTCGGCCCTTCTGGCCGGTGGTCTATTGTTTTCCTTTATGTATTCTGTATTTTTATTGTATTTAATTTGCATGCTCTGCATGTAAAAAAAAAAAAAAAAATTCACACCACCAACTACCCACCCCCCATCATCCACCACTATCTCTCCACCAACTACCACCCCACCAACCACTACTCTCCACTAACTACCACCCCACCATCCACCACTCACTCTCCACCAAATACCACCCCACCAACCACCACTCTCTCTCCACTAACTACCACACCAAAATCCACCACTCACTCACCACCAACTACCAAGGTAAAATCTTACTGAAGCGACCATACGAGTCATACATACTCATACTCCGCCCAAGTAAAGCAGAAACAAGCAACACTTAGTGGGCCAGCCAGAGGCTTAGGGCCCGCGCAGGAATATCTCTGCAAAAAAAAAAAAACTACCACCCTACCAACCACCATTCTCTCTCCACTAACTACCCCCCCCCCACCATCCACCACTCTCTCTCTCTCCACCCACTACTCCTCCACCATCCACCTCTCTCTCTCCTCCAACTATCAAGCAAACCATTCACTATTCTCTTTCCATCAACTACTACCCCACCATCCACCACTCTCTCACTACCAACTACCACTCCACCATCCACCACTCTCTCACTACCAACTATCCCTCCGCCATCCACCACTCTCTCTCCACCAAATACCCCCCCCCCACCATCCACCACTCTCTCTCCAACTACCCATCCCACCATCCACCATCCCCCCATTCTCTCGCCTCCAGTTATCCCCCCCCCCCCTCACCATCCACCACTCTCTCTCCCCCAACTACCCTCTCCCACCATCCACAACTCTCTCTCCACCAACTACCACCTCACCATTCATCACTCTCTCTCCACCAACTAGACCCTCATTGTTACGTACTCCTAGCAGAATACGTATATAAATTTAAAATAACTTGTTTTATTTTATTTTATCATTGCATGTATATGTACACACATTGTGTTTTTTTGTAAATTGTCGTATGGTGTGGCAGCGTCAGTGGACAAGAGCGCGGTTGCTTTTGCACACGTCTATTACCTGATTGATACGGGAAAGCTGGACCTGTTCAGTTTGGAAGTTCCAGATGTCACTTTTATTTAGTATATATAATTGTTATATTCTGTAATTAAACAGGTGGCATTATACTTATATATTTTGTAAGTAACTATTATATGTAACTTGCAGTCTTATGTGTTTTGAGAACAAGTGGTTGTTCAATTAGTTTTAAATATTAAAAAGTCCTTAGTTTCCATCCCTCATCCTGGGATGAGGCAGACGGGAGGTGAGAATGTGGGTAGCGCCAGAGCGAGAGTCAGTAGCTTCGGGGAACCAGGAGGAGTAACATGTGGGAGATAAGTCTGTTATTTTTTGTTGTGCCATAGTTTACTATTATATATTACGTGCAATGACAATACTTTCATTTATTGTATAAGTTAACTTAACCATCTGTGTTTTTATATTATACTGTCTTGAATATATATCTATATAATCTTTTGTATCTATTCTTCAGTCCTAAAGGAAGAGTTTTATTTATGTGCTCATTACTTATCAAGGGGTTATACTGGTGACGCGCTTTAGAGAGCAGCAGTGGTATCCCTAGACGTAATTAAAGCTTGGCTGCTGTAGGGTCACGAGCCGTAACGAACGATAGGTAACAAAGAGTTATGGGGGCCTGTGCCGGGAAATATTGTTCCCACTTAACCTTAATTATGCTAATCTAACCTTGCCTTCCTAGGTACCATTGTGTCAAGTGTCTGTGTGTTTCTTAAGAACTATTCCATGTGCCAAGCAAGCTTTCCTGTGTGTCAAGTAACAACGTTTCACGATTTTGAGGTAAGTCATCCTATATATTTTGTTTGTGCAGTGAGGCCAAGCGAATTTTCAGTGTGGTGACAATTTTACAGTGAAGTGTAGTGCAGTGCCATTGTTTTAATTATTTTTGTGAATCAAGTGCCAAGTGTTAGTAACGATGGAGGAGAAAGTTGCAGCGTTGGTGGTTCACCCAGACTTTGAAAGGATTCAGAGCCTTAAAAAGACTGAGTTAATACAAATGGCAAATCATTTGGATTTGACCGCCAACAATAGAATGGTTAAAGCCCAAATATTGAAAGTCATTGTGACACATTTTGTTGAGAATGGAGAGTTAGATGAAGAATTTCTAGAAGAGTTAAGAGAGGAGTCGAGTGATCAGATGACGTTAAAGCGTCTTGAGTTAGAAGCTCGCCAATTAGAGCTTGAAGCTCAAAAGGAACAGAAACAATTAGAGCTTGAAGCTCAAAAAGAACAGAGAATATTAGAACTTGAAGCTCAAAAGGAACAAACTAGGCAATTAGAGATTCAACAACAAATGGCTGACACTAACTTCAGGCTTGAATCACAGCGTATGGCAGCTGGGCATGGAAATAGTAGTAATGTTTCAATAAATAGTGATAATAATCCCATCAGGACGCATAAGTATATAGAGTTACCAAAGTTCAATGAGGAGGATCCTGAGGTTTTCTTTGCACATTTTTATAAAATTGCCATCAGTATGAACTGGCCAAGGGATCAGTGGGTAGCCATTATGCAGTCTCAATTTAAGGGGCGTAGTCAGGAGGTTTTTACATCCCTACCTGACGCTCATAGTTTTGATTACGAATTTGTAAAGAAAAGCATCTTAAATGCTTATCAATTAAATCCAGAGGCACACAGGCAAAAGTTTAGAAATCTAAGGAGGACAAGTGATCAGACAATAGCAGATTTTACTCGTCAGAAGACGAATTTTTGTAACAGATGGTTAAAGTCACTTTCAGTCACTGACTTTGATGCTTTAAAGAATCTTCTTATAATGGAAGAAGTATTGTCATGTCTCCCAGACCAGTTGTCTACTTTTATGGCAGAACAAAAGAATGTAACAGACATTTATGAGCTGTTAAAGCTCGCGGATGAGCATGAGTTGTTGACTAAGGCCCAGTTTACGGCCACTTCACCTAAGTCTAGTCGTAGAGTAAATTATAATGCTCACCGAACTCCTTATCAGAATCCATCCAGTCCTAGTACTCCAGTTACTCCCATGAGCTCTCCTCTTACAAAACCTAACCCTGCTACTTCATTGTCAGGAATGTCAAATAATAATAAGGTTATTTCTAAACCTACAGTTGGTTCTACCAGTGTGTCCACTGTAAGGTCCTGTTCCCATTGTAAGAGAAAAGGCCATGGAATTCATTCATGTTTTATATTGCACCCTGAGTTACGACCAACTGGTCTCATTTATTGCAGAGGTGTGCAAAATAAACTTACTAATAAACATGTAACTGTAAACCCCAATTGGGTGAAACAGTATTCACCATATATGTCTTCAGGTGAAGTTTTGTGTATTAATGGGAAGTGGAAGCCAGTGGTTATTCTTCGTGATACAGGTGCTTCCCAAACCATAATTTCATCCAGTATTCTTTCTGATGTTGAAAAGAAGGAGACAGGAAAGTTTGTTGTTCTTCAGAGTGTTGCAGGATGTAAAACTGTACCTCTAATAGACATTAATTTCAGATCCACCATTACACCACGTTTATGCACTGTGGGTGTTAGTACACAGTTGCCCATCCCAGGTGTGGATGTTATATTGGGTAATGATGTGGCCATAAATCATGTTGTGGGTGAGATTGATCCCCGTTTGTGTAAACAGCCAGTTGCAGACCATGTTTATTCTGCCTGTGCTGAAGTTAGTTCTATGAAGGAACCTGTTGTAGAAGATGGTTTTGTCCATTCTACCTGTGCTGATGTCAGTACTAATATAAATCCAGTTGTCAGTTCTGATGTTGTTACTCAAGCATTTGTGCCAGTAACCAGTACCCCTTCAGTGGAGAAGTGGGATGTGGTTGTTCCAGATTCCTGTGTGGCCGATTTAGTTGTTGAGAGTAAGCCTGATACTATGACTCTGCTTTATTCCAATAAATTGGGAAAGGATGTCCATGTACCATTGTCTTGCCCGCTCACTACGAACGTTGTGCCAGGCGTTGAGAGAAACTTAAAAGCCACGACTCTGTATTCCAGCCAAGTGAATGGTTTAGGACAAGATGTCGGGTTGGCAGAAGTATTCCCGCTCACTCCAAGTTTAGAATCAGTTGTCAAGAGTAAGTCTGTTGTAGAGGCCCCGCCTCACCCTAGTCAAGGTGATATAATAGGGGAGGAGGTCAAACTACCTGTTACTTGCCCGCTCGTTTCAGATTCCCTTCATTTAAGTGCTTTGAGTAGAACTGACCCTAAGATTTCAGAGAGAAGCAAGGAGACCGTCTGTACTGTAGATCGAGTGTTGGAGAGTGTGGGAAAGCAGCCAGAGGATCAGCTTCTGTTGAGTAGATGGAGACCCATTGAGCCTCTCTCTTCAGTTGTCTGTGAGGATGTGACCCAGCTTGGTAGTGATATTATTGATTGTGAGCAGACAGTACTCCAAGCAGCTCCAGAAGTCATGGGAGGAAATTTTGGTAAAATCATTGAGAGTGGTAAAGTAGCATTTGGATCTAAGTTGCGGAGTTGTGATTCTTATTCTATGTGGAGTAAGTATTTCTCATTGTGTACATTGAGTCAGAGTGTGTGTAGGATGTTGAAATCTACTTTTATTCTGCAGGAGCCATTTTCTTGTGAAGTAATGGACTGTGGGACATCTTTGTCAAGCCTTGTGGTTGAGCAGAGAGAGTTTACTCAAGTAGGTTGTGCATCCAGTTCTGAGGAAGTGGTGAGTTATGCTAGAGCAGTGTCTCTATATTCAGATCCAGTTAATTTTGATGCACGAGTGATAAAAGTGTATGTTCCACTCAAGTGTGGTGTTGACTTTCAGAGTCCTATTGTGGGTGAAGGATTAAATCATACTGGGGAGCAGATGTTTGAGGCTCCAGGTGTGTATTTCAAGTTGGAGGATAAGGTTATCCTACCTAGAGTTAATCATTGTGAAGGGTTTCAGATTGTCCTTGGGCGTTTCCCAGGTAATCTGCTGTTCATCTTCAAGATGTTAAGACCCTTAAACCTCTTGGTTGATTGGTTGTCATCAGACGTAAATCACTTGGGAAGTGATGGTGAAGGTTGTAAAGTTTTCGGCATGTTTTATTTAGTCTCTTGGAAGACTAGACAGTTGATGAATGTGTGTGTTGTGTTCAAGTTCACCATCAGAGGGTGTGAACTTGTCTTGAGAGTTATGATTGAGATATGGTGCCTAGGCATATGCCTGTTTTCTTTCACTGATCGTTATGACAGAGTTATGAGGAAATTGATTTCTGTGTTCCTTATGGATCATCTGAGTCAGTTCGATCAGGTAGTCTTTGCACTTATCTTGGGTTGTATTTCTTGGTTTGAAGGTCAAAGGTTTGCTAAGACGGTGTGTTGTGTTTCGGAAGGTTCTATGAAGGGGAAAGTCTTATGCATAATTGTGAGGTTTAATGCTAATTTCTCTAATTTTAGTATCCACTGGGCGAGAGTATGTGTTCCACAGAGGATCAAGAGTGATGAAGAGCAGATGTCTGTGTCAGAGCATACCCAGGAGAAGTCCCAAATCTACTCAACATCCAGTCAGCTTCAGTTAAGCAGTTCAGCTCCAGGAAAAGGGAGTAATGGAAAGTGGAGGCTGTCTTGGAAAAATTCACCATGTGGAAAAGGAATCACATGGAAAAATGAAACTGATCTTGGAGAAATAGTAGAAACATATGAAAAGCAAAATTGCCATGATAACTGTGTGAAAGCAGCTACCTTTATTGACAATTCTATTCATGCTTCTGATGATACTGTTGTAGATAGGAGTGTGAAATATGATCTGAAACAAAGTGAAATAAATGAGATAGTACCTTGGAGAGATAAATTTGCATACTCCAGTGACACATATGTAGAATATAGTCATAAGACTGAAATTTCTGAGTTTCCTGTAAGACTATATTTGGAGTGTTTTCATTTTTGTCCAGAAATGTGTTCTTATTACTTTTACATGTTTGGTGTCATTAATACCATAAATCTCAAGTGTCATACATTTTACTTTGAAAAAATGCCATTGATCTTCAATCTATTGCATTTTTTTTCTTGGAGGTGGAAGTGTTACGTACTCCTAGCAGAATACGTATATAAATTTAAAATAACTTGTTTTATTTTATTTTATCATTGCATGTATATGTACACACATTGTGTTTTTTGGTAAATTGTCGTATGGTGTGGCAGCGTCAGTGGACAAGAGCGCGGTTGCCTTTGCACACGTCTATTACCTGATTGATACGGGAAAGCTGGACCTGTTCAGTTTGGAAGTTCCAGATGTCACTTTTATTTAGTATATATAATTGTTATATTCTGTAATTAAACAGGTGGCATTATACTTATATATTTTGTAAGTAACTATTATATGTAACTTGCAGTCTTATGTGTTTTGAGAACAAGTGGTTGTTCAATTAGTTTTAAATATTAAAAAGTCCTTAGTTTCCATCCCTCATCCTGGGATGAGGCAGACGGGAGGTGAGAATGTGGGTAGCGCCAGAGCGAGAGTCAGTAGCTTTGGGGAACCAGGAGGAGTAACATGTGGGAGATAAGTCTGTTATTTTTTGTTGTGCCATAGTTTACTATTATATATTACGTGCAATGACAATACTTTCATTTATTGTATAAGTTAACTTAACCATCTGTGTTTTTATATTATACTGTCTTGAATATATATCTATATAATCTTTTGTATCTATTCTTCAGTCCTAAAGGAAGAGTTTTATTTATGTGCTCATTACTTATCAAGGGGTTATACTGGTGACGCGCTTTAGAGAGCAGCAGTGGTATCCCTAGACGTAATTAAAGCTTGGCTGCTGTAGAGTCACGAGCCGTAACGAACGATAGGTAACACTCATCATCCACAACTCTCCACCAACTACACCCTCATCATCCACCACTCTCTCCACCATCTACCATCCCACCATCCACTACTCTCTCTCGACCAACTACCCCCCACCACCATCCAAATCTCTCTTTCTCAACCAACTACCCCCCCACAATCCACCATTCTCTCTCCACCAACTACCACCCTATCATCCACCACTCTTTCTTCACCACCCAACATCCCCCACTCTATCTCATCCAACTACCCCCCCTACCATCCACAACTATCTCTATATGAACTACCCCCACCATACACAACTCTCTCTCCGCCAACTACCACCCCTCCACCATCCTCCACTCTCTCTCCTGCAACTACCACTCCACCAACAACCACTCTTTCTCCACCAGCTTCCACCCACACCATCCACCACTCTCTCCACCAACTACCACCCCCCCATCCTCCACCACACTCTCTCCAGAAACTCCCCCCCCCCCTCCACCATCCACCACTGTCTCTCCACCAACTCCCATCCACCACTCTCTCTCCCCACCAACTACCCCCCCCCTCAACAATCTACCACTCTCTCTCCATTAACACCCCCCCTCCCACCATCAACTACTTTCTACCCACCAACTCCCCCCCCCCCCCACCCACCATTCACAACTCTCTCTCCACCAACGCCTCCCACTATCCACCACTCTCTCTCCACCAACTACCACACCACCAACCACCACTATATCTCCACCAACTACCATCCCACCACCCATCACTCTCTCGCCACCAACTACCACCCCACCATCCCCCCCTTTCTTTCCACCAACATCCCCCCCCCCCATCAACCACTACTATCTCTCTGCCAACTACAACCCCACCATTCACCACTCATTCTCCACCAACTACATCCCCCCTACCATCCACCACTCTCTCTCTCTCCACCAACTACCACCCCATCACCATTCACCACTCTCTCTCCTCCAACTACCACCCAACCATCGATCAGTCTCCACCAACTACCACCCCCACTATCCTCTCTCATCCAGCAACTCCCCCCCTCCACCAACATCCCCAACTCGCTTTCCACTAACTACCCCCCTCATCACCCACCTCTCTCTCTCTACCAACTACCCCCCACCATCATCCACCACTCTCTCTCCACAAGCTACCCCCCTCCCCACATCCATCACCCTCTCTCAACCAACTACCACCCCACTGGTTGTGCTCTGGCAGCCGTGGAGTGAGGACGTCTTGCCGACCCTCCCTGGTTGTTGGGTTTGTTTGACGTTTTGGTCGCCAGGTGGTGTGGTCGTCTCTGCCCTCTCAGTTGTTGCTGCCTGGCTGCGAGTTGATGTGACGAGTTTGACATGGGTGGCCATCTTCCCCCTGTTGTGCGTGTGAACTCCGTGGGCCTAGAGTTCAATAGTCGAGCTGGATATCAGGAAATCGAGGTGGTTATGTGTGACATGCTTCGTATCCTGGAGGAGGCTATCTACGGTGTGGAGCTTATAACAGCCCACTGGGAGCTTTTCACAAGTTCATGAGGGAGGAGGAGTACCGGGAATTCCTCCGTCGTTACGAGGGGCGTACGTTGCCGTTGTCGGGTGATGCCGGCTCTGTGGCAATTTCAGACTGTAGTGGTGCCCTGACTTATGTCAGTGTTCATGGGGCGCTCCTGGAGTTTCCTGAAGACCTCCTCCGGCGTTACTTTGGGAGGTTTGGTGCTGTTGTAAGCGTGCGGGTGAACACACTCTCCTCGGGGAGGTATGCTGGAAGCCGGACGAACATCTGTACCTTGGGAATGCACCTGCAGTCGGATATACCATCTTCTGTCCGGCTCATGGGATACAATGTCCGGGTGTATTATGCCCGGCAGCCCAGTACCTGTTTCTGGTGTGGCCTGTTGGGGCATCAGGCTGCCGGGTGCTCTGAGGCCCCAGCTGCTCCTGTCAACTTGTTCTGGGAAGAGGATTTCCCGCCACTCCCTCTGGACGAGGACTCCAGGGATGAGGAGGTGCGCATCCCGTTAGCTGCTGCGCCCTCCCCCACCACCCTGCGTCGCCCGAGGACGTCGCCGTCCAGGTTCCCTGCTGTCGTCTGGTGGTGCGCCCGTTGCCACAGGTGCCCCTGTTGTGGTGCCCTATGTCAGGTACGCTCCTGTCAGGGTGCACGTTGAGGACCTGGGGGATGTGTTGCCAGCGTCTGTGATGCCGCCAGGTCACTGGACAGAGATTGCCGAATTACTGTTGTTTGACGACCCGGAGAACGTTCATGGTGGGCAGGTTCCCTGCATGTGGGGACGAGTAGCGACTACTCGCCTTGTCAGTACTACCATATAGGTCCCCTGTTTGATGGTGTTTGTTGCCAGGGTTCTGGATGTTATGGCGTCCCCGGTGGATGGTCTAGACCCTAGGCAGTGGTTGCTCTGGGAAGTTTTCAATGTACAGTTCCCGGGCAAGTATGTTCACTGATTTCCGGTTTCTTTGCTGTATGTAATGCTGTGTGGCCCTCTGGCTGTTTGTTTGCCCTATTATATTATGTGCTCGTGCCTCTCCCTTTGTTTGTGGTGAGGCCGGTAGTTTGTGCATGTTCTTGATCATGTATTTGTTTTGTGTTGTTACTATGCCCTGTGTGTGTTATTTATGCCTTACATGTTGTATTTTTTTTATTATTATATCTGGCTTGTTGTATGTTATGATTTTCTTGTCTTCTGTTTCGTGTTCTTCATGATGTGCTTTGTAGTCAGTCCTTCCGGCCGGTGCTTCTGTTTGATTTGTTTAATGTTACTATGTTTTGTTTTCTTATAATATTTTGCTTGATATGAATGTCTTTATATTGTTTTCTATTTTGTTTTATGTTCTTGTCTTGATGTTTGCTGTGTGTCTCTTGCGTTTCTCCAGTTTTGTTTCTTGTTGTACTGTGCTATCGGTCCTTCTGGCCGTTTTTTTTGTTTTGTTATGTTTCCTATGTTGTTTTATTGTAATTTATTGTATTTCACTTGCATGCTTGCATGTAAAAAAAAAGAAAAGAAAATACCACCCCACTATCCACTACTCTCTCTCCACCAACTATCACCCACAATGCACTACTCTCCACCAACTTTTTTTTTTCTCTTTTATTTATAAAACACATAAATACAATATAAAAACAGTTACCAAAACACCATTACACAGTGAGTTGGATAGCACACACATGGCTCATAAGAAAATTGAAACAATCAACACAAAACAGGTGAATAAACTACCCGTCCCTCAGCACAGAAGGAAAATTACAGTACTGACGAATAAAGGCGTATGATGGGGAACATAAATGAACACAACACAAGGGGAAAGCATATATCCATCCACTTAACCATGTACAAAACCCATAAAACACTTGAAAACATTAGTAGCGTTTTACCCAATGAAAACATCCCCAAAACGCCCCACTAAACAACACACCTAAGGCATACAGACCAAAAGGCCGGACACATAATACAAAAACAAAAACCCATGGCAAAAAATACATAAAAGAAAGAAAAGCAATATACAAAAATGACAGTAATAAAGTAACAATGTAAAACAGCGTAAACGAATACAAAGCAAATTACTCAGTTTTAAAGCACACAGTTCAGTTACAACACGCAACAGCTAACACAAACATATATATATATACATACACATATAGTTTTGTTTTCCTTTTCCATATAAAGTCATTAAATAAATATACATTCAAACCCTAGCAAATACAGAGCTAACTCACACCACCCAAACCTAAGACACGAATAGTATAAAGGTAACAGAAGAAATGCACAAATGAGAAGGTACTCACTCAAGGAAAACAGAACACATGATTTGTCAAAGGCCACATATGTACTATGGCAGGGCATAAGAAATAGGACCTAAGAATCCAAAATGAAACACACATTACACTCCGAACCCGGAGAAAGCATGAATAAAACCAGTAAATAAAACTAGTTAACTATATAACAAAGTCCCCTCAACCGGAAACAATGTAACAGGGGGGGTCACAGCACCCCTTAAAATACACATATACACATTAGTACCTGTACCACCCAGAAACCGGGAAAACAGGGAAGCACAACATAGGGACAGGTCATGTAAGGAATCCAGGAAACCATACCTCAAACAAACTCATACACACCCAAACTGTCTCAAATCATAGCACCACAAACATCCGTATGGTACCCCAGCCACAATACCATCATAGTGCTTGCAGTGACACACACAGTGCCGTCCCACAAACCCATCACAAGAAGAAAGGAAGACATACGGACAACAGGTCATGTCGCGCACAAACCCAGCACACACACACACACTCGCACAAATGGAGATTAATCCCACATGGACAGCCTGCCAACAACCAACATCAAAACAAAACGGAACCCAGAACACTAACAGCCGCCACCTGAAGAGTATAGTGCAATCAAACCCACAAAACGAAAGCAAACTCCAATCCCAGTACTCCCCCCCCCCAAAAAAAAATGTCATATACTACCCATAATGCACATAAGTATCAGTAAAATGGTCCCCCAACCTTTCCCCAAGCAACCAACGTAATTCCCATTTCGAGTAACATAACCGACCTTCCAAAAACCCCAACATTCTATCCACTGTATACCCCTCCCGCCTCCCAACCCACACGCAATAAAGATAATCCGATAGAATCAAAAGCACAATATTGCGGACCCTCCTACAAGGAGCCTGAACATCAAACATCAATAAACGTAAAGGGGAAATACGATACACTGACCCGCAAAAACGCACAAGCGTCCTAATCAACCAATCAACCAACCTCGCCCGGCCTGGGCAAAAATAAAACACATGAAACGCAGTCTCCAGCCCTCCACAAAGGTCACACCCAGCACTATCCTTAATCCCCAACCTCAGCAGCCGCTCGTTAGTCGCAAGCGACTCATGTAAATACCGATACAGGAATTCCCTCTGGGACGGAGCTAGAAACTTCAAATGGAGCGATTGCCACACCACCATCCAATCAAAAAGAGGAGACGAGTCTTCCACAGCAGGGGCGACAAAAGGACGCAATTCCTCATACACCCTCCGACACGTAAAAAACAAGAACCCCTCCACACGACAAAGCCTCTGGAGGACATCAATCGCACAAGTATAAAAGGGAGGCGATAGAAACGCAATCTCTTTACACATGGGTAACCTCAACAGAGAATTTACACGCATCGTACAATAATATAACCCCAGAGAGAACACACCGTCCCCCTCCAAGAGCCCCTTCCTATACGAGACAAAAAATATCGCCAACGCCTTATAGTATACATCGAACAATCCAATCCCGCCTCGCAATTTTGGCAAACAAAGCGTAGACCTACGTATCGGACAATACCTCCCACCCCACAAATATCGAAAAACTCCCTTATTAATGGCCAATGCAAACTGCCGACTCAACGGAAAGGTATGAGCCATGTACCAAACTTTGTACAGAACCTTGCAGTTAAGTAGCAGCCCCCTCTGAAACAAAGTCAACCTCCTCCCATACAAACATGAAATTGAATCCAAAACTCTTCTAGAGACTGCTTCCCAATTCACCTGCAAGGACATTGCATACGTTTTATACCACCGGATGCCAAGAGTCTGATTCGAGTCCACCACCGGGAACCAAGAACCCCCCCACGAAGGCCGAGAAGCCCAGGCACCAAGCCCCATCATACAAGATTTCTCTCGATTTAGCACTGCCCCCGTCGCCCGATGAAACCGAGCCAGTATATCCTGCACCACAAGAACTGACTCCTCTGTTGAGACAAACCCAGTCGTGTCGTCCGCATATCCTACAACGGGTACCAGCAAACCATTTGGGAGACGTGGCGGCACAAGAGAATGATGAGACCGCAAAGCCATATACAGAGGTTCCTGAAACAGAATAAACAGGATCATAGAAAGGGGGGCAACCCTGCCGGACCGACCTCCCAAGGAAAAAGGGGGCACTTAATACCCCGTGAATACAAACACTACTCTTGCATCCCCTATACAGCATTCTGACCCAAGAGACAAACTGCGGCCCAATCCCAACCCTCTCCATCACCTGAAACACAAAACTCATATCCACCCTATCAAAAGCCTTGGACCAATCTAAATTTACCATGGCCGATGGAACAACATTATCCGAAAGATAATATATCATATCCCTCATCAAATTATTGCAGTAGACAATCGACCTACCCGGAACACCACAAAACTGCCCCGGTGAAATACACTTCCCCAAAACCAACCGAAGCCTATTCGCCAGTACCTTGGAAAGAATTTTATAATCCTGGTTCAGGCGAGACAACGGTCTCCAATTTGTGAGCAGCTGCACATCTCCAGATTTCGGCAGGAGACGAATAATACCAAAAGACTGTGACCCACTAATAACACCATGCCTCAGGCTATACCGCACCACCTCTGAGAAGTCCGACCCAATCACCCCCCATAAACACTTATAGAATTCCGCCGGCTACCCATCAGACCCAGGCGCCTTCCCATTCGCTAACCCCCGAACTACCTCCCAAATCTCCCTATCCGTAAACTCTCTCAGTAATGGCACATTGTCCTCAACAGACAACACATCCTGGCAAAAACTAAGAAAATGCTCACAATCCGCCGACATACACTCTACCTTCCTATACAAACCCTCCAACTCTTCCCGAATGTAACACACCAACCCATCAGAATTAGTGAGGACCATTCCATCTACCCTGCGAATACCAGTCATAACGGTAGAGTACCTAGGGGACTTAACCTTACCCAATAAGTGGGCAGAGACTTTCTCACCCTCTACACGCTCAGATGTCAATAGACGGATATGGATACCCTGAGCCACTTCCTCCCGCAACCCATTTATCCGTCTCTTCAGCAATACAATCTCATCATACCTATTCAAACCCTGGTCCATGAGCCCATAAAGCTGACGCAATCGAGTTTGCAACAAATTCAAAAGACCATACCGTTCCACTGCAAAACGCTTCGAGAAACGAACAAAGAAACGTTTGCACTCCACCTTACACCAGCCCCCCCCTCCCCTTCCAGCCCGTTGGCGTCGTGAGGGGGCTTGGTGGACGGCTGCCGGAGTGTGATGCTCCGTTGGGCAGTCCTCTGTCCTTTTCTGGCCTTGCGCTCCTGCTGCTGTCTTCTCCAATTGTGCCGGATCGCTTTTCCTTTTCCTTATGTTTCGTTTTTCTCCCCCCTCTTCTCCTATCTGCTTGTCGTTTCCTGCCGACCTTTTGCTTGTTTTGGATTATTTCTTTGGACTTCTTCTATTTTGATGCCCGGGTGCTTGAGGAGGCATACTCTTGCACCCGTAGAACTGTAGTACCCGACGTCTCGAGCGAGGGGAACCTTTTATTGTCAATCCCCCTTTCGTCGCTGAACCCGATCTCGACGGACTGACGGTTCTTAAGGTGGCGTTTGTGGGGCGTATACTCACGACGCACCCCTAGGGGGCCCCGGCATGATCGGCGATAGCTTCCTGTTGGGTGTCCTGCCTCTAATTGTGGCTCCATGGTGGGTATGGGGGCACATTCGTGGATGAATTTGTCACTTTTCGTCTCTATGTCGTTGAATGTTTCCGTTGTACCCTCTCAGGCTCGTGGGGTGGGCGACCAAGCCCCCGAGTCGGCCTGTATTGGAAGACCAGGCTCTGTAGCTCCCGCTGCGTTGGGCCCCGACCTTGCTCCTCCTTTGACCGTCCTGACTTCTTTCCCCAGCTCCCCTCCCTCCTCTGAGGTTGGGTCGAGCCTCCAGCCCCCGGTGGTGACCACTTCGTCCCCTGGTGTGGCTAAGTCTTTCGTTGTGACTACTGCGCCTTTTGACCCCTCTCTCTCTAGGGGTTCTCAACGCCGTTCGCGCCCCAACCGCACTCGCTCGATTCCTTCCCGTGCTGATGCGTATCAGGCCTTGTTTGGTCCTGTTTCATGGGCCAAATACTTTGATCTCCTCCCTCTTGATTCTGCGCCTCCTGACGATTTCTCCCTCCATCGGCATCTTGTAGATTCCGTGGATGCGTGTGTTACTTTCAACCCCACTCGTCTCGGTACACGTGTCGTTGCTGCTCCTTCTCAGGATGCGGCTTCCCGCTTGGCTGCCTTATCTTGCCTTGGCGAGATCCCTGTTCGGGTCTCCAAGAACGTTCAGATGAATTCCAGTGTTGGCACTATTCTCCTCCCACCCCATGTTGCAACCGGTGTTCGGAATCTGCAGGATTGCCACGATGATATTCGGCATATCCTTGATGCCCAAGGCCATTCTGTCCTCCAGGTTGACTCGTTTACTCGTCCCCCTCGTGGTCGTCGCCGTCAACCCCTTCGCGTTGTGAAGATCACCTTTGATGGTAGGACCCTTCCATCCTCTGTCATTCTTGCTGGTGCTAGGTGCTCTGTCCAAGAGTATATTCCTTCTCCTCGACTTTGTAATAAGTGCTGGAGGTTTGGGCATGGTGCCCTCCGCTGCTCTGGGACTGTCTCTCTCTGTCCTTTGTGTGGGAGTGAAGGTCACTCTAAGTCGGAGTGCACTTTTCCCCAAGCTCGCTGCCTCAACTGCGGTGAGGCCCATCCTTCGTTCTCCCGTGCCTGTGTCCATTACAAGCTTGAGGCGGCCGTCCTTAACCTGAAGCACCGGGAGCGTTTGTCTTTTCCTGAGGCGAGGCGCCAGGTTCGCCGGCTCCCGCCTTATACTAACATCTCTTATGCTCGCGTGTTGCTCTCTTCCTCTCCTCGTCCTTCCCCCCTTCCTCAGACTCTCAACCGTTTCCGGGCCTTGGACCCTGATACGCCCACTGCCCCCTCCTCTGTTCCTTTGAGTTCTTTCCCGAGGGGTCCCCCTCCTGGTCCTCTGTCTGGGGTTCCCCTTCTTTCAACCCGGTCTGTCATGTCTCCTGTGTCTTCTTCCTCGTCCCCCTCCGATCCTCCTTCCCATCCTCTTCCTCCATCTATCGGCTCTCCCCGCCGCCTGTCGGTGCAGGCGGATGTCCATCGCTCTCCTAACGGCCGTCGTGTGTGCTCTCGTTCGGCTTCTCCTGTTGAGACACTGGAATCCGTTGCCCGGTACGTAGTTGCTGGGACACCTGTCTCTTTAAGTCAGAAGCGTAAGCCTGGCTCCTCTCCTTCCTCTTCCCCGGCGGGTAAGAAGGCTTCGCTTTCTTCCTTAGCTCCTACTTCTGGCTCTGTTGCTCCTTCCCTTCCCGTTTCAGTGCTTGCGCCCCCTGTTCGTGCTATGGAGGTTTCTTTGGCCCCTGCTTCCCTTTCGGTTGCTGCTCTTGCTGGGGTGCGTTCCCCTCTTTCTACTCCCCCTCTTCCTACTGCTGTCCTTGCCTGCTCCTCTCCGTTGTCTCCTCCTCCTCCGGACCCCGCCCGCCCACCTCTGATCTGTTCTCCCGTTTCCTTCCCTCCGTCTTTGCTCAGTTTACCCATGCCCCCTAACCCTGACTTTGCTGACCCTGATCCCGACCCTGATATTCTTTAACGTGCTCTGTTGCTCTTTCGCCTTTGTTTCTTCCTTGTTCTCTGTTTTTGTCCTTTCTCTTCTCGTCGTTGTCCATTCTTCAATGGAACGTTCGAGGTTATTACGCCAATTTCCTCGAACTCCAACTTCTGATTTCGCGGTTTTCGCCCCTTTGTGTCTGTCTCCAGGAGCCAATGCTTGGTGCTCGTCCTGGTCGTTTTCGTGGCTATTCCTTTCTCTCCCCCCCCCCAGCCATTGCTGGGGCTTCTAATTCTTCTGCTCTCTTGATTCGTGCAGATGTTCCCTTTGTTCCTTTACTTTTTCCTTCGCCTCTCCATTGTTCTGCTGCTCGTATCTTTGTGGGGAAATGGTACACAGTTTGTTCCATTTATCTCCCCCCGAGTGTCCCGCTCTCTATTCCTGATTTGAAACACCTCCTAGACTCCTTGCCGGAGCCTGTGCTCCTGCTGGGTGACTTCAATTGTCGTCATTCTCTTTGGGGTGACGTTCTGACGAATACCCGGGGTCGCCTCCTTGAGCCGTTTCTCCTATCTTCTTCCCTGTCTCTTCTGAATTCTGGTGAGCCCACTCATTTGGACTCTCGGACTCGCACCCTTTCTTGTCTTGATCTTTCTCTCTGCTCTTCTTCTCTTTACTTAGATTTCACGTGGCAGGTTCTTGATGACCTCCATGGAAGTGATCATTTCCCCATCCTTGTTTCCTTTTTCTCTTTTCGCCCTTCCCTCTCTTTCCCTAGGTGGCAGTTTGCTAAGGCAGACTGGACCCTATTTACCCTCAGTGCTGCTCTCTCTGACCTCTCCCTTCTGCCTCTCTCTCGCGCTCTCCTCCTTTTTCATGACACTGTCTTCAACGCTGCCCTCCGCTCTATTCCTCGCTCTTCCTCTCGGGGTCCACGGAAGTGCGTTCCCTGGTGGAATGCGGACTGTGCTCGGGCTGTCCGCTGTAAGCGTGCAGCCTGGAAGAGGCACCGCCGTAGGCAGACGACCGATTCTTTTCTTTTCTTTCGGAAAGCGAGTGCGGTGGCCCGTAGGGCCATCCGTACGCCTAAACGTGAATGTTGGGCATCTTATGTCTCAACAATTACGTCCGAAACCCCTCTGGCCCAGATCTGGAAGCGTATCCGCAAGATAGCGGGTAAGTTCGTTCCCGATGTTTCACCGGTCCTTCACCTCCATGATACTCTTGTGGCGGACCCGTTGCAGGTCGCTTCCGAACTGGGTTCCCACTTTTCTTCTGTTAGCTCTGGTCTTCATCTTCCCCAATCTTTCCTTCTTCGTAAACCTGTCCTTGAGTCTCGTCCTTTAGATTTCTGCACTCGTCTTCAGCTTCCCTATAATGATCCCTTCTCTCTCTCTGAACTTCGTTCTGCCCTGGCCCTCTGCGGTTCTACGGCGGCGGGCTCCGATGGTATTCATTATGAGATGCTTCGCCATCTCCCTCCGTGCACGTCTCAGTATTTACTGAGTCTGTATAATCGGATCTGGGAGTCGTCGTCAGTCCCTGAGGACTGGCTCGATGCCGTTGTCCTCCCTGTTCGCAAACCGGGGTCTCTGGGTACTTCCCCTAAGGACTTTCGCCCTATTGCTCTCACAAGTTGTGTCTGCAAACTCTTTGAACGTATGGTTAACGTTCGTCTGATGTGGTTCCTGGAACACCATCACCTCCTCTCCCCTTCTCAATTTGGTTTCCGCAAGTGCCGCAGCACGACAGATGTCCTGGTGAACTTGGAGGTCTATATTCGTACTGCTTTTGCTGCGAAGACCTCCGTTGTTGCCGTCCTTTTTGACCTGGAAAAGGCTTACGACACCACTTGGCGTTATCATATCCTATCTCAACTTCATTCTTTTGGCCTTCGTGGTCATCTCCCTCTCTTTCTCCGCAGCTTCCTCTCTCGTCGTTCCTTTTGGGTGCGCCTTGGTACCGCTCTCTCTCCCTCTTTTCAGCAATACGAAGGTGTGCCCCAGGGTAGTGTTCTGAGCACTACTCTTTTTCTGGTTGCCCTCAATGGTCTTCTTTCCTCTCTTCCTTCTGGTGTCTTCTCCGCTCTCTATGTCGATGATCTTACCCTTTGTTGTCAGGGTGATGATTCGCCTCTCCTTCAACGCCGGCTTCAACTTGCAATTGATGCCGTGTCGTCTTGGGCCACTGATCATGGCTTCAAGTTCTCTACTTCTAAGACTTGTGCCATGACATTTACGCGGAAACGGGTTGTTCTTCGTTCCTCTTTGTCACTTTATGGTCATCCCCTTGAATACAAAGATTCCGCGAAGCTTTTGGGGTTATTCCTTGACACTCGTTTGTCTTGGTCTCCCCATATCTCTTACCTCCGTGTTGAGTGCTCTAAGGCCCTTACCCTCCTTCGGGTCTTGTCCCATACTTCTTGGGGGGCAGATAGGCGCACTCTCCTTGCTTTACATTCCTCTCTCGTCCTGTCTAAGCTCGATTATGGTTGCCCTGCTTACTCGTCTGCTTCTCCTTCTACTCTTCGCCGTCTTGATGCTTTGCACCATACTGGGTTGCGCCTCAGTTCTGGTGCCTTTCGTTCGACTCCCGTCCTTAGCTTGTATGTTGACACTGGCTTCCTGTCTCTCCAGGACCGCCGTGATCGCTACTGTCTTCGCTATCTTGCGCGGTCCTTGCAACATCCTTCCTCTCGCCTCTGTCGTGCTTTAACTTTTACCCCTCCTGCGGTTCCTGTTCCTCTTCACCACCTCCCTCTTTCTGTCCGGTTATCTCGCCTGCAGGATTCTCTTTCCGTTCGTATTTCTGATGTTTCTCCTCGTGTTGTTCCTTCTTTGCCCCCGTGGAGGGTCCCTCTTCCGCGGTTTTGTACATCCTTGACCCGTATCACTAAAGCTTTTACCCCTCCTACGGTTCTAAAACGCCTTTTCCTCGAGCACTTTTCTTCTCACTCCCGCTCCGTTTCTGTCTTCACCGATGGGTCTAAGTCAGCGGACGGTGTTGGCTACTCTGTTGTTTTTCCTGATCGCACTTATATGTGTCGCTTGCCTCCGGAGACTAGCATCTTTACAGCGGAACTTTATGCTATTCTCTATGCTCTTCGTCTCCTACTTTCTTGTGGGAACCGACCTGTGAGATTTATATTTATTTAATTTATATGAATTTATATTTACGTTAATTTATATACTTCGATAGCAATTTGTATAATGATAAGTGGACTGTATTTCTGCAATAATCTTATAATCTCACAAATCGATCCTCTACACATTAGGGGGGGGTTATTAAATTAATATATATGCAGCCAATCAAACTACAGTAATAGCTACATACATTGATGAGGTTCCTTATCTTATAGTACAGCAGGTTAGTCCACCAGGTATAACTAGGGTGTAGACACCAAATTATCCTCTTTGAGGCAGCTTCCATCACCCAGTAACTGGTGCACAAAATCTTGCATCCTCGTCTTGACCTGTCAAAAGTGCGCTAGCTGTGAAGCCAGAATCCTATATATGACAAGTTATATCAGAGAAAACTGTACATGGTACATGGAACATGAAGACCTGGCTTAATTACCTTTAGTTTGAGGCGATTTCGCGATCTAACCGGGTCACCCTATATCCTGACATTAATGGCCATAAATGAATGATAAACGGGTTTCGGATAGACTTAACTTGAATTTGTAGACAGCGTGTTGACAATGGTACACCTTTGGCTTCCATAACACTACGTCCAAGTAAAATTAACAGGAGCCGAATTTGCTCCTGTGTGAGCCTCTGGTCTCAATATACAATGGCTGTTTAACACTCCAACTATTGACGTTACTGGCCGACATTGTCCAGAATGATAGGAGCCGAATTTGCTCCACACGTCTCGGAGGTGACACAACAATGGCTGCCCTTCTTCCTCCCTGACGCCTGGCCTACTTTGTCCAGATTTCAGAAAGTGATAGAAGGGTCACATTTACTCTACTTTAATATTGATAATTAAGTTAATTTATATAAGATGTTTTTATGATGGTAAAGTCCAAAGACTAATGTATTTAAGAACAATTCCCAGCAGAATAGCTGGTGAATTATAATAGTATGTGGTGATGATATCCCGTTTTCTATAGACGGTAATTCCACTACAAGTTACGTTTTCTATGGGTAACTTGTTGGTAATACAGCTATTATCTGTATGATATATTAAATGGTGTCGGATTTTCCGACATAATTCCCCAGGGGCTGCTCACGGGTCGAAGTCCTAATTAGAACAGACGAACACCGATACTCCTCCTTCGAATTATTAGATTAATTTGATGTTAGTAGTTAGTAATCACACATTTGTGTGTCTGTTCGTACAGGACGGATGTCCCGTACTAGAGTTGCAGGGGTTAGAAGTCTAATGCGATTTCATTTCCCTGTCAACTCTTGAAAGGCTAATATTCAAGCCTAATTACATATTATTTAACCCAGAAGACTGGATGTGATCAAGTACTACAGTCAAGTATGATTCAGGGACTGCAGTGAGATCAGTGACATTAGATATAACTTGAAGTTTGTTCAGGTAACTGGTCACTGATATATAAACACTGAGGCCCATGGAATACATCTTGATTAAATAATAAATGTATCAAATCAGTCATCAGATTTATTGGGGTTTAATTTAGTTAATTGATTCAGAAGATTGAATAGCTCATCATTAAAGTAAAGTATGGTTCTGAGACTGCAGTGGGATCAGTGACATTGGTCGCAGTGACTTGTAGCTGTTTTAGGCTACTGTTCACTGATTTGCCACTGAGGCCTCATGAACTCATCTTCAGCTTTAAATGATGATACTAACATCAACCTCTGTTACTATAGTCAGCTGTAATCTCCTTAGTATAATGCTACTGGAGAAATATAATCAGCTGACAAATTTAGTTTTCTATTGGTATTGTTTATCTGCAGGCATAGGTCTCCTCAGGCTTGATACTGGGCCTGAGAGTAATTTACCTCCTGCAGAGTTTAACATGGTTATACCCTGATATTTAGTAGGGCTACCGATGAATTGATGGTAGTAGCCTGTCCCCACAAGGACAGCCATTTGGCATTTGATTTGCTCAAATTTACCTGCAGCTGCTTGATAATAGCTTTCCAGGTCAGCATAATCAACTTGAGATTGTTGTGACAAATCTTCACATTTCTTGATCTGTCTTGTTAAGTGGCCTTTAAGACCTGCAAGGGTTCTTTTCATTCTCCCTGCATTATCCATACTGGCTAGTTGGTGAAGCCTTGTGGGACTTGTACTTGGGCTGCTCATAATACTGAACAAGCACTGATGGTAGCCTAGGGTAAATTCTGAACTCACTAGGCAATAATCCTACCTCTACTAGAGGTTAGCACTTAAAATTAATACACATTATATATATACAATCATACACACTAATGATTTGAGTGATAAACTAGTGTCACTGGAAGTACCTTTAGGTTAGCTCTTCTATATCACCCTAGGATGGTAGAGACACTAATTAATCACTCAAAGGTGTAATGATCATAAGTAAATTATTATATATACAACTCAACTCGAGTTGATAAAAATTACACCCAAAATAGGGTCTGCACCATTCATTAATGGTGTTAGGTTATTGAATATAGTACAACTGACTATGGTAATAATGGGACTAGGGTGAACGATAATAGTTCAACTAGTCATATCCTACCCTGTTGTGGGTTGGCAATTAGTAAATATACTGTGATCACTAGTGCAATATATATTAAATAATTCTCTATTTTGGAGAAATAATATACACAATTATTGATAATAGCCTCTTAATTAGCCTCTATGAAACTTCTAATATTATCTAGAAGTATTAAATATTATTAGTGACCTCGCGAAATAAACTCCACAAAATTCGTAGATAATCTCTCGCGAAATGTAACACCACGAAATCCGTGAACAATCTCGCGAAGACACAGTCACTAATTAGGCTGGCTTCTATATTAGCGCTGTCATTTCACGAAATAACACGCCACCAAATATCTGTGGGTGTGCATGAAACCGCTGACGAGGCTGAACTCAGTTGAGGGAGGCTCCTGAGCTACCACGAGGCTTCGCCGCTGTCTTTGACTGGCTTTGTTTAAATAACACTGCACTAGTATATTTAATGAATCCACTGGTTAACTGGTTCATCCGGTACTAAGAAGACCAAATGTGGGTTCATAGGACCAAATAATCCGGTTCGAAGGACCAAATAATGTGGGAACCGACCTGTGAGATTTATATTTATTTAATTTATATGAATTTATATTTACGTTAATTTATATACTTCGATAGCAATTTGTATAATGATAAGTGGACTGTATTTCTGCAATAATCTTATAATCTCACAAATCGATCCTCTACACATTAGGGGGGGGTTATTAAATTAATATATATGCAGCCAATCAAACTACAGTAATAGCTACATACATTGATGAGGTTCCTTATCTTATAGTACAGCAGGTTAGTCCACCAGGTATAACTAGGGTGTAGACACCAAATTATCCTCTTTGAGGCAGCTTCCATCACCCAGTAACTGGTGCACAAAATCTTGCATCCTCGTCTTGACCTGTCAAAAGTGCGCTAGCTGTGAAGCCAGAATCCTATATATGACAAGTTATATCAGAGAAAACTGTACATGGTACATGGAACATGAAGACCTGGCTTAATTACCTTTAGTTTGAGGCGATTTCGCGATCTAACCGGGTCACCCTATATCCTGACATTAATGGCCATAAATGAATGATAAACGGGTTTCGGATAGACTTAACTTGAATTTGTAGACAGCGTGTTGACAATGGTACACCTTTGGCTTCCATAACACTACGTCCAAGTAAAATTAACAGGAGCCGAATTTGCTCCTGTGTGAGCCTCTGGTCTCAATATACAATGGCTGTTTAACACTCCAACTATTGACGTTACTGGCCGACATTGTCCAGAATGATAGGAGCCGAATTTGCTCCACACGTCTCGGAGGTGACACAACAATGGCTGCCCTTCTTCCTCCCTGACGCCTGGCCTACTTTGTCCAGATTTCAGAAAGTGATAGAAGGGTCACATTTACTCTACTTTAATATTGATAATTAAGTTAATTTATATAAGATGTTTTTATGATGGTAAAGTCCAAAGACTAATGTATTTAAGAACAATTCCCAGCAGAATAGCTGGTGAATTATAATAGTATGTGGTGATGATATCCCGTTTTCTATAGACGGTAATTCCACTACAAGTTACGTTTTCTATGGGTAACTTGTTGGTAATACAGCTATTATCTGTATGATATATTAAATGGTGTCGGATTTTCCGACATTTCTCGTTGTCAGTCTTCCTTTGTAGTTGTTGTTGACTCTCGTAGTGCCCTCATGGCTCTCGGGTCCTTTAATCCAGTTCATCCAGTGGTTGTCGAGATCCAGCATTGGCTGTTTGTCGTTCACAGTAAATTTAAGTCGGTTGAGTTTTGTTGGGTTCCCAGCCATATTGGTGTGTCTTTAAATGAGCGTGCGGATGCTGCCGCCAAGGAAGCTGTCCGCTCTTGTCCCATCTCTCGTAAGGGCATTCCGTATTCCGACTTTTACCCGGTTATCCATTCCTCAGTCCTTACCCGTTGGCAGGCTTCTTGGTTGTCTGTTACTGGTAACAAGCTACGTACTCTTAAATGTTGTGTTTCCCCGTGGCAGTCCTCCTTCCACCGTAACCGGCGGTGGGAAACAGCTCTGGCGAGGTTGCGTATTGGCCATACTCGCTTAACCCATGGTCACTTGATGGAGCGCCGCCCTGCTCCTTATTGTCCTAGTTGCATTGTCCCTCTTACGGTCGTGCATGTCCTTCTTGAATGTCCTGACTTCCAGGACGAGCGTATGTCTTGCTTTCCGACCGCCCCTCGCGGTCACCTGTCCCTCGATAGAATTCTTGGTGACTCGGATACTTTTGATATCGTTCGCCTTATGCGTTTTTGTTCTCGTATTGGCATCCTTGGTGATATTTAGCGCCCTCTGATTATTTTGCGTCTTTGATGGTGCTACATAGCCTTCCCGGTTTGGTGCCTTCTTTTGATAATTACTTACTTACACCAGTCCCACCAATCTAGCATAGACACAAAATCAACTTTCCGCAGCACTAGCGCTCTCCACATCACACCAAATTCCTCCACCACCAACGGGTATCTAAGCAAACCACAATTTAGCTTCCACCAACCCCTACCCAACCGCACCTGATCATTGACAACAACGCCCACCACCACCATACTATGGTCCGAAAAACAGACCGGATAAGTGGCCCAAGAGCGGACCTGACCATAAGATTTGTGCACATACACGCAATCAAGGCGAGAGCCATAATCCCTACTAACAAAGGTATAGGCTGGGACACCACCCGCCAGGAAACAGGTATCACGGAAGTGCATAGATTGCAACGTCCTAACTAAAGTAGGAGAGACAGACGTCTGAGCACGAGTGCTACAGTCCCGTACTGAAATTACACAATTAAAGTCACCACCAAAAATCATCCTTCTCGTTTCATTCCGTAAAAAATAAAGCAAACCATCCGAGAACAACTCCTCCCTCTCAGCTCGCCTATGCGTTCCTGAGGGCGCATACACATTCAGCAAGGGAATCACGGAACCCATAAACGACACATGCGCCAAAATCACATTACCACAGTCATCCATTTCCGAACTCACTACCCCCATGCTCGCCCTCTTTGCCAACAAAATCATCGTGCCACCCTTTGATAACACAGGAGGGTTCAGCAACACCTCGAAATAATCCAACAACACCTCCAGACGGTCCATACACATAACATTATGCTCCTGAATAAATATAACATCCAACTTGTGATAGCGGGCCACCAACACAAGCTGACGTTGCTTCAAACGGCAATTCAGCCCATTAACGTTCAATATCGCACATTTCATCCACACATCCATTGAGAAAAAATTAACAGAGAAGACCACATTCACACAACACTACCACTACATCCCAGGGTAGCATCGCACCCAACAGAAGAGCCCTCAACCCCATCTCCCAAAACTACTGGAGTGGGAGCCACTGCGGCAAGCTTACCCAAAGAACTTTTCTGGAGTTTTACCACCAAATCTCCCCCTACCGACTCTTCCTGGACCCCTTTTACAATATCCCACCAATCCACATTCTGTGTACCACCAGGTGGTGGATCACTCCCGCGAATTGTAGGGACTCCAGTATCCATCACAGACACGCCCCCACCAGAAGGCGGAATATCCGAGTCGGACGGAACCATAGGATCACACCGCACAGCCGTCAGGGAAGGGGGGGGGGGGGTGCCGTCTTCCAACCTCCTCCGTGCATCTAGGATATTCTGAAGAGAACCTCCAAATTTCCGCCGCTTCATACTGTGCTGCCCAGCGCCAACAGGCAACAGGCAATCTGCCTCACGTCGTCCAGAACCGCGACTAGGAGCATGTACATCCTCCATATGCACTTCTGCCACCACCTCAGTTGTTCGAGCAGCAGACCGAGCCATGTCAACACCATCACTGATTACTTGCTGCGGGTTCCGATGCACACCAAACGACTCAGCATTGGAGCATCCATCCACCGATGAAATGCCCACTACTCCATCTACCACCTCACCAGAGCAGGGAGGCACCACTGCACACTCGCCTTCGGAGCTGGTCTGCACGGGCACGCACGGGCTTGTAGGGAGATCGACATTTCCACTAGACCTTTCAGGAGACGCTACAGCAGTACGGATGTCATCCTCACCAGGAGATACCATTGAAGCAGCACTCTTGGGACCCAGATTTGCGTCATCCACCACTGCATCCGGTCCCATACAAGGGGCACTGCTCAAAACTGACAGATCTTCTTGCTCATGCAAAGGAGGAAAATCATTTTCATTGAACAGATTAACCCGGTCATCCATCCTGGTGGTGCAGGATGCAGCCACATGGCCAACATGACCACACTTGAAACATGTCCGAGTTTGTCCCCGGTAGAAGAAGCCGACCGTATAGCCAGCAATCGAAAGTGAGGAAGGCACATTCCCACGAAGGACCATTTTTGCCGTCCTGTAACCATTCATGAGTCCTTTGACGGCTCCAGACGTGTTCCTACACACACGAATAAAGTCGACACGCCCATACCTGGCAAGCGCTCGACGGAGAAGATCTTCTGACATTTCAACTGGAGCATTTTCAATCGATACGTACGTATACTCCACACTCAAATTCGCCACCCTCACAGAGCCTCGACCGTTGCTCAGCCGCACCTCCCGATCCTCATACTTTTCAATAAACTGCCTGAACAAGCAATTCTCGGCGAACTTCACCACCACTCTGTCCTCGCTAATGATCTGCAAACCGACAAGATCTTCCACCTTCACTTTCATTACATCAAACAGCGTATTGCTGATGACTCCAATGTCCACTTTACAGGTGAACGTCAGCCCTGCCGACTCCTTCCTCCGCAGTGGCGGTACGTAAGTCCCCATACTGAGACGAGTATGTAGTCACCCCGCAGTGGCAAACGACCACTCGCCAGGGCAACCGAGAAGCGTCCAATGAAAACACCAGCAGAGAGACCTCAGGAACGTCCGACCTGGCTGGTGGTTCGACCACGACTCTCACTCTCCACCAACTACCCCCACACAATCCAACACTCTTTCTCCACCAACTACCACACCCCACCATCAACCACTTTCTCTCCACCAACAACCCCCCACAATCCACCACTCTCTCTCCACCTACTTCCCCCCCCCCATCATCCACCACTCTCTCTCCACAAACTACCCCCCCACCATCCACCACTCTCTCTCCTCCAACTACCACCCCACCATCCACCACTCTCTCTCTCTACCAATTACCCCCACCATCATCCACCACTCTCTCTCCACCAACTACCCCCCACAATCCACCACTCTCTCCATCAACTACCGCCCCACAATTCACCATTCTCTCTCCACCAACTACCACCCCACCATCCACCACTCTCTCTCTCCAACAAATACACTCCACAATCCACCACTCTCTCCACCAACTATCACCCCACCATCCACCACTCTCTCTCCACCAACTACTACCCCAGCATCCACCACTCTCTCTCTATTTACTACCCCCCCCCCATCATCCATAACTATCTCTCCATCAACTACACCCCACCATCAACTTTTCTCTCTCCACCATATATACCCAAACATCCCCCATTCTCTCTCCTCCAACTACCCCCCCCCACCATCTACCACTCTCTCTCCACCAACCACCCTACTCACCATCCACCATTCTCGCTCCATTAACTACCCCCCCCCCCCCACCAACCACCACTATCTCTCCACAAACTACCACCCTACTATCCACCACTCTCTCTCCACCAACTACCACCCCACATACCACCAGTCATCCACGACACTCTCCCCGCCAACTTCCCCCCCCCCCCTCCACCATCCACAACACTCTCTCCACCAACGCCCCCTACTATCCACCACTTTCTATCCACCAACTACTACCCCCACCATCCACCACACTCTCTTCCCACCATATACCCCACCATCTACCAAACTCTCTCCCTACCTACTACCCCACCTCACCATCCACCACTCTCTCCTCACCAACTATCCCTCCACTCTCTCTCCACTAACTACCACCCCACATACCACCAGTCTCTTTCTGCCAACTTCCCACCCACCATCCACCATTCACTCTCCATTAACTACCACCCTCCACCATCCACCACTCTCTCTCTCTCTCACTTAGCTACCCCCCCCCCCACCATCCACCACTCTCTCTCTCTCTCACTTAGCTACCCCCCCCCCACCATCCACCACTCTCTCTCTCTCTCACTTAGCTACCCCCCCCCCACCATCCATCACTCTCTCGCCACCAACTACCACCCACAATCCACCACTCTCTCGCCATCAACTACCACCCCACCATCCACCACTCTCTCCCAACTACCACCCCAACATCCCCCTCTCTCTCTCTCTCCGCCAACTTCCACCCCACCATCCCCCACTCTCTCTCCACCAACTACCACCCCACCATCATCCACTCTCTCTCCACCAACTACCACCCAACCATCCTCCACTCTCTCTCATCCAACTACCCCACCAACACCCCCCCCCCCACTCTCTTTCCACTAACTACCCCCCCCCCCACCATTCACCACGCTCTCTCCACCAACTACCCCCAACACCCCCCCTCTCTCCGCCAACTTCCACCCCACCATCCACAATTCTTTCTCCACAAACTACTACCTCACCATCCACTACTCTCTCTCCACCAACTTCCACCTCACCATCCACCAACTACCACCCACAGTCCATTACTCACCATTACTACCCCCTTGCAATCCATCACTCTTTCTCCACCAACTACCACACCCAACCAACAACCACTCTCTCTTTACCAACTACCCCCCACAATCCACCACTATCTCTCCACTAACTACCACCACCCCATCCACCACTCTCTCTCCACCAACTACCTTCCCAATCCACCACTCTTTCCTTCAGCTACCACCCCACCATCCACCATTCTCTCTCCACCAAGTACTACCCCACCATCCACCACTCTCTCTCCACCAATTACCCCCCAACATCCACCATTCTCTCTCCGCTAACTACCACCCCACCATCCACCACTCTCTCTCCATCAACTACTCCGCCCCCATCCACCACTCTCTTTAAACCAACTACTACCCCACCATCCACCACTCTCTCTACAACAACTACCACCCCACCATTCTCCACTCTCTCTCCACCAACTACCACCTCACCATCCACCACTCTCTCTCCACCAACAACCACCCCACCATCAACCACTTTTTCTCTACTGAGTCCAACCTGAGCTGTCGTGGAGTGAGGACGTGTCGCCTGTCCTCTCCGGTAGTTTGGGGTGGTTGCCGTTTTTGCCGGAAGGGGGTGTGGGTGTCTCTACCATCCCTGCTGTTCCTGGTGGTGTGGACGTGTCGCTTTTGCGATGGGCGGCCATCTTCCCCTGTCGTGAGGGTAAACTCCATAGGTTTGGAGTTTACTGGCCGTGCAGGTTACCCTCTCGTGGATTTGGTCTTGAGTGACATGCTCAAGGTCCCGGTCATGGACGTCTACAGTGTCGAGCTGGTCACTGCTCGCAGTGTGGTCATCAACTTTGTGGGTGAAGCAGTGTACCGTGACTTTCTCCGACCGTACGAGGGGCGTACTTTGCAGCTGCAGGACGGCAACAGGTCTGTGGCCATTTCGGACCGAAGTGGTGCGGTGACATATAAGAGTGTCCATGGCGCCCCCATGGAGTTTCCTGAGACCCTCCTCCGGCGTTTCTTCCAGAGGTATGGCCCCGTCGTCAGTGTGCGGGTGAACTCGCTGTCTTCTGGGAAATATTCGGGTGTGAAGACCAACATTCGTACCCTCGGGATGCGACTGAGGTTGGACATTCCATCCTCTGTCTGGCTTTTAGGGTACTACGTGTGGGTGTTTTATGCCCGACAACCCCGCACTTGTTTCCGGTGTGGCATGTTGGGGCATCAGGCTGCCGGGTGCATTGCTGATCCGGTTGCTCCCGTAAATTTGTTCCGTGAAGAGGATTTCCCGCCGCTCCCACTGGAGGAGGACTCCGGGGGTGAGGAGGTAGACGTTCCATTAGCTGATGAGGCTCCCCCAGCGTCGCCCGACATGCCTCCAGTTGTCGCAGGCCCTCCTCCGGATGTTGCGGTGCCGTCGGATGTTTCTCCTGCTACTGTCACTGTCCCTGCTGCTCCCGTGGGCCTTCCTGGTGCTCCCTGTGAGGCGTCGTCATCTTCTTACTCGTCTTCGGCTGCTGCGCCTGGCCCTGCATCCTCCCCTCGGGTCCCGGCTGTGCTGGGTGCTGGGGTGACTGCGGTGCCTCCTGCTGTGTGTGGCCTGGTTCCCCCTGTAGTAGAGGCTGCTGCCGTTCTGCGTCGAGCGTCTGTTCGTCCGGCTGGTGGTGGCCGTGTTTCTGAGTCCGCTTCCGGCTCTGATGATCTCCGGCCGGAGCCCAAACGTTCCAGGCATTCGTCGTCTGTCTGGGCCGATGTTGGGGAATTCAATGACTGTGGGTCTTCGGGTGTCGACGGTGTGGATCCGGATGCGTCGATAGCTCCATGGTTAGTGTAGGTGGAGGTATATGTGCCTGCTGGTGATGGTGACTGTGTCGCGGGTGTGCCTTCTGTTCCTTCTCCGCCGGGAGCCTCTACGTGGTGGGGTGTGGTGGCTTCCGTTGCCAGGGATGGTGGGGATACTGGTGATGGGCGTGGCCTGGTGATGACCTTAAGGAAGGATGCGCGCCGATTGGGTTCCTGGCGGTCGTCCGGTAGTGGGTCTGTGGAAGTTGGTGACCCTGTAGTGGTACCCTCTGTCCGGGTCCCTCCTATTGGGGTGTGCACTGGGGGTCTGGAGGACGTGTTGCTGGCGTGCGTGATGCCGCCGGGTCATTGGTCGCGGATTGCAGAGATAATTTGCAGAGAATTGCAGAGATTCGAGGACCCGAGGGACTTTCATAATGGGGCGAGTCCCATGGTGTGGGTGCGTGTGGCGATCACTCACCTCAGGTGTGATACCGTCTGGGTCCCATGTTTACGGGTGTTTGTTGCCCAGGTGCCAGATGAAATGGCGTCCCCGGTGGATGGTCCAGGCTCCTGGATGTGGTTGCTTTGGGAAGCGTTTAATGTACGGTTCCCTCGGGACATGTTTCCGGGCAAGTATGTCCGCTGATTTCCTGTTTCTGTGCTTCCTTTTGTACTGTATGCCCTTCTGGCTGTTTGATTGCCCTCTTGTAGTTTATGCCCGTGCCTCTCCCTTTGTTTGGGACGAGGCAGGTGGTTTAGTGTGAGTGTTTTTATTCATGTGTTTGTTTTTGTGTTATTATTTTCCACTGTGTGTCCTATTTATGCTTTACGTGTTGTGCTTGTTTGTTGTCTGCTGTGCTTTTTTGTTGTATTTCATGTTGTTCATGCTGATGTACTTTGTTTGTTGGTCCTTCAGGCCGGTGATTTTGTTTTTGTTCTAAAATGTTATAATGTTTTGTAATGTTACTGGGAGCCGGTCGGCCGAGCGGATAGCACGCTGGACTTGTGATCCTGTGGTCCTGGGTTCGATCCCAGGCGCCGGCGAGAAATAATGGGCAGAGTTTCTTTCACCCTATGCCCCTGTTACCTAGCAGTAAAATAGGTACCTGGGTGTTAGTCAGCTGTCACTGGCTGCTTCCTGGGGGTGGAGGCCTGGTCGAGGACCGGGCCGCGGGGACACTAAAAAGCCCCGAAATCATCTCAAGATAACCTCAAGATAACCTTACTATGTTTTATTGTTTTGCTTGCATTGTTTGCCTGTTTGTACTCGTTTTTTGTTTTGTGTCTTGATGTGTGTGTTTCATGTATACGTTGTTGCCTTCTCATGTTTTGTGTCTTGATGTGTGTGTTTCATGTATACGTTGTTGCCTTCTCATGTTTTGTGTCTTGATGTGTGTATTTCATGTATACGTTGTTGCCTTCTCATGTTTTGTGTCTTGATGTGTGTGTTTCATGTATACGTTGTTGCCTTCTCATGTTTTGATAATTGTTGTACTGGGCTGTTGGTCCTTCTGGCCGGCGGTTTCTTGTTTTGTTTTGTTATATTTCACTTGTTTTATTGTATTTATTGTATTTCCCTGGCATGCTTGCATGTAAAAATAAAAAAAAATTAACAAGTTTTTCTCCACCAACTACCAACCCCCTTCCCCACCATCCTCCACTCTCTTCACCAACTACTCCCTCACCACCATTCACCACTCTTTTTCTACCAACTAACCCCACCACCATCCACCACTCTCTCTCCACCAATACCCCCCACAATCCACCACTCTCTCCATCAACTATCACCCCACCATCCCTTCACTCTCTCTCCCCAAATTACCACCTCACCATCCACCACTATCTCTCCATTAACTACACCGCTCCACCATCCATCAATCTCTCTCTATATCAACTACTCCCCCCCCACCAACTACCCCCCCCCTTCTACATAATCCACCACTCTCCGCTAACACCCCCCCCCCCCCGCCTCCCACCATCAACGACTTTCTACCCATCAACTACCCACCCCACCATCCACAACTCTCTCTCTACCAACATACCCATACTATCCACCACTATCTATCCACCAACTACCACCCCAACATCCCCCCTCTCTCTCGCCACCAACTACCACCCCCCCCCCAACATCCACCACTCTCCAAAATCACCCCACCATCAACCAATTTTTCTCCACCAACTACTACCCCCCCCCCCTCCTACAATCCACCACTCTCTCCACCAACTAGTACCCCACCAGCATTCGCCACTCACTCTCCACCAACTACCCCCACCACCATCCAACACTCTCTCTCCACCAACTACCCGCTTCAATCCACCACTCTCTCCACCAACTACCAACCCACCATCCACCATTCTCTCTCCTCCAACTACCACCTCACCATCCCCTACTCTCTCTCCACTAACTACCACCCGCAATCCACCACTTTCCACCAATTATCCTTACACAATCGAACACTTTTTCTCCACCAACTACCACACCCTACCATCAACCACTTTCTCTCCACCAACTACCCTCCACCACTCTCTCTCCTCAAACTACTTCCCCCGCCATCCATCACACTTTCTCTCCATCAAGTACCCCCCCCCCCCCCCACCATTCACCACTCTCCACCAACTACCACTCCACCATCCACCACTCTCTCTCCACCATCTACCACTCCACCATCCTCCACACTCTTCACCAACTACCACCCCACCATCCACCACACTCTTCACCAACTACCACCCCACCATCCACCACTCTTCCTCCACCAACAACCACCACACCATCCACCATTCTCTCTCCACTAACTACCCCCCCCCCCCGCCATCCACCATTCTCTCTCCACCAACTACCACCCGACCATCCACCACTCTCTCTCCACCAACTACCACCCCACCATCCACCACTCTCCACCAACTACCACCCCACCATCCACCACTCTCCACCAACTACCACCCCACCTTCCACCGCTCTCTCTTCACCAACTACCACCACCCGCCATCTACACTACCTCAACCACCTCCACCCTAGTTCCACTAACAACCACCCCACAATTCCCTACCCTCATAAACTAACAACTACCCCATTTTCGGTCTACGAACAACCATCTAACCATTCCTAGCTCCCACCCCTGAAACCCCCCCCCCCTCGTGTGGTGAGGTACAACATGTACTGAATGGAGGCGTTGCTGGGAAGTCCATCCTGGCCACGGTTGAGTGTTGCAATATGTCATATTATATATATATATATATATATATATACATATATATATATATATATATATATATATATGGGCACGCGCCTAGATCCAGAATCCCTTCGTGTAGCAGTGGCCCTCCGCCTTGGTGCCCCAATTCACACTGAATACAAGTGTATTTGCAACAGGGTGGAAGCAGACCAATACGGACTGCATGGGTTGCATTGCGGAAGCACAAAGGGCTGGCATGCAAGACACAACGAGGTCAATGACATCATCAAGAGAAGCCTCGTCTCGGCTGGGTGCCCAGCGGAGAGAGAACCTCGCATCCTAGGGGTCCAAAACCCGGATTTCCCCGCACTTCGCCCTGATGGCATCACCATATACTCATGGAAGGAGGGTAGACAGTTGGTGTGGGACTACACATGTGTATCCACCCTGGCTGACACCTATGTACACTTCGGAGCTGATCAAGCAGGTGGGGCGGCCAACCACAGGGAAACAGCAAAATCACTCAAGTACAGGCGACTGGAAGGTCAATACCTCTTTGTTCCCATAGCGTCTGAGACGCATGGCCCCTGGGGCAAGAGTGCCTTGGGATTTCTCAAGGAATTGGGTTCCAAGCTCATTGACGTCACCAGAGACCCAAGGGCTTCCAGTTTTTTATTTCAGCGTCTCAGTGTGGCGATCCAGAGGGGAAATGCTTGCTGCGTCCTCGGTTCCTGTCCAGAAGCGGAGGAGCTTCAAGAGATCCATAACCTTTAGGCATTTGTCTTGTATGTTTTGTAACCTTTAAATACACAATAAAGGAAAAAAAAAAAAAAAAGGGAAGGGGGTGGTAGGAGAAAAACACACAGAAACTGTATTGGAGGGGACCTACATTCCCTCCAATGCGTTATGTGTGGTTTCCTCCGAGGCTATGGGTCCCCCTTCTTCCAGCCAGAGGTGGTACTCCCTTTCTCTCTCCTCTCTCTCTCTCTCTCTCCTCTCTCTCTCTCTCTCTCTCTCTCTCTCTCTCTCTCTCTCTCTCTCTCTCTCTCTCTCTCTCTCTCTCTCTCTCTCTCTCTCTCTCTCTCTCTATATATATATATATATATATATATATATATATATATATATATATATATATATATATATATATATATATACATATATATACACATATATTAGTATATTTTGGTAGCAGTGTTTCTTGTAAACATATGTTGTTAAATATGACCGAAAAAGTGAGATTAATAATTCTAACATGAATTTTCTCAATATTTTGTTATGTTTCTTTTTACTGTCGATGGTAATTGAAAAATCAATTATCCAAAATTAATTTTTATTTCTAGTCTGACGCGACACTTGAACGTGTTTTGTAATAACTTATTACATTTTCAATGACTTTAGTTTACACACACAACTGTAACCTGAAAACAATAAACAGAGTTTTACTTATTCTAACACTAAACAGCTTATCCGTCTTACATGTACTCGCACTTGGGTGAGGTTATATGGTACAACAGTTTTGAATGAGGTGAACAAATTTGTGACAAATGGAAGACAGAACACGAAACAATGGGTATTAGATGGATATGAGAGCATAAGAATGGAAGTAACTGCAGAGGGCCTATTGGCCCATAGTTCCTCTTGATGCTTCTATATTAGTTCGGAGTCTTGAAGTGGGTAGAATATAGTTGTGCATTAATTGGCTGTTGATTGCTGGTGTTGACTTTTTGATGTGTAGTGCCTCGCCGATGTCGACCCACCTGCTATCGCTGTACTTATCGATGATTTCTGTGTTGTCTGTTAAGACTTTTCTGGTGATGGTCTGGTTGTGAGAGGAGATTATGTGTTCCTTTATGGAGCTCTGTTGCTTATGCATTGTTAATCGCCTGGAAAGAGACGTTGTTGTCTTGCCTATATACTGAGTTCTTTGGGGTTTACAGCCCCCAAGTGGGCATTTGAAGGCATAGACGACGTTGGTCTCTTTCAAGGCATTCTGCTTTGTGTCTGGAGAGTTTTTCATGTTGGCCGTTTTTTTTTTATAGTTGGCCTACTACAGTTGTGTGTGTAAGCTAAAGTCTTTGAAAATGTAATAAGTTATTAGGAAACGCGTTCAAGCGTCGCGTAATAAATCACTCACCCAAGTGATTTAAGGAGTTGTGTTCTTCTTATTGTTCCATTAACCTTTTGATAGCTGTAGGCTACATGTGTCAGCAGTAATTATATATATATTTATATATATATGATCGTAGTGTCACGAAGCCCAGTGTTATTGTGTGTTATTTACTGTGGTGATTGCAACGTGTGAACCAGTGTTTTAAGTGGTAATTAGAGCACTGGGGTCATTTGCAACAGTAAGTGTTGGGCAGTGTACTAATATAGTTTGATTTAGTGCACATTGCCGTGTGTGTTATTGAAAAAGGGTTGTCATTGATGGTGATTGTTGCTAGTGTGGATCGATCACCGTTTGTGATTGCAGTTCAGTAAGTCATTGTGGGGGCCGTGTTCTTGAGGGTTCATGATCTGAGGGTTATTTACTAGTGTTCTGCATTATTGTCATTGCAACTGGATTGTAACGTAAATCACTGTGATTTGTTAGTGTGATTATCATTGTCGTGGGTGAACTCGGCTGAAGACGAGTACTTGGGTTTTATATTCTCCTGTTTATCTGGTAGGACATCGATGTCCAGTATTCAATGAGGTGATTGCGAGGCAATTAATGTAACGTAACCAAGGGAACGCCCATTGCTTTAAGAGAATTTGTTCTTTGACAATTTGAGTAACGTAGAATACGTTTGGGTTAATTATTTTCCTGCAAACAGCTACGGTAGTCTCAGGGTAGCCTAGCCAAGAGCCAGATAAGAAATTTGAGTATTGTCTGTCTTAATCAACGGTCAGTGGGCCAGGTAATTGACGTGTTTCAGGAAGTCAAAGTAATTAACTTCGATCAATGTTTGATCGACTCACACGAAGGCTCAATTGTTCCATTAACGTAACGTCGTTATTTATACATCCGGAATTACCGGCACTTGATTGACTCGTAGGAAGAGTAACGTCATTTTAGAATAACGTAAATGTGGTGATTAGCGTCCTTAATCACCTGAATTGGTCTGAGTATGGAAGGCTCAGACGGAATTCATACCTTAATGTAAATTGCTGAGCTGTGTGAAAGGTTGCGTATTTAATTATTTAACTATTGATCTTGAGGATAGTAATTAATTGCTCTAAAGGTAATCTCGAGTGATTACAGTTCTCTTAGCACTTGGGACATTGTAAATCAGAGTTTACCATTTTTGAGTGATAGTAGTCGATAATGTAAATTAACGATTGCAGTTAATTTAACTAATAAATAAAACTAATTACTACTACTAAAGTAGTAGTAGTAGAAATTAATAAAGACAAAAACAGCGGTCTGGAAGTACAGGGATTAATGGGATATATTTCTTGAATGCTCGACGGGTAGAGTGTTTGTTTAATTTCCGCGTTACTAGTGACAGTTGTAAGAATTATTAAATTAACGTAAATGTTACTTTATTATTAACCTAAATCAAATTGTTATTGATTGTTCTTTTTGTTTTTATTATAAAATAGACATACAAATTAAATAAGATATCGAAGCCCCCGATCATTAAATGACCCTTTACAGAAACAACCCAACCCGAAGACAGAGTAACAAAGCAGGACACATAAATGACAGGAACATGAACGAAAAATAGAGGGACACGGAGAAGACAACGGAGTATAAAACAAAACAAAAAAACAAGCAAAAATCACACACGCATACATACAAGCTAAATATAATATTTTTCAGGAAACAGACGCTTTAGGATATTTCTGACTACGCATGCCACACATCCCAGGCATCCTGCGACGGGGGCACACCTGCATCCGAGCGACGAGGACGACGCATATACTCCGGAATCTCGACAATGACACCTCCAATCACGAGCGGCGGTACATCCCGCGGCACAGGTTCATATGGCGCCAAGACTCCCCGGCCGGTGTCCTTTTTCAGCACGAGAACTAAATCACGATCCACACCAGGGGGCACAGCAGGTGCAACAACCTCCCATTTCGGAGAACTGGCACACGGAGGCGCAGGGGGGCACAGTGGAGCAACACCCGAAACGCAGGCAGGAACAGGCACCGCACCATCCCCACCCGTCTCCTTCGCAGGCGCGGCCAACATCACCACATTCTCATGGTCCACACCAACACCGGCCGGAGAACCCACAGAGGCAACGTCGCTCACACGGACCACCACATCCTGGGAAACTGGCCCGGGACACCGGCGCGCCCGCTTCTGCAAAGGAAGTACATCATCAGAACAACAATCGTCCAAACTCACAGGGTCGTCAGGCCTCGGCCCCGGGGGTGGCAGGCTCTCCAAAACAGAAGAACCCACGTCTCTGGAAGCCGGGACCACATCTGCAGGCGGGGGCGAGACATGGACATCCACTGGAACATCCACCACATGCAGTGCGGGCGGCGGCCCGGCACTCTCACACTCATTCGCAACAACTACCTCCGGGGCCACAGCAGTTAACAGACTGGACGAACAAGGCGTAGTATCCGTCCCAACAGGCGGAGCAGCAGACAGGTAATCAGGCGCCTCAGGCACAGCACTCACCCCATTCTCAGAAGTGTCCGAAGTCAACAGGGGTGCAAAGTCCTCTTCACGAAAAATATGTACCCTGCCAGATGCTCCCACGTCGCACGCTGCAGCGAGACGACCCTCATTACCACACCTGTAACAGGTGCACGGCTGCCCCCGATACAGGCAGCGGAGCGGGTAACCCAATAAGGACACAGAGGAGGGAACACTACTCTTCAGTGACATGGTCAGGGTGTGGGAGCTGTCAAGCATCCCAGCACAGTGCCCTGCAAGTACCTTGTTCCAGCGAATGCTGAGAACAGTACCAAACCGTCCAAACACAGCAGTTAGGAGATCGTCGTTAAACTCGAAGGGGGCACCACGCACCAACACAAACGTCAAGGAGACACTGAGGTTCACTACCTCAACTGATCCGGCGGTATCAGGGAGAGGGTAAACATGCCCCTCACACCGCCCCAAAAACGCCTGAAAGGCAGCCTGATGGCGAAACTTGACCATGGCGCGGTTCCCCTGCAGCAGCGGGATGCCCACCAATTCCGACAACTCTACATGTAGAACATCCACTAGGGCAACAACAACCAACATGTGGTCCACTGGCACCGTAAAAGCCAGACCAGCCAACGAGGTCCTCTTCAATGGAGGCCGGTAAGTCCCCATGTCTCCTCAACAGGCGTACCACGCCCACCCGGGGGACAACACCCCCACAGCCGTCACGGACACCCTCCTCACACAGCCACGAGGGTGGAACTCAGACGTGTGACGGGTGCCTTTCTGGGAAACCATGGAAGTAGTCTGTTATTGATTGTTGATCGTACGTGGGACGAAGTGTTAACGTAAAGATTAATTTGAGGAAGGATTGCTGGAGTTGCCAGTGAACCCATTAGACATTGATGTGTCACTGACAGGCTACTGATTTGATTGCATTGCAACCGCCGTTGCAGATGTAGACTGCACAGAGGCGTAGAACAGTTAAGAGGTTACTGGAGACGTGTCTAAGACCCTACTGTGTCATAGTTGCCAGTGTGATTATAGATCTGTGCCTGTATCTTGCTTGATGGATTCCTCTGTGTTCACGGCTTATGTTCGAGTTAGTTCATTATGTAGTCCGAGGGGCTGGTGTCTAGCTGTCATTGATAGTGTGACAGGAAGGATTTCGAGTAACGTCATTGATATTTCTTTTGTGTTTTGTTGTATTAGTTAGTGCTTTATTGAATAAACTGTGTTATGTTGAACACAGTCTTTTTGTTACACCCCACACATTATTATACTTCTGTCAGTGTACTGTCACACTCGACTACTAAAATTGAGACTGATTAATGGGATTTGGACTAAATATACGGCACCACCAGGGAGCCGGTCGGCCGAGCGGACAGCACGCTGGACTTGTGATCCTGTGGTCCTGGGTTCGATCCCAGGCGCCGGCAAGAAACAATGGGCAGAGTTTCTTTCACCCTATACCCCTGTTATCTAGCAGTAAAATAGGTACCTGGGTGTTAGTCAGCTGTCACGGGCTGCTTCCTGGGGGTGGAGACCTGGTCGAGGACCGGGCCACAGGGACACTAAAAAAGCCCTGAATTCATCTCAAGATAACCTCAAGATAACCACACAATAATAAATTATTGTTGTGAGAGCCCAGGACCTACTTGCTAGATTCGCTTTGGCGAAGTTCAACGGCCTATAGTGGAGGGGATTTAAACTTTTTGGGATCTCGGCGTTTGCTCGCTCCTAGTCAATTGTTCATAAATGGTCCCAGAGTGAGAAATGAGCTGTTTACTACACTGATGTGTTAGCTAAGCAAGTCTTTCCTCAGGTTACCTAATTGAATATCACGACAGAAATAAACATTAAAAGATTTAAAGAAATTTTTTAGAAATTTTCCCAGCTCAATTCTTCATTACCTTTCATATTCCATTTTCTCAAACTCTCACAAGGAGACAGAAGTATAAAGGCAGTAGATGGAGGCGTGAGAACGACAGAGTGAAGAATATTGATGTGAGACTGAAGTGTGATGGTGACAGATCGAATCGTGGGCGTGATGAACTGAAGCACGAGGACGACAGAGGAGGTATAGACAGTAGATGTCTGACTCAGGACGTGAGGAGTGCAAGAAGAAGAAGACCATGTGTCTAGCGAGGTGTGACCCAGATGTTGCAAGGTGCAATGGACTAATTGTAAACTCCTTGAGGGAGTACGTAAACAGATCAACCGACCGTCAAATCGGTTAAAGGACAAGACAATGTCGTGGTGGATGCATTATCCCGAGCCTCGCCACTGGAATAACTCTCAAAAATAAGGGGTGGGGAGTGTTATGATCCCAGGTAGCTGAGAAACGAGTCTACCTTGAGAGTTATTCTGCAAGAACTGACCTAAATAAGAGGTTAAAGAAATATAGACATGTTGATACAAACGTAAAATAATTGGTTAGATTTGATAAATAGTTTAAGAGTATGGGCAGTGATCAAGAATATAATAAATGACTTGACATGAGATGTGGAGAATTTGCTAGAAGTGTGAGGTTCGCTTCTGGAGGGCTTTGACCCTCACTTGAGTACCAGACATTGTGAGGGGAAGCTGTGCTTCGTGTGAGCTCCTGTTAGAGAGGAACCCCTAGTTGATATACCTTCAAGGGGAAGGAAGTGTGCAGATGTTTCAGCTGTGGAATCAAGCTGGGAATGTGTGGTCTCAAGTACTGGACGGCAAGGAGAGTTGTGAAGCCGCCCAGAGATATTTTCGTGGGCCGTGTGAGCGCCCTGGTCAGGCTCCCTCGAGAGAGAGAGCGCCCTGCAGGAGACCTTATTGTGGTAAGCCCAAATTTAACTAGTTAATAGTGATTGCCTATAGTTGGTTGTGTGCCCAGCGATCGTAGCAAGTGTCTGTTGATATGTTAGGTATGTTTTGATAAGGCAGAAGGCCTAAATATGAGAGTAAAGATGGAGGAACGTCCTGGAGGTAGGAGCTATGTCCGTCCCTTCCGAGCGCTGGCAGGTGACTGAGGAGACTTGGCTCCTAACAGAGGGGCTGCCCCACAGCCTCACAGAAAGCAAAGGAGCTGAACAAAAGGGCATGGAGGAACTTCCGTAATAACAGAACACCAGAAAGTAGAGAGAGATACCAGAGAACCAGGAACGAGTATGTTAATGTGAGAAGAGCAGCTGAGAAAAGGTATGAAAATAATACAGCTAATAAAGCCAAGACCAAACCAAAGCTACTAAACAGTCACATCATGAGGAAGACAACAGTGAAGGAACAGGTGATGAAACTTAGGGTGGGTGAGGACAGGTACACAGAGAATGACAAAGAGGTGTGTGAAGAACTCAACAAAAGGTTCCAGGAGGTCTTTAATATAGAACAGGGAGATGTCAGGGCGCTAGGAGAGGTGGCAGCAAACCAGGTGACCTTGGATAGGTTCGAAATTACAAGAAATGAGGTCAAGAAGCACCTATTGGAGCTGGATGTGAGAAAAGCTGTTGGCCGGAATCTCACCATAGGTATTGAAAGTGTGTGCAGGAGCACTTTGCTTGCCACTCACCATAGTGTATAGTAGGTCACTGGAAACGGGAGACCTACCAGAAATATGGAAGACTGCTAATGTAGTATCAATATACAAAAAGGGTGACAGACAAGAGGCACTGAACTACAGGCCAGTGTCCTTAACTTGTATACCATGCAAGGTGATGGAGAAGATTGTGAGAAAAAACCTAGTAACACAGGAGGACCGCTAGGGAGCCGGTCGGCCGAGCGGACAGCACGCTGGACTTGTGATCCTGTGGTCCTGGGTTCGATCCCAGGCGCCAGCGAGAAACAATGGGCAGAGTTTCTTTCACCCTATGCCCCTGTTACCTAGCAGTAAAATAGGTACCTGGGTGTTAGTCAGCTGTCACGGGCTGCTTCCTGGGGGTGGAGGCCTGGTCGAGGACCGGGCCGCGGGGACACTAAAGCCCCGAAATAATCTCAAGATAATCTCAAGATAACATCTGGAGAGAAGAGACTTCATGACAACCCATCAACCTATGTTCAGGGAGGGTAAATCTTGCCTTACAGGCTTGATAGAATTCTACGATCAGGTGACAAAGATTAAGGAAGAAAGAGAAGGATGGGCGGACTGCATTTTTTTGGACTATTGAAAAGCCTTTGACTCAGTACCTCATAAAAGGTTGATGCATAAGCTGGAGAAACAGGCAGGAGTAACTGGTAGGGCGCTCCAGTGGATAAGGGAGTACCTAAGCAATAGGAAGCAGAGAGTTACAGTGAGGGGTGAAACCTCAGAGTGGTGTGAATTCACCAGTGGAGTCCCACAGGGCTCTGTACTTGGACCTATCCTGTTTCTGATATACGTAAATGATCTCCCAGAGGGTATAGACTCATTCCTCTCAATGTTTGCTGACGACGCCAAAATTATGAGAAGGATTAAGACAGCTTGAGGCTTCAAGAAGACCTGGACAAGCTGCAGGAATGGTCGAACAAATGGCTGTTAGAGTTTAACCCAAGCAAATGTAATGGAATAAAGATAGGGGTAGGAAGCAGGAGACCAGATACAAGGTATCATTTGTGAGATGAAATACTTCAAGAGTCAGAGAGAGAGAAAGACCTGGGGGATTGATATCACGCCAGAACTGTACCCTGAAGCTCATATCAAGAGGATAACATCAGGCCCTGGCTAAGGCCCTAAACCTACTTAAGGTTTTGCCCCATACTTCTTGGGGAGCAGATAGGCGCACGCTCCTCTATTTGCACTCCTCTCTTGTCCTGTCTAAACTAGATTATGGTTGCCCTTCATACTCTTCTGCTTCTCCTTCTACTCTTCGTCGTCTTGATTCTCTGCACCATACTTGGTTGTGCCTCAGCTCTGGTGCCTTTCGTTCAACTCCTACCCTCAGCTTGTACGCTGACAAAGGCTTCCTATCTCTCGAACACCGTGATGGCTACTGTCTTCGCTGTCCTGCACGGTCATTACAGCATCCTCACTCTCGCCTCTGTCGTGATTTGACTTTTACCCTCCTGTTGTTCCTGTTCCTCTTCATCACCTTCCTCTTTCTGTCCATTTGTCTCACTTACAAGATTCTCTTTCGGTTCGTATTACCAATGTTTTTCCTCGTATCGTTCCGTCCTTGCCCCATGGAGGGCCCCCCTTCCTAAATTTCGTACTTCCCTGACCCGCATGACTAAAGCTTTTACCCCTCCTACAGTTCTGAAACGACTTTTCCTTGAGCACTTTTCTTCAAACTCCCGCTCCGTTTCCATCTTCACGAATTGGTCTAAGTCTGCTGACGGTGTGAGCTACTCTGTTGTTTTTCCTGACCGCACTTATATGTGTTGCCTTCCTCCAGAGGCTAGCATCTTCACAGCAGAACTTTATGCTATTCTCTATGCTCTTCGTCTCCTGCTTTCTCGTTGTCAATCCTCCTTTGTGGTGGTAGTTGACTCTCGTAGTGCCCTCATGGCTTTGGGGTCCTTTAATTCGATCCACCCGTGGTCATCGAGATTCACCATTGGCTGTTTCTTATCTCAAGTAAATTTAAGTCAGAAGAGATTTGCTGGGTTCCCAGCCATGTTGGTGTCTCTTTAAATGAGCGTGCGAATGCAGCCGCTAAGGAAGTTATGCACACTTGTCCCATCTCCCATAAAGGTATTTCTTATTCCGGCTTTTACCCAGTTATTCATTCCTCCATCCTGGCCCGTTGGTAGGGTTGTTGGTCTTCTGTTACTGGTAACAAACTGCGTACTCATAAGTATAGTGTGTCCCTGTGGCCTTCCTCCTGCCACCGTAACTGGCGGTAGGAAACAGCTCTGGCAAAGCTGCGTATTGGCATTACTCTACTCGCTTAATTCAAGGACACTTAAAGGAGCGTGGCCCTGCTCCGTATTGTCCAAATTGCATTGTCCCTCTTACAGTCGTGCATATCCTTGTTGAATGTCTTGACTTCCAGGACAAGTGTGTGTGTTGCTTTGCAACCATCTCTTGCGGTCACTTGTCCCTTGGTAGAATTCTTGGCGAATCGGATACTTTTGATATCGTTTGCCTAATGCGTTTCTGTTCTCGTATTGGCATCCTTGGTGATATTTAACACCCTCTGATTATTCCTCACACTTGATGGTGCTAGATATCCTTCCCGGTTTTGTGCCTTCTTTCGTTAATTACTTACTTATTCTACACATGGTTGCTAAACGATTTGGCAGGTCGTATTCTAGGGAAAATTAGGATTCAGTACCTGCCCGAAACACTATGCGTGCTAGTGGCTGTACAACAATGTAAGAAATCTAGTATTTATAAAAAAAATTGGGACAGCACATTACCATGTTGTTGTTTGTTCAGGGTCTCCAAGGTATTTGAAGAAATAAAATGTAGCCTTGTTAACTCCTAAAAATTTAAAATAATTACAAACAACCTAATTCAGTAACCTAAGCAAAAACCAGTAACATTTTATTTATTTACTGACTTCAAATGTGCTTGTAGCCACAATAATGTACAGTACCTTTATTTACTTGAGAGCCAATAACAGCCAAGTAGTCATGATGAGAACAGGAAGCCGGCGACTTGTCATAGGCCCCACATTTGTCCTGATCATTTTCAAGCTGGAGTTTAAAAGTTCAGCAGAATTTTAGCATTTACGACTTCGGCGGGTAGGCAGTTTCATAGGATTCACAACACTATAGATTAAATAGCATCTGTTGTCATTCCTACTTTGTAGTTTATTGAGCTTGAAACCGTTGCTCCTTGTTCGTGTTACATCTGGCCTTTTGAAGAAATTGTACGAATCAATATCCTCCAAAATGTTCAGTATTTTAAAAGTTTTGCTCTATCACTCCCTCATTTGCATCTCTCTAAGCATCTAGATTAGATTTAGATTAGATTTTTTTATTCAGGTAAAGGTACATACATTGCAGATGAGTTACAAACATAATGTTGGATTTAAAGAAAGAGCTAGTACATACAATACCTAAAGCCACTAATACGCATAGCGTTTCGGGCAAATATATACACAGTAAAACAAAAGCAAAGGACGCTGTAGGACACAAAAGATGAGACTAACCATGTTAAGTTGGATGATAAAAAGGCAGCAAACACTCTGAATGAATACTTTACGTCAGTGGTCACACTAGAAAGCTTGAATAACATCCCATCACCCACACAAATGTTTGCAGGAGATAAAGAGAATGAATTAAGGAAAATACCAATTACACGCGACACAATCAGATAGAACATTGATAAACTAATAGGCTCAAAAGCACAAAGTGTGAATGGATTTCAATCTCAAGTCGTAAAGGAACTGGCAAATTCACTATGCATGCCACTGAAACTCCTTTTCAGAAAATCCCTGGACCATAGAATAGTTATACTAGTAATAGTTGAAGGTGATAATGAGACCTTACTAACTGATCTAAATGAACTCCACAAAGGTCAAATGACTGACAAATGCTTTTTAATGTCAATAAATGTTAGACCTTGCATGTGGGGCACAACAATCCACTTCAGAACTACCAAATTGACAACACACTACCTTACAACAAATAGATGAAGGAAAGGACATTTGAGTCAGAGAGCATCATTCATTAAAAGTTGCACAACAAGTGGAAGCGGTAGTAAAATAATATCATACCAGAGCTCAGTCATCTCTCGTATCAGGAATGGATGAAGGCCACTGGGTTAAAAACACTGCAGACCAGGCATGACAGAGCGGATCTCATAGAAACCCATAAAATACTGAACAATTTGGAGGATGTCAATCCAGACAATTTCTCCAAAAGGTTTGATGTAACGATCGAGGAGCAACGGGTTCAACCTCAAGAAACCACTATGTAGGACAGAAAACCAAAGATGCCTTTTCACCCATTGGGTTGTAAACCCGTGAAACCGACTACCCACAAATGGCATAACTCTGCTTGGTATTAAAATGCAACTGGAAAAGATCATCAGGGCAAATGGTGGACCTTTGACATGCCGCAGTCTTCTTGTCCTCATCAAGGTCACTAGTATTAGTTTCCCTCACATATATTCAGGTAAATTTACCCTTATCTTAATTATTGTATATTTTGGTCCTTCGAACCGGATTACAGATTATTTGGTCATCTTAGTACCGGATGAACCAGTTAACCAGTGGATTAATTAAATACACGGGTACTAGTGCAGTGATTTATACAATAACAATACTTAGCCAGTTAAAGACCGGCAGCGTAGCCTCCCTCGAGTGAGCTCAGGAACCCCTCAGCGCAGTTCAGCCTTATTCAGCGGTTTAATGGTCACCCACAGATATGGTGGATTATTATTCTGTGAAATGACGGCGCTTATATTGAAGCCAGCAATATTAGTGGCTGTGTTCTCCTGAGATTATTCACGGGTTTTGTGGTGTTAATTTCGTGAGAGATTATCCACGAATTTTGTGAAGTTAATTTCGCGAGATCACTAATAATATTTAATACTTTTTCATAATATTAGAAGTTTCATAGAGGCTAATTAAGAGGCTATTATCAATAATTGTGCATTTTATTTCTCTTAAATAGAGTATTATTTAATATATATTACACTAGTGTTTTCAATACAATGTTTACCAATTGCCAACCCACAACAGGGTAGGATATTACCATTGACTAGTTGAACTATTTATTGTTCATCCTAGTCCCATTATTACCATAGTCTAGTTGGACTATATTAAACAACCTAGCACCATTAATGAATGGTGCAGACCCTATTTTCGGTGTAATTGTTACCAGCTCGAGTTGAGTTGTGGATATATAATAATTTACTTATGATCATTACACCTTCGAGTGATTAATTAGTGTCTATACCATCTTAGGGTGATAATCGAGGAGATAGCCTAAAAGTACTTCCAGTGACACTGGTTTATTACTCAAATAATTCGTGTGTATGATATATATATATATAAATATATATATATATATAATATATATATATATATATATATATATATATATGAATGAAAACTCACACCCCAGAAGTGACTCGAACACATACTCCCAGAAGCAACGCAACTGGTAACTACAGGGCGCCTTAATCCGCTTGACCATCACGGCCGTCAAAAGGAAGTGATAGCCGAGGCTATTTGAGCCACTTCCCCGACGGCAACTCGGATGGTAATCTTGGGCATAGCATTTCACCAAATCACCTCATTCTTTGGGGCACACGTGAGGAACACAAATGCGAACAAGCCTGAATGGTCCCCAGGACTATATGCGAATGAAAACTCACACCCCAGAAGTGACTCGAACCCATACTCCCAGAAGCAACGCAACTGGTAACTACAGGGCGCCTTAATCCGCTTGACCATCACGGCCGTCAAAAGGAAGTGATAGCCGAGGCTATTTGAGCCACTTCCCCGACGGCAACTCGGATGGTAATCTTGGGCATAGCATTTCACCAAATCACCTCATTCTTTGGGGCACACGTGAGGAACACAAATGCGAACAAGCCTGAATGGTCCCCAGGACTATATGCGAATGAAAACTCACACCCCAGAAGTGACTCGAACCCATACTCCCAGAAGCAACGCAACTGGTAACTACAGGGCGCCTTAATCCGCTTGACCATCACGGCCGTCAAAAGGAAGTGATAGCCGAGGCTATTTGAGCCACTTCCCCGACGGCAACTCGGATGGTAATCTTGGGCATAGCATTTCACCAAATCACCTCATTCTTTGGGGCACACGTGAGGAACACAAATGCAAACAAGCCTGAATGGTCCCCAGGACTATATGCGAATGAAAACTCACACCCCAGAAGTGACTCGAACCCATACTCCCAGAAGCAACGCAACTGGTAACTACAGGGCGCCTTAATCCGCTTGACCATCACGGCCGTCAAAAGGAAGTGATAGCCGAGGCTATTTGAGCCACTTCCCCGACGGCAACTCGGATGGTAATCTTGGGCATAGCATTTCACCAAATCACCTCATTCTTTGGGGCACACGTGAGGAACACAAATGCGAACAAGCCTGAATGGTCCCCAGGACTATATGCGAATGAAAACTCACACCCCAGAAGTGACTCGAACCCATACTCCCAGAAGCAACGCAACTGGTAACTACAGGGCGCCTTAATCCGCTTGACCATCACGGCCGTCAAAAGGAAGTGATAGCCGAGGCTATTTGAGCCACTTCCCCGACGGCAACTCGGATGGTAATCTTGGGCATAGCATTTCACCAAATCACCTCATTCTTTGGGGCACACGTGAGGAACACAAATGCGAACAAGCCTGAATGGTCCCCAGGACTATATGCGAATGAAAACTCACACCCCAGAAGTGACTCGAACCCATACTCCCAGAAGCAACGCAACTGGTAACTACAGGGCGCCTTAATCCGCTTGACCATCACGGCCGTCAAAAGGAAGTGATAGCCGAGGCTATTTGAGCCACTTCCCCGACGGCAACTCGGATGGTAATCTTGGGCATAGCATTTCACCAAATCACCTCATTCTTTGGGGCACACGTGAGGAACACAAATGCGAACAAGCCTGAATGGTCCCCAGGACTATATGCGAATGAAAACTCACACCCCAGAAGTGACTCGAACCCATACTCCCAGAAGCAACGCAACTGGTAACTACAGGGCGCCTTAATCCGCTTGACCATCACGGCCGTCAAAAGGAAGTGATAGCCGAGGCTATTTGAGCCACTTCCCCGACGGCAACTCGGATGGTAATCTTGGGCATAGCATTTCACCAAATCACCTCATTCTTTGGGGCACACGTGAGGAACACAAATGCGAACAAGCCTGAATGGTCCCCAGGACTATATGCGAATGAAAACTCACACCCCAGAAGTGACTCGAACCCATACTCCCAGAAGCAACGCAACTGGTAACTACAGGGCGCCTTAATCCGCTTGACCATCACGGCCGTCAAAAGGAAGTGATAGCCGAGGCTATTTGAGCCACTTCCCCGACGGCAACTCGGATGGTAATCTTGGGCATAGCATTTCACCAAATCACCTCATTCTTTGGGGCACACGTGAGGAACACAAATGCGAACAAGCCTGAATGGTCCCCAGGACTATATGCGAATGAAAACTCACACCCCAGAAGTGACTCGAACCCATACTCCCAGAAGCAACGCAACTGGTAACTACAGGGCGCCTTAATCCGCTTGACCATCACGGCCGTCAAAAGGAAGTGATAGCCGAGGCTATTTGAGCCACTTCCCCGACGGCAACTCGGATGGTAATCTTGGGCATAGCATTTCACCAAATCACCTCATTCTTTGGGGCACACGTGAGGAACACAAATGCGAACAAGCCTGAATGGTCCCCAGGACTATATGCGAATGAAAACTCACACCCCAGAAGTGACTCGAACCCATACTCCCAGAAGCAACGCAACTGGTAACTACAGGGCGCCTTAATCCGCTTGACCATCACGGCCGTCAAAAGGAAGTGATAGCCGAGGCTATTTGAGCCACTTCCCCGACGGCAACTCGGATGGTAATCTTGGGCATAGCATTTCACCAAATCACCTCATTCTTTGGGGCACACGTGAGGAACACAAATGCGAACAAGCCTGAATGGTCCCCAGGACTATATGCGAATGAAAACTCACACCCCAGAAGTGACTCGAACCCATACTCCCAGAAGCAACGCAACTGGTAACTACAGGGCGCCTTAATCCGCTTGACCATCACGGCCGTCAAAAGGAAGTGATAGCCGAGGCTATTTGAGCCACTTCCCCGACGGCAACTCGGATGGTAATCTTGGGCATAGCATTTCACCAAATCACCTCATTCTTTGGGGCACACGTGAGGAACACAAATGCGAACAAGCCTGAATGGTCCCCAGGACTATATGCGAATGAAAACTCACACCCCAGAAGTGACTCGAACCCATACTCCCAGAAGCAACGCAACTGGTAACTACAGGGCGCCTTAATCCGCTTGACCATCACGGCCGTCAAAAGGAAGTGATAGCCGAGGCTATTTGAGCCACTTCCCCGACGGCAACTCGGATGGTAATCTTGGGCATAGCATTTCACCAAATCACCTCATTCTTTGGGGCACACGTGAGGAACACAAATGCGAACAAGCCTGAATGGTCCCCAGGACTATATGCGAATGAAAACTCACACCCCAGAAGTGACTCGAACCCATACTCCCAGAAGCAACGCAACTGGTAACTACAGGGCGCCTTAATCCGCTTGACCATCACGGCCGTCAAAAGGAAGTGATAGCCGAGGCTATTTGAGCCACTTCCCCGACGGCAACTCGGATGGTAATCTTGGGCATAGCATTTCACCAAATCACCTCATTCTTTGGGGCACACGTGAGGAACACAAATGCGAACAAGCCTGAATGGTCCCCAGGACTATATGCGAATGAGTTTTCATTCGCATATGGGTTCGAGTCACTTCTGGGGTGTGAGTTTTCATTCGCATATAGTCCTGGGGACCATTCAGGCTTGTTCGCATATATATATATATATATATATATATATATATATATATATATATATATATATATATATATATATATATATATATATATATATATATATAATGTGTATTAATTTTAAGTGCTAACCTCTAGTAGAGGTCGGATTATAGCCTAGTGATAGCAGAATTTTACCCTAGGCTACCATCAGTACTTGCTCACAATTTATGAGCTAGTACTATCCAATTAACAAGTCACCATGACTAATCCACAGAAAGCAAAGCGTGCTTTAGTTGCAAGTAAACGTCAACTGACGAGATCTCGACCAATATGAACAGTTGTTATAGGAGCCTGTAATTAATTATCGTCGGTTGAAAATACCACTGTTACAGATTCAAACCCAATTGCATCTATTGAAAGCAAATAGGAAATCTTACCAAAATCAAGTCCACGACGACATAGTAGTTGAAGATGTGGAATCATTCCTGTCTGACCTAGCAAAATATGAAGAAGCTCAAGCCAGGTTGGAACATTTACACAGGATAATTGAATCAGAACAAATAGCAAGTACATCAAATAAAGTAGATAATGTTATGGATAATCTGGATCTTTTTGAGAATAAATGTCAAGCCAGATTAGATCCTTTAATCAACGAGGATAAAGCTTCACCCAATATTATACCACCAGAAATTAAACAGTTCTCAGACAATTTATCCACGCTCTGTGGATTTTGAAAACCCAATACCTGAGGCTACTAAGTTAACATGCCTCCAAACTGAAATTAGAGGTGAAGCTGAACCAGTAGTAGAAAATGTAAATGAAAATAGCGACAGCACTAATTTCCCAGTCCAGCCTCCTAGGAATAATGCTGGCAATGAGAAAACTGTCATACATCTAGTACTACAATTGCTGAATTTACCTCAACCTGATCAGACTGCTGACTCATTACAATCCTTCAGCATGGAGTTTGAGTCACTACTAAGAACATTCAGTCTTAAGGTTGATATAACTACTAGTGAATGGATCACCAAAGTAGTCCTTCAACGAAAATTGTCCAGCGATATACTAGATGAATTATACGCACATCAACACAACACCATCCTGACAGTACAGGACATCACCAAAGGTTTACATTGCATCATAAACAAACGACGAACAAATGAGGAAGTTAAAGCCTCTTGCGAGCCTTCAAAAATAGAAAATAATACTCAATTACAGGGTAAAACAACTACCCCAAATAAACATCAACCAATTACTCTAACATCAAGTTGCAGGAAATCTGGCAATGCAGCAGAATCCTCCAAGCCTACTGTTACTAGTTCACCCAAACCGGTAACTTACAAACGTGCAGTAGGATGGGGGACATGTATGTTCTGCAAAAAGAAACATTCAACATACCGTTGTGCTAATTGTCCAGACAGAGATACTCGTATTAAGTGACTCCAGGAATTAGGGAGATGTTCAAGGTGTCTCAAGTCACACAACATAGACTATTGTGATACCCAATTCAACACCTACAACAAATGTAGAAGAGGTGGGCACCATGCAGCACTGTGCAAATACACGAAATTAACGTATTCAAGACCCAAGGTGGAAGATAGCATTCCCACCACAGTACAGTACTGGAAGGTACAACAAACAAAGAGTGTCCAATCGGCAAAGTCTAAAGGTAATACGACTTTGCCTACTGCCAAAATTGCCATCCAGAATATGAGGGGCCAAGGTCCATACCCGTGGGTTGTTTGACCGAGGGTCCCAGAGAACATATGTCACTAAAAACTTGGCAGTTGAACTACAATTAAGGCCTGTAGCCCAGACGACAATCAACATCTCAGGGTTTTTAACAGATGCAGAACCTCAAGTCTACCTGGTGGTACAACCATCAGTACGTTTAGGCATGTACGTCTGTCAAGTACAAGCCAGTGTGGTGGACAAAATACCAGTAGATCTACAAGTTGAAGGTCTGAGAGCAACAGCCAAATTCCTGAGAAATAGAGGAATAAAATTGGCAGATAATATTAAGTCTGATCACCTCACCGACTTCGGTCTCCTTGTAGGGACAAACTACTACCATCGATTCATCGGTAGCCCGACTAAATATCAGGGCATAACCAAACTAAATTCTGCAGGAGGCAAATTACTCTCTGGCCCAGTATTAAGCCTGAGGGGACCTATGCCTGCAGATAAACAATACCAATGGTGTGTGGTAGTGACGGTGGTGTGTGGTGGTGACGGTGGTGTGTGGTGGTGACGGTGGTGTGTGTTGTGGTGACGGTGGTGTGTTGGGGTGACGGTGGTGTGTTGGGGTGACGGTGGTGTGTGATGGTGAAGGGGGGGGGGTGTGGTGATGACGATAGTGGTGACGGTGAAGTGTGGTGGTGACGGTGGTGTGTGGTGCTGACGGTGGTGTGTGGTGCTGACGGTGGTGTGTGGTGCTGACGGTGGTGTACCAATGGTGACAGTGGTGTGTGGTGGAGACGGTGGTGTATAATGGTGACGGTAATGTGTGGTGGTAACGATGGTGTGTGGAGGTGGCGGTGGTGTGTGATGGTGAAAGGGGGATGTGGTGATGATGATGGTGGTGACTGTGGTATTTGGTGGTGACGGTGGTGTGTGGTGGTGACCGTGGTGTGTGGTGGTGACAGTGGTGTGTGGTGGTGACGGTGGTGTATAATGGTGACAGTAGTGAAGGTGGTGTGTGGAGGTGACGTTTGTGTGTGGTAGTGATGGTGGTGTGTGATGGTGAAGGTGGGGTGTGGTGATGACGGTGGTGTGTGGTGGTGGCGGTGGTGTGTGGTGCTGACGGTGGTGTGTGGTGGTGACGGTGGTGTACAATGGTGACAGTGGTGTGTGGTAGTGACGGTGGTGTGTGGTGGAGACGGTGGTGTATAATGGTGACGGTGGTGTGTGGTGGTGACGGTGGTGTGTTGGGGTGACGGTGGTGTGTGATGGTGAAGGGGGGATGTGGTGATGACGATGTTGGTGACTGTGGTGTTTGGTGGTGACGGTGGTGTGTGGTGGTGACCGTGGTGTGTAGTGCTGACGGTGGTGTGTAATGGTGAAGGTGGTGTGTGGTGGTGACGGTGGTGTATAATAATGACGGTGGTGTGTGGTGGTGACGGTGGTGTGTGGTGGTGACGGTGGTGTGTGATGGTGGTGTGTGGTGGTGACGTTGGTGTATAATGGTGACGGTGGTGTGTGGTGGTGACGGTGGTGTGTGGTGGTGACGGTGGTGTGTGGTGGTGACGGTGATGTGTGGCGGTGACGGTGGTGTGTGGTGGTGACGGTGGTGTATAATAGTGACGGTGGTGTGTGGTGGTGACGTTGGGGTGTGGTAGTGATGGTGGTGTGTGATGGTGAAGGTGAGGTGTGGTGATGACGGTGGTGTGTGGTGGTGACGGTGGTGTGTGGTGGTGACGGTGGTGTGTGGTGGTGACGGTGGTGAGATGTGGTGACGGTGGTGTGTGGTGGTGACGGTGGTGTGTGGTGGTGACGGTGGTGTGTGGTGGTGACGGTGGTGAGATGTGGTGACGGTGGTGTGTGGTGGTGACGGTGGTGTACAATGGTGACAGTGGTGTGTGGTAGTGACGGTGGTGTGTGGTGGAAACGGTGGTGTATAATGGTGACGGTGGTGTGTGGTGGTGACGGTGGTGTGTTGGGGTGACGGTGGTGTGTGATGGTGAAGGTGGGGTGTGGTGATGACGATGGTGGTGACTGTGGTGTTTGGTGGTGACGGTAATGTGTGGTGGTGACGGTGGTGTGTGGTGGTGATGGTGGTGTGTGGTGGTGACGTTGGTGTATAATGGTGACGGTGGTGTGTGGTGGTGACGGTGGTGTGTGGTGGTGACGGTGGTGTGTGGTGGTGACGGTGGTGTGTGGCGGTGACGGTGGTGTGTGGTGGTGACGGTGGTGTATAATAGTGACGGTGGTGTGTGGTGGTGAATGTGGTGTGTGGTGGTGACGTTGGGGTGTGGTAGTGATGGTGGTGTGTGATGGTGAAGGTGGGGTGTGGTGATGACGGTGGTGTGTGGTGGTGACGGTGGTGTGTGTTGGTGATCGTGGTGTGTGGTGGTGACGGTGGTGAGATGTGGTGACGGTGGTGTGTGGTGGTGACGGTGGTGTGGTGCTCACGGTGGTGTGTGGTGGTGACGGTGGTGTACAATAGTGACAGTGGTGTGTGGTGGTGACGGTGGTGTGTGGTGGAGACGGTGCTGTATAATGGTGACGGTGGTGTGTGGTGGTGACGGTGGTGTGTGATGGTGACGGTGATGTGTGATGGTGATGGTATGGTGTGGTGATGACGATAGTGGTGACTGTGGTGTTTGGTGGTGACGATGTTGTGTGACGGTGACGATGTTGTGTTACCGTGACGGTGGTGTGTGGTGGTGACGGTGGTGAAGGTGGTGTATGGTGTTGAAGGTGGTGTGTGATGGTGACGGTGGTGTGTGGTGGTGACGGTGGAGTGTGATGGTGACGGTGGCGTGTAGTGCTGACGATAGTGTGTGGTGGTGACGGTGGTGTACCAATGGTGACAGTGGTGTGTGGTGGAGACGGTGGTGTGTGGTGGTAACGGTGGTCTGTGGTGGTGGTGACGGTGGTGTGTGGTGATGACGGTGGTGTTTGGTGGTGACGGCGGTGTGTAGTGGTGACGGTGGTGTGGTGGTGACGATAGTGTGTAGTGGTGACGATATTGTGTAATGGGGACGATAGTGTGTGATGCTGACGATAGTATGTGATGGTGACGATAGTGTGTGATGGAGACGGTGGTGTTTGATGGTGATGATAGTGTGTAGTGGTGAAGGTGATTTGTGATGGTGACAGTGGTGTTTGGTGATGACAGTTGTGTGTGATGGTGACGGTAATGTATGGTGGTGACGGTGTTGTGTGATGGTGACGGTGGTGTGTGTTGGTGGTGTGTGATGGTGACGGTGGAGTTTGATTGTGACGGTGGAGTGTGATGGTGACGGTGGCGTGTGGTGGTGACGATGTTGTGTGATGGTGACGATGTTGTGTTACCGTGACGGTGGTGTGTGGTAGTGACGGTGGTGAAGTTGGTGTATGGTGGTGAAGGTGGTGTGTGATGGTGACGGTGGTGTGTGGTGGTGACGGTGGAGTGTGATGGTGACGGTGGAGTGTGATGGTGACGGTGGTGAAGGTGGTGTGTGGTGGTGACGGTGATGTGTGATAGTGACGGTGGTGTGGTTGTGGTGACGATGGTGTGTGATGGTACCGGTGGTGTGTGATGGTGACGGTAGTGTGGTGGTGGTGTCTGTGGTGTGTGGTGGCGACGGTGGTGTGTGGTGGTGACGGTTGTGTGTGGTGGTAACGATGGGGTGTGGTGCTGACGGTGGTCTGTGGTGGTGGTGACGGTGGTGTGTGGTGGTGACGGTGGTGTGTGGTGGTGTAGGTGATGTGTGGTGGTGACGGAAGTGAGTTATAGTGTCGGTGATGTGTGGTGGTGACGGTGGTGTGTGGTGGTGTTGGTTGGTGTGTGGTGGTGTTGGTTGGTGTGTGGTGGTGTCGGTGGTGTGTGGTGGTGCCGGTGGTGTGGGGTGGTGACGGTGGTGTGTGGTGACGGTGGTGTGTGCTGGTGACGGTGATGTGTGTGGTGGTGACAGTGGTGTGTGGTGGTGACGGTGGTGTGTGTGGTTGTGTCGGTGGTGAAGGTGGTGTGTGATGGTGTCGGTGGTGTGTGGTGGTGTCGGTGGTGTGCGTTGTGTGGTGGTGTCGGTGGTGTGTGTTGGTGTCGGTGGTGTGTGTGTTGGTGTCGTTGGAGTGTGGTGGTGACGATGGTGTGTGGTGGTGACGGTGGTGGTGACGGTTATGTGTGTTGGTGACGATGGTGTGTGATGGTGACGGTGGTGTGTGATGGTGAAGGGGGGATGTGGTGATGACGATGTTGGTGACTGTGGTGTTTGGTGGTGACGGTGGTGTGTGGTGGTGACCGTGGTGTGTAGTGCTGACGGTGGTGTGTAATGGTGAAGGTGGTGTGTGGTGGTGACGGTGGTGTATAATAATGACGGTGGTGTGTGGTGGTGACGGTGGTGTGTGATGGTGGTGTGTGGTGGTGACGTTGGTGTATAATGGTGACGGTGGTGTGTGGTGGTGACGGTGGTGTGTGGTGGTGACGGTGGTGTGTGGTGGTGACGGTGATGTGTGGCGGTGACGGTGGTGTGTGGTGGTGACGGTGGTGTATAATAGTGACGGTGGTGTGTGGTGGTGACGTTGGGGTGTGGTAGTGATGGTGGTGTGTGATGGTGAAGGTGGGGTGTGGTGATGACGGTGGTGTGTGGTGGTGACGGTGGTGTGTGGTGGTGACGGTGGTGTGTGGTGGTGACGGTGGTGAGATGTGGTGACGGTGGTGTGTGGTGGTGACGGTGGTGTGTGGTGGTGACGGTGGTGTGTGGTGGTGACGGTGGTGAGATGTGGTGACGGTGGTGTGTGGTGGTGATGGTGGTGTGTGATGGTGAAGGTGGGGTGTGGTGATGACGGTGGTGTGTGGTGGTGACGGTGGTGTGTGTTGGTGATCGTGGTGTGTGGTGGTGACGGTGATGTGTGATGGTGATGGTATGGTGTGGTGATGACGATAGTGGTGACTGTGGTGTTTGGTGGTGACGATGTTGTGTGACGGTGACGATGTTGTGTTACCGTGACGGTGGTGTGTGGTGGTGACGGTGGTGAAGGTGGTGTATGGTGTTGAAGGTGGTGTGTGATGGTGACGGTGGTGTGTGGTGGTGACGGTGGAGTGTGATGGTGACGGTGGCGTGTAGTGCTGACGATAGTGTGTGGTGGTGACGGTGGTGTACCAATGGTGACAGTGGTGTGTGGTGGAGACGGTGGTGTGTGGTGGTAACCGTGGTCTGTGGTGGTGGTGACGGTGGTGTGTGGTGATGACGGTGGTGTTTGGTGGTGACGGCGGTGTGTAGTGGTGACGGTGGTGTGGTGGTGACGATAGTGTGTAGTGGTGACGATATTGTGTAATGGGGACGATAGTGTGTGATGGTGACGATAGTATGTGATGGTGACGATAGTGTGTGATGGAGACGGTGGTGTTTGATGGTGATGATAGTGTGTAGTGGTGAAGGTGATTTGTGATGGTGACAGTGGTGTTTGGTGATGACAGTTGTGTGTGATGGTGACGGTAATGTATGGTGGTGACGGTGTTGTGTGATGGTGACGGTGGTGTGTGTTGGTGGTGTGTGATGGTGACGGTGGAGTTTGATTGTGACGGTGGAGTGTGATGGTGACGGTGGCGTGTGGTGGTGACGATGTTGTGTGATGGTGACGATGTTGTGTTACCGTGACGGTGGTGTGTGGTAGTGACGGTGGTGAAGTTGGTGTATGGTGGTGAAGGTGGTGTGTGATGGTGACGGTGGTGTGTGGTGGTGACGGTGGAGTGTGATGGTGACGGTGGAGTGTGATGGTGACGGTGGTGAAGGTGGTGTGTGGTGGTGACGGTGATGTGTGATAGTGACGGTGGTGTGGTTGTGGTGACGATGGTGTGTGATGGTACCGGTGGTGTGTTATGGTGACGGTAGTGTGGTGGTGGTGTCTGTGGTGTGTGGTGGCGACGGTGGTGTGTGGTGGTGACGGTTGTGTGTGGTGGTAACGATGGGGTGTGGTGCTGACGGTGGTCTGTGGTGGTGGTGACGGTGGTGTGTGGTGGTGACGGTGGTGTGTGGTGGTGTAGGTGATGTGTGGTGGTGACGGAAGTGAGTTATAGTGTCGGTGATGTGTGGTGGTGACGGTGGTGTGTGGTGGTGTTGGTTGGTGTGTGGTGGTGTTGGTTGGTGTGTGGTGGTGTCGGTGGTGTGTGGTGGTGCCGGTGGTGTGGGGTGGTGACGGTGGTGTGTGGTGACGGTGGTGTGTGCTGGTGACGGTGATGTGTGTGGTGGTGACAGTGGTGTGTGGTGGTGACGGTGGTGTGTGTGGTTGTGTCGGTGGTGAAGGTGGTGTGTGATGGTGTCGGTGGTGTGTGGTGGTGTCGGTGGTGTGTGGTGGTGTCGGTGGTGTGCGTTGTGTGGTGGTGTCGGTGGTGTGTGTTGGTGTCGGTGGTGTGTGTGTTGGTGTCGTTGGAGTGTGGTGGTGACGATGGTGTGTGGTGGTGACGGTGGTGGTGACGGTTATGTGTGTTGGTGACGATGGTGTGTGATGGTGACGGTGGTGTGTGATGGTGAAGGGGGGATGTGGTGATGACGATGTTGGTGACTGTGGTGTTTGGTGGTGACGGTGGTGTGTGGTGGTGACCGTGGTGTGTAGTGCTGACGGTGGTGTGTAATGGTGAAGGTGGTGTGTGGTGGTGACGGTGGTGTATAATAATGACGGTGGTGTGTGGTGGTGACGGTGGTGTGTGATGGTGGTGTGTGGTGGTGACGTTGGTGTATAATGGTGACGGTGGTGTGTGGTGGTGACGGTGGTGTGTGGTGGTGACGGTGGTGTGTGGTGGTGACGGTGATGTGTGGCGGTGACGGTGGTGTGTGGTGGTGACGGTGGTGTATAATAGTGACGGTGGTGTGTGGTGGTGACGTTGGGGTGTGGTAGTGATGGTGGTGTGTGATGGTGAAGGTGGGGTGTGGTGATGACGGTGGTGTGTGGTGGTGACGGTGGTGTGTGGTGGTGACGGTGGTGTGTGGTGGTGACGGTGGTGAGATGTGGTGACGGTGGTGTGTGGTGGTGACGGTGGTGTGTGGTGGTGACGGTGGTGTGTGGTGGTGACGGTGGTGAGATGTGGTGACGGTGGTGTGTGGTGGTGATGGTGGTGTGTGATGGTGAAGGTGGGGTGTGGTGATGACGGTGGTGTGTGGTGGTGACGGTGGTGTGTGTTGGTGATCGTGGTGTGTGGTGGTGACGGTGATGTGTGATGGTGATGGTATGGTGTGGTGATGACGATAGTGGTGACTGTGGTGTTTGGTGGTGACGATGTTGTGTGACGGTGACGATGTTGTGTTACCGTGACGGTGGTGTGTGGTGGTGACGGTGGTGAAGGTGGTGTATGGTGTTGAAGGTGGTGTGTGATGGTGACGGTGGTGTGTGGTGGTGACGGTGGAGTGTGATGGTGACGGTGGCGTGTAGTGCTGACGATAGTGTGTGGTGGTGACGGTGGTGTACCAATGGTGACAGTGGTGTGTGGTGGAGACGGTGGTGTGTGGTGGTAACCGTGGTCTGTGGTGGTGGTGACGGTGGTGTGTGGTGATGACGGTGGTGTTTGGTGGTGACGGCGGTGTGTAGTGGTGACGGTGGTGTGGTGGTGACGATAGTGTGTAGTGGTGACGATATTGTGTAATGGGGACGATAGTGTGTGATGGTGACGATAGTATGTGATGGTGACGATAGTGTGTGATGGAGACGGTGGTGTTTGATGGTGATGATAGTGTGTAGTGGTGAAGGTGATTTGTGATGGTGACAGTGGTGTTTGGTGATGACAGTTGTGTGTGATGGTGACGGTAATGTATGGTGGTGACGGTGTTGTGTGATGGTGACGGTGGTGTGTGTTGGTGGTGTGTGATGGTGACGGTGGAGTTTGATTGTGACGGTGGAGTGTGATGGTGACGGTGGCGTGTGGTGGTGACGATGTTGTGTGATGGTGACGATGTTGTGTTACCGTGACGGTGGTGTGTGGTAGTGACGGTGGTGAAGTTGGTGTATGGTGGTGAAGGTGGTGTGTGATGGTGACGGTGGTGTGTGGTGGTGACGTTGGAGTGTGATGGTGACGGTGGAGTGTGATGGTGACGGTGGTGAAGGTGGTGTGTGGTGGTGACGGTGATGTGTGATAGTGACGGTGGTGTGGTTGTGGTGACGATGGTGTGTGATGGTACCGGTGGTGTGTGATGGTGACGGTAGTGTGGTGGTGGTGTCTGTGGTGTGTGGTGGCGACGGTGGTGTGTGGTGGTGACGGTTGTGTGTGGTGGTAACGATGGGGTGTGGTGCTGACGGTGGTCTGTGGTGGTGGTGACGGTGGTGTGTGGTGGTGACGGTGGTGTGTGGTGGTGTAGGTGATGTGTGGTGGTGACGGAAGTGAGTTATAGTGTCGGTGATGTGTGGTGGTGACGGTGGTGTGTGGTGGTGTTGGTTGGTGTGTGGTGGTGTTGGTTGGTGTGTGGTGGTGTCGGTGGTGTGTGGTGGTGCCGGTGGTGTGGGGTGGTGACGGTGGTGTGTGGTGACGGTGGTGTGTGCTGGTGACGGTGATGTGTGTGGTGGTGACAGTGGTGTGTGGTGGTGACGGTGGTGTGTGTGGTTGTGTCGGTGGTGAAGGTGGTGTGTGATGGTGTCGGTGGTGTGTGGTGGTGTCGGTGGTGTGCGTTGTGTGGTGGTGTCGGTGGTGTGTGTTGGTGTCGGTGGTGTGTGTGTTGGTGTCGTTGGAGTGTGGTGGTGACGATGGTGTGTGGTGGTGACGGTGGTGGTGACGGTTATGTGTGTTGGTGACGATGGTGTGTGATGGTGACGGTGGTGTGTGATGGTGAAGGGGGGATGTGGTGATGACGATGTTGGTGACTGTGGTGTTTGGTGGTGACGGTGGTGTGTGGTGGTGACCGTGGTGTGTAGTGCTGACGGTGGTGTGTAATGGTGAAGGTGGTGTGTGGTGGTGACGGTGGTGTATAATAATGACGGTGGTGTGTGGTGGTGACGGTGGTGTGTGATGGTGGTGTGTGGTGGTGACGTTGGTGTATAATGGTGACGGTGGTGTGTGGTGGTGACGGTGGTGTGTGGTGGTGACGGTGGTGTGTGGTGGTGACGGTGATGTGTGGCGGTGACGGTGGTGTGTGGTGGTGACGGTGGTGTATAATAGTGACGGTGGTGTGTGGTGGTGACGGTGGGGTGTGGTAGTGATGGTGGTGTGTGATGGTGAAGGTGGGGTGTGGTGATGACGGTGGTGTGTGGTGGTGACGGTGGTGTGTGGTGGTGACGGTGGTGTGTGGTGGTGACGGTGGTGAGATGTGGTGACGGTGGTGTGTGGTGGTGACGGTGGTGTGTGGTGGTGACGGTGGTGTGTGGTGGTGACGGTGGTGAGATGTGGTGACGGTGGTGTGTGGTGGTGACGGTGGTGTACAATGGTGACAGTGGTGTGTGGTAGTGACGGTGGTGTGTGGTGGAAACGGTGGTGTATAATGGTGACGGTGGTGTGTGGTGGTGACGGTGGTGTGTTGGGGTGACGGTGGTGTGTGATGGTGAAGGTGGGGTGTGGTGATGACGATGGTGGTGACTGTGGTGTTTGGTGGTGAGGGTAATATGTGGTGGTGACGGTGGTGTGTGGTGGTGATGGTGGTGTGTGGTGGTGACGTTGGTGTATAATGGTGACGGTGGTGTGTGGTGGTGACGGTGGTGTGTGGTGGTGACGGTGGTGTGTGGTGGTGACGGTGGTGTGTGGCGGTGACGGTGGTGTGTGGTGGTGACGGTGGTGTATAATAGTGACGGTGGTGTGTGGTGGTGAATGTGGTGTGTGGTGGTGACGTTGGGGTGTGGTAGTGATGGTGGTGTGTGATGGTGAAGGTGGGGTGTGGTGATGACGGTGGTGTGTGGTGGTGACGGTGGTGTGTGTTGGTGATCGTGGTGTGTGGTGGTGACGGTGGTGAGATGTGGTGACGGTGGTGTGTGGTGGTGACGGTGGTGTGTGGTGCTCACGGTGGTGTGTGGTGGTGACGGTGGTGTACAATAGTGACAGTGGTGTGTGGTGGTGACGGTGGTGTGTGGTGGAGACGGTGCTGTATAATGGTGACGGTGGTGTGTGGTGGTGACGGTGGTGTGTGGTGGTGACGGTGATGTGTGATGGTGATGGTATGGTGTGGTGATGACGATAATGGTGACTGTGGTGTTTGGTGGTGACGATGTTGTGTGACGGTGACGATGTTGTGTTACCGTGACGGTGGTGTGTGGTGGTGACGGTGGTGAAGGTGGTGTATGGTGTTGAAGGTGGTGTGTGATGGTGACGGTGGTGTGTGGTGGTGACGGTGGAGTGTGATGGTGACGGTGGTGTGTAGTGCTGACGATAGTGTGTGGTGGTGACGGTGGTGTACCAATGGTGACAGTGGTGTGTGGTGGAGACGGTGGTGTGTGGTGGTAACGGTGGTCTGTGGTGGTGGTGAAGGTGGTGTGTGGTGATGACGGTGGTGTTTGGTGGTGACGGCGGTGTGTAGTGGTGACGGTGGTGTGGTGGTGACGATAGTGTGTAGTGGTGACGATATTATGTGATGGGGACGATAGTGTGTGATGGTGACGATAGTATGTGATGGTGACGATAGTGTGTGATGGAGACGGTGGTGTTTGATGGTGATGATAGTGTGTAGTGGTGAAGGTGATTTGTGATGGTGACAGTGGTGTTTGGTGATGACAGTTGTGTGTGATGGTGACGGTAATGTATGGTGGTGACGGTGTTGTGTGATGGTGACGGTGGTGTGTGTTGGTGGTGTGTGATGGTGACGGTGGAGTTTGATGGTGACGGTGGAGTGTGATGGTGACGGTGGCGTGTGGTGGTGACGATGTTGTGTGATGGTGACGATGTTGTGTTACCGTGACGGTGGTGTGTGGTAGTGACGGTGGTGAAGTTGGTGTATGGTGGTGAAGGTGGTGTGTGATGGTGACGGTGGTGTGTGGTGGTGACGGTGGAGTGTGATGGTGACGGTGGAGTGTGATGGTGACGGTGGTGAAGGTGGTGTGTGGTGGTGACGGTGATGTGTGATAGTGACGGTGGTGTGGTTGTGGTGACGGTGGTGTGTGATGTTGTCGGTGGTGTGGTGACGGTGGTGTGTGATGGTACCGGTGGTGTGTGATGGTGACGGTAGTGTGGTGGTGGTGTCTGTGGTGTGTGGTGGCGACGGTGGTGTGTGGTGGTGACGGTGGTGTGTGGTGGTAACGATGGGGTGTGGTGCTGACGGTGGTCTGTGGTGGTGGTGACGGTGGTGTGTGGTGGTGACGGTGGTGTGTGGTGGTGTAGGTGATGTGTGGTGGTGACGGAAGTGAGTTATAGTGTCGGTGATGTGTGGTGGTGACGGTGGTGTGTGGTGGTGTTGGTTGGTGTGTGGTGGTGTTGGTTGGTGTGTGGTGGTGTCGGTGGTGTGTGGTGGTGCCGGTGGTGTGGGGTGGTGACGGTGGTGTGTGGTGACGGTGGTGTGTGCTGGTGACGGTGATGTGTGTGGTGGTGACAGTGGTGTGTGGTGGTGACGGTGGTGTGTGTGGTTGTGTCGGTGGTGACGGTGGTGTGTGATGGTGTCGGTGGTGTGTGGTGGTGTCGGTGGTGTGCGTTGTGTGGTGGTGTCGGTGGTGTGTGTTGGTGTCGGTGGTGTGTGTTGGTGTCGTTGGAGTGTGGTGGTGACGATGGTGTGTGGTGGTGACGGTGGTGGTGACGGTTATGTGTGTTGGTGACGATGGTGTGTGATGGTGACGGTGGTGTGTGATGGTGAAGGGGGGATGTGGTGATGACGATGTTGGTGACTGTGGTGTTTGGTGGTGACGGTGGTGTGTGGTGGTGACCGTGGTGTGTAGTGCTGACGGTGGTGTGTAATGGTGAAGGTGGTGTGTGGTGGTGACGGTGGTGTATAATAATGACGGTGGTGTGTGGTGGTGACGGTGGTGTGTGGTGGTGACGGTGGTGTGTGATGGTGGTGTGTGGTGGTGACGTTGGTGTATAATGGTGACGGTGGTGTGTGGTGGTGACGGTGGTGTGTGGTGGTGACGGTGGTGTGTGGTGGTGACGGTGATGTGTGGCGGTGACGGTGGTGTGTGGTGGTGAAGGTGGTGTATAATAGTGACGGTGGTGTGTGGTGGTGACGTTGGGGTGTGGTAGTGATGGTGGTGTGTGATGGTGAAGGTGGGGTGTGGTGATGACGGTGGTGTGTGGTGGTGACGGTGGTGAGATGTGGTGACGGTGGTGTGTGGTGGTGACGGTGGTGTGTGGTGGTGACGGTGGTGTGTGGTGGTGACGGTGGTGAGATGTGGTGACGGTGGTGTGTGGTGGTGACGGTGGTGTACAATGGTGACAGTGGTGTGTGGTAGTGACGGTGGTGTGTGGTGGAAACGGTGGTGTATAATGGTGACGGTGGTGTGTGGTGGTGACGGTGGTGTGTTGGGGTGACGGTGGTGTGTGATGGTGAAGGTGGGGTGTGGTGATGACGATGGTGGTGACTGTGGTGTTTGGTGGTGACGGTAATGTGTGGTGGTGACGGTGGTGTGTGGTGGTGATGGTGGTGTGTGGTGGTGACGTTGGTGTATAATGGTGACGGTGGTGTGTGGTGGTGACGGTGGTGTGTGGTGGTGACGGTGGTGTGTGGTGGTGACGGTGGTGTGTGGCGGTGACGGTGGTGTGTGGTGGTGACGGTGGTGTATAATAGTGACGGTGGTGTGTGGTGGTGAATGTAGTGTGTGGTGGTGACGTTGGGGTGTGGTAGTGATGGTGGTGTGTGATGGTGAAGGTGGGGTGTGGTGATGACGGTGGTGTGTGGTGGTGACGGTGGTGTGTGTTGGTGATCGTGGTGTGTGGTGGTGACGGTGGTGAGATGTGGTGACGGTGGTGTGTGGTGGTGACGGTGGTGTGTGGTGGTGACGGTGGTGTGTGGTGGTGACGGTGGTGTACAATAGTGACAGTGGTGTGTGGTGGTGACGGTGGTGTGTGGTGGAGACGGTGCTGTATAATGGTGACGGTGGTGTGTGGTGGTGACGGTGGTGTGTGGTGGTGACGGTGGTGTGTGATGGTGATGGTATGGTGTGGTGATGACGATAGTGGTGACTGTGGTGTTTAGTGGTGACGATGTTGTGTGACGGTGACGATGTTGTGTTACCGTGACGGTGGTGTGTGGTGGTGACGGTGGTGAAGGTGGTGTATGGTGTTGAAGGTGGTGTGTGATGGTGACGGTGGTGTGTGGTGGTGACGGTGGAGTGTGATGGTGACGGTGGTGTGTAGTGCTGACGATGGTGTGTGGTGGTGACGGTGGTGTACCAATGGTGACAGTGGTGTGTGGTGGAGACGGTGGTGTGTGGTGGTGACGGTGGTCTGTGGTGGTGGTGACGGTGGTGTGTGGTGATGACGGTGGTGTTTGGTGGTGACGGCGGTGTGTAGTGGTGACGGTGGTGACGATAGTGTGTAGTGGTGACGATATTGTGTAATGGGGACGATAGTCTGTGATGGTGACGATAGTATGTGATGGTGACGATAGTGTGTGATGGAGACGGTGGTGTTTGATGGTGATGATAGTGTGTGATGGTGACGGTGATGTGTGATGGTGACGGTGGTGAGTGGTGGTGACGATAGTGTGTTATGGTGACGATAGTGTGTGATAGTGACGATAGTGTGTGATGGTGACGATAGTGAGTGATGGCGACGGTGGTGTTTGATAGTGATGATAGTGTGTAGTGGTGAAGGTGATTTGTGATGGTGACAGTGGTGTTTGGTGATGACAGTTGTGTGTGATGGTGACGGTAATGTATGGTGGTGACGGTGTTGTGTGATGGTGACGGTGGTGTGTGTTGGTGGTGTGTGATGGTGACGGTGGAGTTTGATGGTGACGGTGGAGTGTGATGGTGACGGTGGCGTGTGGTGGTGACGATGTTGTGTGATGGTGACGATGTTGTGTTACCGTGACGGTGGTGTGTGGTAGTGACGGTGGTGAAGTTGGTGTATGGTGGTGAAGGTGGTGTGTGATGGTGACGGTGGTGTGTGGTGGTGACGGTGGAGTGTGATGGTGACGGTGGAGTGTGATGGTGACGGTGGTGAAGGTGGTGTGTGGTGGTGACGGTGATGTGTGATAGTGACGGTGGTGTGGTTGTGGTGACGGTGGTGTGTGATGTTGTCGGTGGTGTGGTGACGGTGGTGTGTGATGGTACCGGTGGTGTGTGATGGTGACGGTAGTGTGGTGGTGGTGTCTGTGGTGTGTGGTGGCGACGGTGGTGTGTGGTGGTGACGGTGGTGTGTGGTGGTAACGATGGGGTGTGGTGCTGACGGTGGTCTGTGGTGGTGGTGACGGTGGTGTGTGGTGGTGACGGTGGTGTGTGGTGGTGTAGGTGATGTGTGGTGGTGACGGAAGTGAGTTATAGTGTCGGTGATGTGTGGTGGTGACGGTGGTGTGTGTGGTGGTGTTGGTTGGTGTGTGGTGGTGTTGGTTGGTGTGTGGTGGTGTCGGTGGTGTGTGGTGGTGCCGGTGGTGTGGGGTGGTGACGGTGGTGTGTGGTGACGGTGGTGTGTGCTGGTGACGGTGATGTGTGTGGTGGTGACAGTGGTGTGTGGTGGTGACGGTGGTGTGTGTGGTTGTGTCGGTGGTGACGGTGGTGTGTGATGGTGTCGGTGGTGTGTGGTGGTGTCGGTGGTGTGCGTTGTGTGGTGGTGTCGGTGGTGTGTGTTGGTGTCGGTGGTGTGTGTTGGTGTCGTTGGAGTGTGGTGGTGACGATGGTGTGTGGTGGTGACGGTGGTGGTGACGGTTATGTGTGTTGGTGACGATGGTGTGTGATGGTGACGGTGGTGTGTGATGGTGACGGTGGTGTGTGATGGTGAAGGTGGGTGTGGTGATGACGATGGTGGTTAATGTGGTGTTTGTTGGTGACGATGGTGTGTTGATGGTGACGGTGGTGTGTGATGGTGGACGGTGGTGTGTGATGGTGGAAGGTGGGGGTGTGGTGATGACGATGGTGGTTAATGTGGTGTTTGGTGGTGACTGTGGGTGTTTGGTGTGTGGTGGTGACGGTGGTGTGTGTTGGTGTCGGTGGGTGGTGTTGGTGTCGTTGGTGTGTGGTGGTGGACGATGGTGTGTGGTGGTGACGGTGGTGGTGACGGTGATGTGTGTTGGTGACGGATGGTGTGTGATGGTGACGGTGGTGTTGTGATGGTGACGGTGGTGTGTGATGGTGAAGGTGGGGTTGTGGTGATGACGATGGTGGTTAATGTGGTGTTTGGTGGTGGACTGTGGTGTTTGGTGTGTGGTTGGTGACGGTGGTGTGTGGTGCTGAAGGTGGTGTGTGGTGGTGACGGTGGTGTATAATGGTGACAGTAGTGAAGGTGGTGTGTGGAGGTGACGTTTGTGTGTGGTCTAGTGATGGTGGTGTGGTGATGGTGAAGGTGGGGTGTGGTGATGACGGTGGTGTGTGGTGGTGACGGTGGTGTGTGGTGCTGACGGTGGTGTGTGTGGGGTGACGGTGGTGTGTGCTGGTGAACAGTGGCGTGTGTGGTGTGACAGTGGGTGTGGTGGTGACGGTGGTGTGTGTGGTTGTGTCGGCTGGTTGACGGTGGTGTGTGATGGTGTCGGTGGTGTGTGGTGGTGTCGGTTGGTGTGCGTTGTGTGTGGTGGTGTCGGTGGTGTGTGTTGGTGTCGGTGGTGTGTGTGTTGTCGTTTGGAGTGGTGGTGGTGACGATAGTGTGTGGTGGTGACGGTGGTGGTTGACGGTTATGTGTGTTGGTGACGATGGTGTGTGATGGTGACGGTGGTGTGTGATGGTGACGGTGGTGTGTGGTGGTGTCGGTGGTGTGTGGTGGTGACGGTGGTGGTGACGGTGATGTGTGTTGGTGACGATGGTGTGTGATGGTGACGGTGGGGTGTGATGGTGACGGTGGTGCTGTGATGGTGAAGGTGGGGTGTGGTGATGACGATGGTGGTTATGTGGTGTTTGGTGGTGACATGTGGTGTTTTGGTGTGTGGGGGGTGACGGTGGTGGTGTGTTGGTGTCGGTGGTGTGTGTTGGTGTCGTTGTGTGTGGTGGTGACGATGGTATGTGTGGTGTGACGGTGGTGGTGACGGTGATGTGTGTTGGTGACGATGGTGTGTGATGGTGACGGTGGGTGTGATGGTGACGGTGGGTGTGTGATGGTGAAGGTGGGGTGTGGTGATGACGATGGGGGTTAATGTGGTGTTTGGTGGTGACTGTGGTGTTGGTGTGTGGTGGTGACGGTGGTGTGTGGTGCTGAAGGTGGTGTGTGGTGTGACGGTGGTGTACTATGGTGATAGTTGTGTGTGGTGGTGACGGTGGTGTGTGGTGGTGACTGTGGTGTTTGGTCGTGTGGTGGTGACGGTGGTGTATAATGGTGATAGCTGTGTGTGGTGGTGACGGTGGTGTGTGGTGGTGACTGTGGTGTTTGTTTGTGGTGGTGACGGTGGTGTGTGGTTCTGACGGTGGTGTGTGGTGGTGACGGTGGTGTATAATGGTGATAGTTGTGTGTGTGGTGACGGTGATTGGTGGTGGTGACGGTGTGTGGTGGTGGTGACTGTGGTGTTTGGTGTGTGGTGGTGACGGTGGTGTGTGGTTTCTGACGGTGGTGTGTGGTGGTGACGGTGGTGTATAATGGTGATAGTTGTGTGTGGTGGTGAAGGTGGTGTGTGGTGGTGACGGTGGTGTGTGATGGTGGCGTGGTATTGTGGTGGTGACGGTGGTGTGTGATGGTGAAGGTGGGATGTGGTATTGACGGTGGTGTGTGGTGGTGACGGTGGTGTTTGGTGGTGACGGCGGTGTGTGGTTGTGATGGTGGTGTGTGATCGTGACGGTGGTGTGTGGTGGTAACGGTGGTGTGTGGTGGTGTTGTTGGTGTGGGGTGGTGTTGGTTGGTGTGTGGTGGTGTCGGTGGTGTGTGGTGGTGTCGGTGGTGTGTGGTGGTGTCGGTGGTGTGGGGTGGAGACGGTGGTCTGTGGTGACGGTGATGTGTGGTGGTGTCGGTGGTGTTGTGTGGTGACGGTGGTGTGCGTTTGTGTGGTGGTGTCGGTGGTGTGTGGTGGTGACGGTGAGGTGTGTTGGTGACGATGGTGTGTGATGGTGACGGTGGTGTTGTGATGGTGACGGTGGTGTGTGATGGTGACGGTGGTGTGTGATGTGTGAAGGTGGGTTGTGGTGATGACGATTGGTGGTTAATGTGGTGTTTGATGGTGACTGTGGTGTTTGGTGTTTCGTGGTGACGGTGGTGTTGTGGTGCTGAGGTGGTGTGTGGTGGTGACGGTGGTGTATAATGGTGATAGTTGGTGGGTGGGTGGTGACGGTGGTGTGTGGTGATGACGGTGGTGTGTGGTGGTGACGGTGGTTGTACAATGTGATAGTTGTGTGTGGGTGGTGACGGTTGTGTGTGATGTTGACGGTGGTGAGTGGTGGTGACGATAGTGTGTGATGTGGACGATAGTGTGTGTTGTGTGACGATAGTGAGTGATGGCGACGGTGGTGGTTTGATAGTGTGTAGTGGTGACGGTGATTGTGATGGTGACGGTGGTGTTTGGTGATGACGGTTGTGTGTGATGGTGACGGTAATGTGTGGTGGTGACGGTGTTGTGTGATGGTGACGGTGGTGTGTGTTGGTGATGGTGACGGTGGAGTTTGATGGTGACGGTGGAGTGTGATGGGTGACGGTGGCGTGTGGTGGTGACGATGTTGTGTGTTAGTGACGATGTTGTGTTACCGTGCCGGTGGTGTGTGGTGATGACGGTGGTGTGTGGTGGTGACGGTGGTGTACAATGGTGATAGTTGTGTGTGGTTGTGACGGTGGTGTGTGGTGGTGACGGTGTTGTGTGATGGTTACGGTGGTGTGTGATGGTGACGGCAGTGTGTTGGTGGTGTCTGTGGTGTGTGGTGGTGACGGTGGTGTGCGGTGGTGTAGGTGGTTTTTTTTGTGTGGTGGTGACGGTGGTGTGTGGTGGTGTTGGGTTGGTGTGTGGTGGTGACGGTGAGTGTGTGGTGGTGTGTGTGGTTGTGTTCGGTTGTGACGGTGGTGTTTTGGTGGTGTCCGGTTGTGTGAGGTGGTGTCGGTGGTGTGGTGGTGGTGAAGGTGGTAGTTGCGTTGTGTGGTGGTTTGTCGGTGTGTGTTGATTAATGTGTGTTGGTGTCGGTGGTGTGTGGTGGTGACGATGGTGTGTGTTGGTGACGGTGGTGGTGTGGGTCTGGTAACGGTGGGGTGTGGTGATGACGGTGGACTGTGGTGTGGTGACGGTGGTCTGTGGGGTGGTGACGGTGGTCTGTGGTGGTGGTGACGGTGGTGTGTGGTGGTGACGGTGGTGTGTGGTGGCGTAGGTGGTGTGTGGTGGTGACGGAAGTGAGTTATAGTGTCGGTGAGTGTGATGGTGACGGTGGTGTGTGGTGGTGTTGGTTGGTGTGTGGTGGTGTTGGTTGTGTGGTGGTGGTGTCGGTGGTGTGTGGTGGTGTCGGTGGTGTGTGGTGCTGAATGTGGTGTGTGGTGGTGACGGTGGTGTTTAATGGTGATAGTTGTGTGTGGTGGTGACGGTGGTGTGTGGTGATGACGGTGGTGTGTGGTGGTGACGGTGGTGTACAATGGTGATAGTTGTGTGTGGTGGTGCCGGTTGTGTGTGATGTTCACGGTGGTGAGTGGTGGTGACGGTGGTGAGTGGTGGTGACGATAGTGTGTGATGGTGACGATAGTGTGTGATGGTGACGATAGTGAGTGATGGCGACGGTGGTGTTTGATATGTGTAGTGGTGACGGTGATTTGTGATGGAGACGGTGCTGTTTGGTGATGACGGTTGTGTGTGATGGTGACGGTAATGTGTGGTGGTGACGGTGTTGTGTGATGGTGACGGTGGTGTGTGTTGGTGATGGTGGTGTGTGATGGTGACGGTGGAGTTTGATGGTGACGGTGTCGTGTGGTGGTGACGATGTTGTGTGTTGGTGACGATGTTGTGTTACCGTGACGGTGGTGTGTTACCGTGACGGTGGGTGTGGTGATGACGGTGGTGTGTTGGTGGTGACGGTGGTGTACAATGGTGATAGTGTGTGTGGTTGTGACGGTGGTGTGTGGTGGTGACGGTGTTGTGTGATGGTGACGGTGGTGTGTGATGGTGACGGAAGTGTGTTGGTGGTGTCTGTGGTGTGTGGTGGTGACGGTGGTGTGTGGTGGTGTAGGTGGTGTGTGTTTTGACGGAAGTGATTTATAGTGTCGGTGATGTGTAGTGGTGACGGTGGTGTGTGGTGGTGTTGGTTGAGTGTGGTTTGGTGACGGTGGTGTGTGGTGGTGTGTGTGGTGGTGACGGTGGTGTGTTTGGTGGTGTGAGGTGGTGTTGGTGGTGTGTGGTGGTGAAGGTGGTGTGCGTGGTGGTGTTGTCGGTCGGTGTGTGTTGGTGTCGGTGGTGTGTGGTGGTGACGATGGTGTGTGGTGGTGACGGTGGTGTGTGGTGGTAACGGTAGGGTGTGTGCTGACGGTTGCCTGTGGTGGTGGTGACGGTGGTCTGTGGTGGTGGTGACGGTGGTCTGTGGTGGTGGTGACGGTGGTGTGTGGTGGTGACGGTGGTGTGTGGTGTGTAGTGGTGTGTGGTGGTGACGGAAGTGAGTTATAGTGTCGGTGATGTGTGGTGGTGACGGTGGTGTGTGGTGGTGTTGGTTGGTGTGTGGTGGTGTTGGTTGGTGTGTAACACGGGTTAGGGTTCCTCTCTCTACTTCTCTACCCGTATTCTTACTTTTTATTCTCTACCAAGGGACTCCAAAACTTTTACCAAAGCCAACTCCACGCCACGTGGTCCTAAGACGATTGACCGACTTAGGATTCTACACCCAGTATGACGTGACCTAAGCTCTGAGCAAAACCCTAGAGTCGCCTCTACGCTGCCACCACCAGACCAGTAACACAAGAGCAATGATCGAGGTCTGGATCGATCACGCTAATTAATCAACCTAGGGGCTTGATCCCCACTATAACGATGACCTTGAGTGTGGAATAAATTACACGGTAATGATAATTCCGATTCGATGTTAGAATCGGCGCCCAATCCAACTTTACCTCGTGTGGATCACGTGACCAGGACAAGTTTATACATAAAACACATGGAAATAATGAAATGCAAAATATTAACAAATTTATTAAAAGAAAACTAAAACAAAAATCTAAATATGTTCACTCCCTGTCACTTTAACACTCCCTACTTGACCTGAGTGGCAAATGAGAAGACTATCCCTATAATTAACAATAGCAACTATACCTTGGGCGACCAGCTCTAGATGTTGGGCTGGTCTTGGGGAGAGGTAAGATGTTTGACCTCTTATCCCAGCTGCTCCCGTTTCCACACTGATCTCTTAGTTGTCTGGTCTACCCCAGACAGAGTATTGTATCCTTCCGCCTAGTCAAAGTTCTACCCAGTTACTAGCAAGGTTTAAGTTATAACAATTAACCTCTGTTTGTACTGAATTGATCCAGACAGGTTGAATTATTTTACTGAAATTAAATTACAAACATCTAACGGCAGAGCTGTTCCCGATCCCCCAAAAATGGTTAATTGAACTTTGAGAAATAGTAGACATGTCAACCCCTGATGACCTATGACCGCCGGTCACTCCGCCTTACAAGTTAGATCTGATTCGTGACGTCACTGATGGTGACTTAAACTCAATAATTAGAATACTCTTGATATTGTATCCAGTACTATTATACAATACAATTTTAATGCAAAATGAATAAAGGCTAATTTCTCTAAATTACTGAATACTATAGGATGATTCATTATACGCAGCTATGAACAAAGCGTCGGTTATTTCCACCGCGAATCCCCCTGGGGGTCAGGTCCCCAGGTCACCACGCGGGCTCAGGTTCCCGTTCTCTTTTGTCGATAAACCACTCTGGAGAATTCTTACAACAGCCTAGTTTGTTACAACCCCCCCGCACAAGCACTTAGTAAACCTTGTTAATTTGTTAAAAATCACGAGGTTTAGTATCCAAACCCACAATTCAACTCATGCCACAAACAAAAGCTAACCTAACTAATAAAATTTGACAAATAATAGTCCAACATCATAATAAACATGTTCATATTTCATAAATTTCTCAGCTGTCAACTGACAGCAATCCTCCAATATCAGGAAACATACATCCTATCCTTACTGACCTAGCTAAATAACATGGCCCTACTCTATCATCAAAGACTAGCTATTAAACTCTCTTGGCTCTTCACTAGCCAAGTCCATGTGTCCTCTAGAGCCGGCCACACCGTGCTCAAACAAACATTAAAGTTATAACTTCAGACTGAACTTTCAGTCATCCGGGAGCGTACTACGGAACTATCAGGTACACATCCGTGTACTACCCACTCCCCATCAATGTCAACCTTGACATGTTAAGGAACACACCTAACGTTTATTACATGTATCTAAAAATATAAAAAAAATTCCTATACTATATCACAGGTTTCAGCTGACTGTACAGCCAAGTGTTCTCACTCACTAGAAGTGTCAATGTTTATATTGGTCAGCCTCTCCTGTGTTCAAACATTCTGCAAAAAGTAGCACAACATAATTTTCCATAACCGTTTGTTCTGGGCTGAGACAATTACACAGGGGCTTCGATTTTGATTACTGACCAATTTATAGAGTAAAATTCATATATTATACCAGAATTATTTTAAATCTGTTTTTCAACATTTAAAAAGTATTGTGATTCTAACTCTGTTTTTCAACATTTAAACAAGAGTGTCCAGATATTCTTTTACACAGATGTTCAGAGCCAACTTTGTTGTTTGTATCAATTGTTCATATTGAGTAATCGAAAAAAAAAATCGATGCTGCTGGATGCTGAATGTAGTCGCTGACGATGACGGTGTCGATCTTGCTTCTCTCCATGTGTAGACATCAATACCTGGTCCTCTTGTACTCCCATCCGGTACTCCTGAATGACGACAGAGTGTAGTAGAGCTGAGTGCCAAGTGACAGCTGTAGAATACTGTTACTTCGGCCATTAATCTTGCTCTCGACAGTCCACACGCCTTCGTATCAATCACAGTTCACACGGCAGTCTTGATGTTAAACTTGACGGCGCAGATGATCACAGCAGAGCAGAACTGGATGTACCAACAGTGTCTCTTAGCAGGAGTGGTGTCAGAAGGTCGTAGAGGCGGGTTGCTTGTTTGCAGAACAGGTGAATCTCGTCTTCCATCATTGCTCACGTCATCTCAGGCGTTTCTTGATGTCACCAGGTTACTAGGCCGTAAACACCAACTGTGTATACCCTCGTACCGCCGACTTTAGGCCAAAGGAAACAATTTTGCGACCTTCTATTGGCGAGTCCCAGTACTCTGTAGGGAAACCGTGCCTTCCACCTGTGACCGCCTTACTTCCGCTTTCTTGTTACTTCAGATGACGTAATCATTAATCTTCCGGCGAAATTCTTGAGTACTGCTACGTGCTTTCCATTTCTTGACTATCCCACCGCTGCCACCATTGTAACACGGGTTAGGGTTCCTCTCTCTACTTCTCTACCCGTATTCTTACTTTTTATTCTCTACCAAGGGACTCCAAAACTTTTACCAAAGCCAACTCCATGACCGACTTAGGATTCTACACCCAGTATGACGTGACCTAAGCTCTGAGCAAAACCCTAGAGTCGCCTCTATTTGTATTGTATAAAAATTGTATTGTATAATAGTACTGGATACAATATCAAGAGTATTCTAATTATTGAGTTTAAGTCACCATCAGTGACGTCACGAATCAGATCTAACTTGTAAGGCGGAGTGACCGGCGGTCATAGGTCATCAGGGGTTGACATGTCTACTATTTCTCAAAGTTCAATTAACCATTTTGGGGGGATCGGGAACAGCTCTGCCGTTAGATGTTTGTAATTTAATTTCAGTAAAATAATTCAACCAGTCTGGATCAATTCAGTACAAACAGAGGTTAATTGTTATAACTTAAACCTTGCTAGTAACTGGGTAGAACTTTGACTAGGCGGAAGGATACAATACTCTGTCTGGGGTAGACCAGACAAGGAAGAGATCAGTGTGGAAACGGGAGCAGCTGGGATAAGAGGTCAAACTTCTTACCTCTCCCCAAGACCAGCCCAACATCTAGAGCTGGTCGCCCAAGGTATAGTTGCTATTGTTAATTATAGGGATAGTCTTCTCATTTGCCACTCAGGTCAAGTAGGGAGTGTTAAAGTGACAGGGAGTGAACATATTTAGATTTTTGTTTTAGTTTTCTTTTAATAAATTTGTTAATATTTTGCATTTCATTATTTCCATGTGTTTTATGTATAAACTTGTCCTGGTCACGTGGTCCACACGAGGTAAAGTTGCATTGGGCGCCGATTCTAACATCGAATCGGAATTATCATTACCGTGTAATTTATTCCACACTCAAGGTCATCGTTATAGTGGGGATCAAGCCCCTAGGTTGATTAATTAGCGTGATCGATCCAGACCTCGATCATTGCTCTTGTGTTACTGGTCTGGTGGTGGCAGCGTAGAGGCGACTCTAGGGTTTTGCTCAGAGCTTAGGTCACGTCATACTGGGTGTAGAATCCTAAGTCGGTCATGGAGTTGGCTTTGGTAAAAGTTTTGGAGTCCCTTGGTAGAGAATAAAAAGTAAGAATACGGGTAGAGAAGTAGAGAGAGGAACCCTAACCCGTGTTACAATGGTGGCAGCGGTGGGATAGTCAAGAAATGGAAAGCACGTAGCAGTACTCAAGAATTTCGCCGGAAGATTAATGATTACGTCATCTGAAGTAACAAGAAAGCGGAAGTAAGGCGGTCACAGGTGGAAGGCACGGTTTCCCTACAGAGTACTGGGACTCGCCAATAGAAGGTCGCAAAATTGTTTCCTTTGGCCTAAAGTCGGCGGTACGAGGGTATACACAGTTGGTGTTTACGGCCTAGTAACCTGGTGACATCAAGAAACGCCTGAGATGACGTGAGCAATGATGGAAGACGAGATTCACCTGTTCTGCAAACAAGCAACCCGCCTCTACGACCTTCTGACACCACTCCTGCTAAGAGACACTGTTGGTACATCCAGTTCTGCTCTGCTGTGATCATCTGCGCCGTCAAGTTTAACATCAAGACTGCCGTGTGAACTGTGATTGATACGAAGGCGTGTGGACTGTCGAGAGCAAGATTAATGGCCGAAGTAACAGTATTCTACAGCTGTCACTTGGCACTCAGCTCTACTACACTCTGTCGTCATTCAGGAGTACCGGATGGGAGTACAAGAGGACCAGGTATTGATGTCTACACATGGAGAGAAGCAAGATCGACACCGTCATCGTCAGCGACTACATTCAGCATCCAGCAGCATCGATTTTTTTTTTCGATTACTCAATATGAACAATTGATACAAACAACAAAGTTGGCTCTGAACATCTGTGTAAAAGAATATCTGGACACTCTTGTTTAAATGTTGAAAAACAGAGTTAGAATCACAATACTTTTTAAATGTTGAAAAACAGATTTAAAATAATTCTGGTATAATATATGAATTTTACTCTATAAATTGGTCAGTAATCAAAATCGAAGCCCCTGTGTAATTGTCTCAGCCCAGAACAAACGGTTATGGAAAATTATGTTGTGCTACTTTTTGCAGAATGTTTGAACACAGGAGAGGCGAACCAATATAAACATTGACACTTCTAGTGAGTGAGAACACTTGGCTGTACAGTCAGCTGAAACCTGTGATATAGTATAGGAATTTTTTTTATATTGTTAGATACATGTAATAAACGTTAGGTGTGTTCCTTAACATGTCAAGGTTGACATTGATGGGGAGTGGGTAGTACACGGATGTGTACCTGATAGTTCCGTAGTACGCTCCCAGATGACTGAAAGTTCAGTCTGAAGTTATAACTTTAATGTTTGTTTGAGCACGGTGTGGCCGGCTCTAGAGGACACATGGACTTGGCTAGTGAAGAGCCAAGAGAGTTTAATAGCTAGTCTTTGATGATAGAGTAGGGCCATGTTATTTAGCTAGGTCAGTAAGGATAGGATGTATGTTTCCTGATATTGGAGGATTGCTGTCAGTTGACAGCTGAGAAATTTATGAAATATGAACATGTTTATTATGATGTTGGACTATTATTTGTCAAATTTTATTAGTTAGGTTAGCTTTTGTTTGTGGCATGAGTTGAATTGTGGGTTTGGATACTAAACCTCGTGATTTTTAACAAATTAACAAGGTTTACTAAGTGCTTGTGCGGGGGGGGTTGTAACAAACTAGGCTGTTGTAAGAATTCTCCAGAGTGGTTTATCGACAAAAGAGAACGGGAACCTGAGCCCGCGTGGTGACCTGGGGACCTGACCCCCAGGGGGATTCGTGGTGGAAATAACCGACGCTTTGTTCATAGCTGCGTATAATGAATCATCCTATAGTATTCAGTAATTTAGAGAAATTAGCCTTTATTCATTTTGCATTAAAATTGTATTGTATAATAGTACTGGATACAATATCAAGAGTATTCTAATTATTGAGTTTAAGTCACCATCAGTGACGTCACGAATCAGATCTAACTTGTAAGGCGGAGTGACCGGCGGTCATAGGTCATCAGGGGTTGACATGTCTACTATTTCTCAAAGTTCAATTAACCATTTTTGGGGGATCGGGAACAGCTCTGCCGTTAGATGTTTGTAATTTAATTTCAGTAAAATAATTCAACCTGTCTGGATCAATTCAGTACAAACAGAGGTTAATTGTTATAACTTAAACCTTGCTAGTAACTGGGTAGAACTTTGACTAGGCGGAAGGATACAATACTCTGTCTGGGGTAGACCAGACAAGGAAGAGATCAGTGTGGAAACGGGAGCAGCTGGGATAAGAGGTCAAACATCTTACCTCTCCCCAAGACCAGCCCAACATCTAGAGCTGGTCGCCCAAGGTATAGTTGCTATTGTTAATTATAGGGATAGTCTTCTCATTTGCCACTCAGGTCAAGTAGGGAGTGTTAAAGTGACAGGGAGTGAACATATTTAGATTTTTGTTTTAGTTTTCTTTTAATAAATTTGTTAATATTTTGCATTTCATTATTTCCATGTGTTTTATGTATAAACTTGTCCTGGTCACGTGGTCCACACGAGGTAAAGTTGGATTGGGCGCCAATTCTAACATCGAATCGGAATTATCATTACCGTGTAATTTATTCCACACTCAAGGTCATCGTTATAGTGGGGATCAAGCCCCTAGGTTGATTAATTAGCGTGATCGATCCAGACCTCGATCATTGCTCTTGTGTTACTGGTCTGGTGGTGGCAGCGTAGAGGCGACTCTAGGGTTTTGCTCAGAGCTTAGGTCATGTCATACTGGGTGTAGAATCCTAAGTCGGTCATGGAGTTGGCTTTGGTAAAAGTTTTGGAGTCCCTTGGTAGAGAATAAAAAGTAAGAATACGGGTAGAGAAGTAGAGAGAGGAACCCTAACCCGTGTTACAATGGTGGCAGCGGTGGGATAGTCAAGAAATGGAAAGCACGTAGCAGTACTCAAGAATTTCGCCGGAAGATTAATGATTACGTCATCTGAAGTAACAAGAAAGCGGAAGTAAGGCGGTCACAGGTGGAAGGCACGGTTTCCCTACAGAGTACTGGGACTCGCCAATAGAAGGTCGCAAAATTGTTTCCTTTGGCCTAAAGTCGGCGGTACGAGGGTATACACAGTTGGTGTTTACGGCCTAGTAACCTGGTGACATCAAGAAACGCCTGAGATGACGTGAGCAATGATGGAAGACGAGATTCACCTGTTCTGCAAACAAGCAACCCGCCTCTACGACCTTCTGACACCACTCCTGCTAAGAGACACTGTTGGTACATCCAGTTCTGCTCTGCTGTGATCATCTGCGCCGTCAAGTTTAACATCAAGACTGCCGTGTGAACTGTGATTGATACGAAGGCGTGTGGACTGTCGAGAGCAAGATTAATGGCCGAAGTAACAGTATTCTACAGCTGTCACTTGGCACTCAGCTCTACTACACTCTGTCGTCATTCAGGAGTACCGGATGGGAGTACAAGAGGACCAGGTATTGATGTCTACACATGGAGAGAAGCAAGATCGACACCGTCATCGTCAGCGACTACATTCAGCATCCAGCAGCATCGATTTTTTTTTTCGATTACTCAATATGAACAATTGATACAAACAACAAAGTTGGCTCTGAACATCTGTGTAAAAGAATATCTGGACACTCTTGTTTAAATGTTGAAAAACAGAGTTAGAATCACAATACTTTTTAAATGTTGAAAAACAGATTTAAAATAATTCTGGTATAATATATGAATTTTACTCTATAAATTGGTCAGTAATCAAAATCGAAGCCCCTGTGTAATTGTCTCAGCCCAGAACAAACGGTTATGGAAAATTATGTTGTGCTACTTTTTGCAGAATGTTTGAACACAGGAGAGGCGAACCAATATAAACATTGACACTTCTAGTGAGTGAGAACACTTGGCTGTACAGTCAGCTGAAACCTGTGATATAGTATAGGAATTTTTTTATATTTTTAGATACATGTAATAAACGTTAGGTGTGTTCCTTAACATGTCAAGGTTGACATTGATGGGGAGTGGGTAGTACACGGATGTGTACCTGATAGTTCCGTAGTACGCTCCCGGATGACTGAAAGTTCAGTCTGAAGTTATAACTTTAATGTTTGTTTGAGCACGGTGTGGCCGGCTCTAGAGGACACATGGACTTGGCTAGTGAAGAGCCAAGAGAGTTTAATAGCTAGTCTTTGATGATAGAGTAGGGCCATGTTATTTAGCTAGGTCAGTAAGGATAGGATGTATGTTTCCTGATATTGGAGGATTGCTGTCAGTTGACAGCTGAGAAATTTATGAAATATGAACATGTTTATTATGATGTTGGACTATTATTTGTCAAATTTTATTAGTTAGGTTAGCTTTTGTTTGTGGCATGAGTTGAATTGTGGGTTTGGATACTAAACCTCGTGATTTTTAACAAATTAACAAGGTTTACTAAGTGCTTGTGCGGGGGGGTTGTAACAAACTAGGCTGTTGTAAGAATTCTCCAGAGTGGTTTATCGACAAAAGAGAACGGGAACCTGAGCCCGCGTGGTGACCTGGGGACCTGACCCCCAGGGGGATTCGTGGTGGAAATAACCGACGCTTTGTTCATAGCTGCGTATAATGAATCATCCTATAGTATTCAGTAATTTAGAGAAATTAGCCTTTATTCATTTTGCATTAAAATTGTATTGTATAATAGTACTGGATACAATATCAAGAGTATTCTAATTATTGAGTTTAAGTCACCATCAGTGACGTCACGAATCAGATCTAACTTGTAAGGCGGAGTGACCGGCGGTCATAGGTCATCAGGGGTTGACATGTCTACTATTTCTCAAAGTTCAATTAACCATTTTTGGGGATCGGGAACAGCTCTGCCGTTAGATGTTTGTAATTTAATTTCAGTAAAATAATTCAACCTGTCTGGATCAATTCAGTACAAACAGAGGTTAATTGTTATAACTTAAACCTTGCTAGTAACTGGGTAGAACTTTGACTAGGCGGAAGGATACAATACTCTGTCTGGGGTAGACCAGACAAGGAAGAGATCAGTGTGGAAACGGGAGCAGCTGGGATAAGAGGTCAAACATCTTACCTCTCCCCAAGACCAGCCCAACATCTAGAGCTGGTCGCCCAAGGTATAGTTGCTATTGTTAATTATAGGGATAGTCTTCTCATTTGCCACTCAGGTCAAGTAGGGAGTGTTAAAGTGACAGGGAGTGAACATATTTAGATTTTTGTTTTAGTTTTCTTTTAATAAATTTGTTAATATTTTGCATTTCATTATTTCCATGTGTTTTATGTATAAACTTGTCCTGGTCACGTGGTCCACCGCGACCTTCTATTGGCGAGTCCCAGTACTCTGTAGGGAAACCGTGCCTTCCACCTGTGACCGCCTTACTTCCGCTTTCTTGTTACTTCAGATGACGTAATCATTAATCTTCCGGCGAAATTCTTGAGTACTGCTACGTGCTTTCCATTTCTTGACTATCCCACCGCTGCCACCATTGTAACACGGGTTAGGGTTCCTCTCTCTACTTCTCTACCCGTATTCTTACTTTTTATTCTCTACCAAGGGACTCCAAAACTTTTACCAAAGCCAACTCCATGACCGACTTAGGATTCTACACCCAGTATGACATGACCTAAGCTCTGAGCAAAACCCTAGAGTCGCCTCTACGCTGCCACCACCAGACCAGTAACACAAGAGCAATGATCGAGGTCTGGATCGATCACGCTAATTAATCAACCTAGGGGCTTGATCCCCACTATAACGATGACCTTGAGTGTGGAATAAATTACACGGTAATGATAATTCCGATTCAATGTTAGAATTGGCGCCCAATCCAACTTTACCTCGTGTGGACCACGTGACCAGGACAAGTTTATACATAAAACACATGGAAATAATGAAATGCAAAATATTAACAAATTTATTAAAAGAAAACTAAAACAAAAATCTAAATATGTTCACTCCCTGTCACTTTAACACTCCCTACTTGACCTGAGTGGCAAATGAGAAGACTATCCCTATAATTAACAATAGCAACTATACCTTGGGCGACCAGCTCTAGATGTTGGGCTGGTCTTGGGGAGAGGTAAGATGTTTGACCTCTTATCCCAGCTGCTCCCGTTTCCACACTGATCTCTTCCTTGTCTGGTCTACCCCAGACAGAGTATTGTATCCTTCCGCCTAGTCAAAGTTCTACCCAGTTACTAGCAAGGTTTAAGTTATAACAATTAACCTCTGTTTGTACTGAATTGATCCAGACAGGTTGAATTATTTTACTGAAATTAAATTACAAACATCTAACGGCAGAGCTGTTCCCGATCCCCCAAAAATGGTTAATTGAACTTTGAGAAATAGTAGACATGTCAACCCCTGATGACCTATGACCGCCGGTCACTCCGCCTTACAAGTTAGATCTGATTCGTGACGTCACTGATGGTGACTTAAACTCAATAATTAGAATACTCTTGATATTGTATCCAGTACTATTATACAATACAATTTTAATGCAAAATGAATAAAGGCTAATTTCTCTAAATTACTGAATACTATAGGATGATTCATTATACGCAGCTATGAACAAAGCGTCGGTTATTTCCACCACGAATCCCCCTGGGGGTCAGGTCCCCAGGTCACCACGCGGGCTCAGGTTCCCGTTCTCTTTTGTCGATAAACCACTCTGGAGAATTCTTACAACAGCCTAGTTTGTTACAACCCCCCCCGCACAAGCACTTAGTAAACCTTGTTAATTTGTTAAAAATCACGAGGTTTAGTATCCAAACCCACAATTCAACTCATGCCACAAACAAAAGCTAACCTAACTAATAAAATTTGACAAATAATAGTCCAACATCATAATAAACATGTTCATATTTCATAAATTTCTCAGCTGTCAACTGACAGCAATCCTCCAATATCAGGAAACATACATCCTATCCTTACTGACCTAGCTAAATAACATGGCCCTACTCTATCATCAAAGACTAGCTATTAAACTCTCTTGCTCTTCACTAGCCAAGTCCATGTGTCCTCTAGAGCCGGCCACACCGTGCTCAAACAAACATTAAAGTTATAACTTCAGACTGAACTTTCAGTCATCCGGGAGCGTACTACGGAACTATCAGGTACACATCCGTGTACTACCCACTCCCCATCAATGTCAACCTTGACATGTTAAGGAACACACCTAACGTTTATTACATGTATCTAACAATATAAAAAAAATTCCTATACTATATCACAGGTTTCAGCTGACTGTACAGCCAAGTGTTCTCACTCACTAGAAGTGTCAATGTTTATATTGGTTCGCCTCTCCTGTGTTCAAACATTCTGCAAAAAGTAGCACAACATAATTTTCCATAACCGTTTGTTCTGGGCTGAGACAATTACACAGGGGCTTCGATTTTGATTACTGACCAATTTATAGAGTAAAATTCATATATTATACCAGAATTATTTTAAATCTGTTTTTCAACATTTAAAAAGTATTGTGATTCTAACTCTGTTTTTCAACATTTAAACAAGAGTGTCCAGATATTCTTTTACACAGATGTTCAGAGCCAACTTTGTTGTTTGTATCAATTGTTCATATTGAGTAATCGAAAAAAAAAATCGATGCTGCTGGATGCTGAATGTAGTCGCTGACGATGACGGTGTCGATCTTGCTTCTCTCCATGTGTAGACATCAATACCTGGTCCTCTTGTACTCCCATCCGGTACTCCTGAATGACGACAGAGTGTAGTAGAGCTGAGTGCCAAGTGACAGCTGTAGAATACTGTTACTTCGGCCATTAATCTTGCTCTCGACAGTCCACACGCCTTCGTATCAATCACAGTTCACACGGCAGTCTTGATGTTAAACTTGACGGCGCAGATGATCACAGCAGAGCAGAACTGGATGTACCAACAGTGTCTCTTAGCAGGAGTGGTGTCAGAAGGTCGTAGAGGCGGGTTGCTTGTTTGCAGAACAGGTGAATCTCGTCTTCCATCATTGCTCACGTCATCTCAGGCGTTTCTTGATGTCACCAGGTTACTAGGCCGTAAACACCAACTGTGTATACCCTCGTACCGCCGACTTTAGGCCAAAGGAAACAATTTTGCGACCTTCTATTGGCGAGTCCCAGTACTCTGTAGGGAAACCGTGCCTTCCACCTGTGACCGCCTTACTTCCGCTTTCTTGTTACTTCAGATGACGTAATCATTAATCTTCCGGCGAAATTCTTGAGTACTGCTACGTGCTTTCCATTTCTTGACTATCCCACCGCTGCCACCATTGTAACACGGGTTAGGGTTCCTCTCTCTACTTCTCTACCCGTATTCTTACTTTTTATTCTCTACCAAGGGACTCCAAAACTTTTACCAAAGCCAACTCCATGACCGACTTAGGATTCTACACCCAGTATGACGTGACCTAAGCTCTGAGCAAAACCCTAGAGTCGCCTCTACGCTGCCACCACCAGACCAGTAACACAAGAGCAATGATCGAGGTCTGGATCGATCACGCTAATTAATCAACCTAGGGGCTTGATCCCCACTATAACGATGACCTTGAGTGTGGAATAAATTACACGGTAATGATAATTCCGATTCGATGTTAGAATCGGCGCCCAATCCAACTTTACCTCGTGTGGACCACGTGACCAGGACAAGTTTATACATAAAACACATGGAAATAATGAAATGCAAAATATTAACAAATTTATTAAAAGAAAACTAAAACAAAAATCTAAATATGTTCACTCCCTGTCACTTTAACACTCCCTACTTGACCTGAGTGGCAAATGAGAAGACTATCCCTATAATTAACAATAGCAACTATACCTTGGGCGACCAGCTCTAGATGTTGGGCTGGTCTTGGGGAGGTAAGAAGTTTGACCTCTTATCCCAGCTGCTCCCGTTTCCACACTGATCTCTTCCTTGTCTGGTCTACCCCAGACAGAGTATTGTATCCTTCCGCCTAGTCAAAGTTCTACCCAGTTACTAGCAAGGTTTAAGTTATAACAATTAACCTCTGTTTGTACTGAATTGATCCAGACTGGTTGAATTATTTTACTGAAATTAAATTACAAACATCTAACGGCAGAGCTGTTCCCGATCCCCCAAAAATGGTTAATTGAACTTTGAGAAATAGTAGACATGTCAACCCCTGATGACCTATGACCGCCGGTCACTCCGCCTTACAAGTTAGATCTGATTCGTGACGTCACTGATGGTGACTTAAACTCAATAATTAGAATACTCTTGATATTGTATCCAGTACTATTATACAATACAATTTTAATGCAAAATGAATAAAGGCTAATTTCTCTAAATTACTGAATACTATAGGATGATTCATTATACGCAGCTATGAACAAAGCGTCGGTTATTTCCACCGCGAATCCCCCTGGAGGTCAGGTCCCCAGGTCACCACGCGGGCTCAGGTTCCCGTTCTCTTTTGTCGATAAACCACTCTGGAGAATTCTTACAACAGCCTAGTTTGTTACAGGTGTGTGGTGGTGTCGGTGGTGTGTGGTGGTGTCGGTGGTGTGGGGTGGTGACGGTGGTGTGTGGTGACGGTGGTGTGTGCTGGTGACGGTGGTGTGTGGTGGTAACAGTAGTGTGTGGTGGTGACGGTGGTGTGTGTGGTTGTGTCGGTGGTGACGGTGGTGTGTGGTGGTGTCGGTGGTGTGTGGTTGTGTCGGTGGTGTGCGTTGTGTGTGGTGTCGGTGGTGTGTGTTGGTGTCGGTGGTGTGAGGTGGTGACGATGGTGTGTGATGGTGACGGTGGTGTGTGATGGTGAAGGTGGTGTGTGATGGTGAAGGTGGGGTGTGGTGATGACGATGGTGGTTAATGTGGTGTTTGGTGGTGACTGTGGTGTTTGGTGTGTGGTGGTGACGGTGGTATGTGGTGCTGAAGGTGGTGTGTGGTGGTGACGGTGGTGTATAATGGTGATAGCTGTGTGTGGTGGTGACGGTGGTGTGTGGTGGTGACTGTGGTGTTTGGTGTGTGGTGGTGACGGTGGTGTGTGGTTCTGACGGTGGTGTGTGGTGGTGACGGTGGTGTATAATGGTGATAGTTGTGTGTGGTGGTGACGGTGGTGTGTGGTGGTGACGATCGTGTGTGATGGTGACGATAGTGTGTGATGGTGACGATAGTGTGTGATGGTGACGATAGTGAGTGATGGCGACGGTGGTGTTTGATAGTGTGTAGTGGTGACGGTGATTTGTGATGGTGACGGTGGTGTTTGGTGATGACGGTTGTGTGTGATGGTGACGGTAATGTGTGGTGGTGACGGTGTTGTGTGATGGTGACGGTGGTGTGTGTTGGTGATGGTGGTGTGTGATGGTGACGGTGGAGTTTAATGGTGACGGTGGAGTGTGATGGTGACGGTGGCGTGTGGCGGTGACGATGTTGTGTGTTGGTGACGATGTTGTGTTACCGTGACGGTGGTGTGTGGTGATGACGGTGGTGTGTGGTGGTGACGGTGGTGTACAATGGTGATAGTTGTGTGTGGTTGTGACGGTGGTGTGTGGTGGTGACGGTGTTGTGTGATGGTGACCGTTGTGTGTGATGGTGACGGTAGTATGTTGGTGGTGTTTGTGGTGTGTGGTGGTGACGGTGGTGTGTGGTGGTGACGGTGGTGTGTGGTGGTGTAGGTGGTGTGTGGTGGTGATGGAAGTGATTTATAGTGTCGGTGATGTGTGGTGGTGACGGTGGTGTGTGGTGGTGTTGGTTGGTGTGTGGTGGTGACGGTGGTGTGTGGTGTGTGTGTGGTTGTGTCGGTGGTGACGGTGGTGTTTGGTGGTGTGAGGTGGTGTCGGTGGTGTGTGGTGGTGAAGGTGGTGTGCGTTGTGTGGTGGTGTCGGTGGTGTGTGGTGGTGACGAAGGTGTGTGGTGGTGACGGTGGTGTGTGGTGGTAACGGTGGGGTGTGGTGCTGACGGTGGTCTGTGGTGGTGGTGACGGTGGTCTGTGGTGGTGGTGACGGTGGTCTGTGGTGGTGGTGACGGTGGTGTGTGGTGGTGACGGTGGTGTGTGGTGGTGTAGGTGGTGTGTGGTGGTGACGGAAGTGAGTTATAGTGTCGGTGATGTGTGGTGGTGACGGTGGTGTGTGGTGGTGTTGGTTGGTGTGTGGTGGTGTTAGTTGGTGTGTGGTGGTGTCTGTGGTGTGTGGTGGTGTCGGTGGTGTGGGGTGGTGACGGTGGTGTGTGGTGACGGTGGTGTGTGCTGGTGACGGTGGTGTGTGGTGGTGACAGTGGTGTGTGGTGGTGACGGTGGTGTGTGTGGTTGTGTCGGTGGTGACGGTGGTGTGTGGTGGTGTCGGTGGTGTGTGGTGGTGTCGGTGTGTGCGTTGTGTGGTGGTGTCGGTGGTGTGTGTTGGTGTCGGTGGTGTGTGTTGGTGTCGGTGGTGTGGGGTGGTGACGATGGTGTGTGGTGACGGTGGTGGTGACGGTGGTGTGTGGTGGTGACGGTGGTGTATAATGGTGATAGTTGTGTGTGGTGGTGACGGTGATGTGTGGTGGTGACGGTGGTGTGTGGTGGTGACTGTGGTGTTTGGTGTGTGGTGGTGACTGTGGTGTTTGGTGTGTGGTGGGACGGTGGTGTGTGGTTCTGACGGTGGTGTGTGGTGGTGACGGTGGTGTATAATGGTGATAGTTGTGTGTGGTGGTGACGGTGGTGTGTGGTGGTGACGGTGGTGTGTGATGGTGGCGTTGGTATGTGGTGGTGACGGTGGTGTGTGATGGTGAAGGTGGGATGTGGTATGACGGTGGTGTGTGGTGGTGACGGTGGTGTTTGGTGGTGAAAGCGGTGTGTGGTTGTGACGGTGGTGTGTGATCGCGACGGTGGTGTGTGGTGGTAACGGTGGTGTGTGGTGTGTTTGTTGGTGTGTGGTGGTGTTGGTTGGTGTGTGGTGGTGTCGGTGGTGTGTGGTGGTGTGTGGTGGTGTCGGTGGTGTGGGGTGGAGACGGTGGTCTGTGGTGACGGTGATGTGTGGTGGTGTCGGTGGTGTGTGGTGGTGACGGTGGTGTGCGTTGTGTGGTGGTGTCTGTGGTGTGTGGTGGTGACGGTGATGGTGAGTTGGTGGTGACGGTGATGTGTGTTGGTGACGATGGTGTGTGATGGTGACGGTGGTGTGTGATGGTGACGGTGGTGTGTGATGGTGACGGTGGTGTGTGATGGTGAAGGTGGGGTGTGGTGATGACGATGGTGGTTAATGTGGTGTTTGATGGTGACTGTGGTGTTTGGTGTTTCGTGGTGACGGTGGTGTGTGGTGCTGAAGGTGGTGTGTGGTGGTGACGGTGGTGTATAATGGTGATAGTTGTGTGTGGTGGTGACAGTGGTGTGTGGTGATGACGGTGGTGTGTGGTGGTGACGGTTGTGAGTGGTGGTGACGATAGTGTGTGATGGTGACGATAGTGTGTGATGGTGACGATAGTGTGTGATGGCGACGGTGGTGTTTGATAGTGTGTAGTGGTGACGGTGATTTGTGATGGTGACGGTGGTGTTTGGTGATGACGGTTGTGTGATGGTGACGGTAATGTGTGGTGGTGACGGTGTTGTGTGATGGTGACGGTGGTGTGTGTTGGTGATGGTGGTGTGTGATGGTGACGGTGGAGTTTGATGGTGACGGTGTCGTGTGGTGGTGACGATGTTGTGTGTTGGTGACGATGTTGTGTTACCGTGACGGTGGTGTGTGGTGATGACGGTGGTGTGTGGTGGTGACGGTGGTGTACAATGGTGATAGTTGTGTGTGGTTGTGACGGTGGTGTGTGGTGGTGACGGTGTTGTGTGATGGTGACGGTGGTGTGTGATGGTGACGGAAGTGTGTTGGTGGTGTCTGTGGTGTGTGGTGGTGACGGTGGTGTGTGGTGGTGTAGGTGGTGTGTGGTGGTGACGGAAGTGATTTATAGTGTCGGTGATGTGTAGTGGTGACGGTGGTGTGTGGTGGTGTTGGTTGGTGTGTGGTGGTGACGGTGGTGTGTGGTGGTGTGTGTGGTTGTGTCGGTGGTGACGGTGGTGTTTGGTGGTGTCGGTGGTGTGAGGTGGTGTCGGTGGTGTGTGGTGGTGACGGTGGTGTGCGTTGTGTGGTGTTGTCGGTGGTGTGTGTTGGTGTCGGTGGTGTGTGGTGGTGACGATGGTGTGTGGTGGTGACGGTGGTGTGTGGTGGTAACGGTGGGGTGTGGTGCTGACGGTTGTCTGTGGTGGTGGTGACGGTGGTGTGTGGTGGTGGTGACGGTGGTCTGTGGTGGTGGTGACGGTGGTGTGGTGGTGGTGACGGTGGTGTGTGGTGACGGTGGTGTGTGGTGGTGTTGGTTGGTGTGTGGTGGTGTCGGTGGTGTGTGGTGGTGTCGGTGGTGTGTGGTGGTGTCGGTGGTGTGGGGTGGTGACGGTGGTGTGTGGTGACGGTGGTGTGTGCTGGTGACGGTGGTGTGTGGTGGTGACAGGGGTGTGTGGTGGTGTCGGTGGTGTGTGGTGGTGACGGTGGTGTGTGTGGTTGTGTCGGTGGTGACGGTGGTGTGTGGTGGTGTCGGTGTGTGTGTGGTGTCGGTGGTGTGCGTTGTGTGGTGGTGTCGGTGGTGTGTGTTGGTGTCGGTGGTGTGTGTTAGTGTCGGTGGTGTGTGGTGGTGACGATGGTGTGTGGTGGTGACGGTGGTGGTGACGGTGATGTGTGTTGGTGACGATGGTGTGTGATGGTGACGGTGGTGTGTGATGGTGAAGGTGTGTGTGATGGTGAAGGTGGGGTGTGGTGATGACGATGGTGGTTAATGTGGTGTTTGGTGGTGACTGTGGTGTTTGGTGTGTGGTGGTGACGGTGGTGTGTGGTGCTGAAGGTGGTGTGTGGTGGTGACGGTGGTGTATAATGGTTATAGCTGTGTGTGGTGGTGACGGTGGTGTGTGGTGGTGACTGTGGTGTTTGGTGTGTGGTGGTGACGGTGGTGTGTGGTTCTGACGGTGGTGTGTGGTGGTGACGGTGGTGTATAATGGTGATAGTTGTGTGTGGTGGTGACGGTGGTGTGTGGTGGTGACGATCGTGTGTGATGGTGACGATAGTGTGTGATGGTGACGATAGTGTGTGATAGTGACGATAGTGAGTGATGGCGACGGTGGTGTTTGATAGTGTGTAGTGGTGACGGTGATTTGTGATGGTGACGGTGGTGTGTGATGGTGACGGTAATGTGTGGTGGTGACGGTGTTGTGTGATGGTGACGGTGGTGTGTGTTGGTGATGGTGACGGAGGTGTGTGTTGGTGATGGTGGTGTGTGATGGTGACGGTGGAGTTTGATGGTGACGATGTTGTGTGTTGGTGACGGTGGTGTGTGATGGTGACGGTAGTATGTCGGTGGTGTCTGTGGTGTGTGGTGGTGACGGTGGTGTACAATGGTGATAGTTGTGTGTGGTTGTGACGGTGGTGTGTGGTGGTGACGGTGTTGTGTGATGGTGACGGTGGTGTGTGATGGTGACGGTAGTATGTTGGTGGTGTCTGTGGTGTGTGATGGTGACGGTGGTGTGTGGTGGTGACGGTGGTGTGTGGTGGTGTAGGTGGTGTGTGGTGGTGATGGAAGTGATTTATGGTGTCGGTGATGTGTGGTGGTGACGGTGGTGTGTGGTGGTGTTGGTTGGTGTGTGGTGGTGACGGTGGTGTGTGGTGGTGTGTGTGGTTGTGTCGGTGGTGACGGTGGTGTTTGGTGGTGTCGGTGGTGTGAGGTGGTGTCGGTGGTGTGTGGTGGTGAAGGTGGTGTGCGTTGTGTGGTGGTGTCGGTGGTGTGTGGTGGTGACGATGGTGTGTGGTGGTGACGGTGGTGTGTGGTGGTAACGGTGGGTGTGGTGGTGTTGGTTGGTGTGTGGTGGTGTTGGTTGGTGTGTGGTGGTGTCGGTGGTGTGTGGTGGTGTCGTGGTGTGGGATGGTGACGGTGGTGTGTGGTGACGGTGGTGTGTGCTGGTGACGGTGGTGTGTGGTGGTGACAGTGTGTGTGTGGTTGTGTCGGTGGTGACGGTGGTGTGTGGTGGTGTCGGTGGTGTGTGGTGGTGACGGTGGTGTGTGATGGTGGCGTTGGTATGTAGTGGTGACGGTGGTGTGCGATGGTGAAGGTGGGATGTGGTATGACGGTGGTGTGTGGTGGTGACGGTGGTGTTTGGTGGTGAAAGCGGTGTGTGGTTGTGACGGTGGTGTTGATCGTGACGGTGGTGTGTGGTGGTAACGGTGGTGTGTGGTGGTGTTTGTTGGTGTGTGGTGGTGTTGGTTGGTGTGTGGTGGTGTCGGTGGTGTGTGGTGGTGTCGTGGTGTGTGGTGGTGTCGGGTGTGGGGTGGAGACGGTGGTCTGTGGTGACGGTGATGTGTGGTGGTGACGGTGGTGTGTGGTGGTGACGGTGGTGTGCGTTGTGTGGTGGTGTCGGTGGTGTGTGGTAGTGACGGTGATGGTGATGTTGGTGGTGACGGATGTGTGTTGGTGACGATGGTGACGGTGGTGTGTGATGGTGACGGTGGTGTGTGATGGTGAAGGTGGGGTGTGGTGATGACGATGGTGGTTAATGTGGTGTTTGATGGTGACTGGTGGTGTTTGGTGTTTCGTGGTGACGGTGGTGTGTGGTACTGAAGGTGGTGTGTGGTGGTGACGGTGGTGTATAATGGTGATAGTTGTGTGTGGTGGTGACGGTGGTGTGTGGTGATGACGATAGTGTGTGATGGTGACGATAGTGTGTGATGGTGACGATAGTGAGTGATGGCGACGGTGGTGTTTGATAGTGTGTAGTGGTGACGTGATTTGTGATGTGACGTTGGTGTTTGGTGATGACGGTTGTGTGTGATGGTGACGGTAATGTGTGGTGGTGACGGTGTTGTGTGATGGTGACGGTGGTGTGTGTTGGTGATGGTGGAGTGTGATGGTGACGGTGGAGTTTGATGGTGACGGTGTCGTGTGGTGGTGACGACGTTTGTGT
>NC_091199.1:27257458-27494913 GCF_040958095.1 Procambarus clarkii
TAGACTTTGCCGATTGGACACTCTTTGTTTGTTGTACCTTCCAGTACTGTACTGTGGTGGGAATGCTATCTTCCACCTTGGGTCTTGAATACGTTAATTTCGTGTATTTGCACAGTGCTGCATGGTGCCCACCTCTTCTACATTTGTTGTAGGTGTTGAATTGGGTATCACAATGGTCTATGTTGTGTGACTTGAGACACCTTGAACATCTCCCTAATTCCTGGAGTCACTTAATACGAGTATCTCTGTCTGGATAATTAGCACAACGGTATGTTGAATGTTTCTTTTTGCAGAACATACATGTCCCCCAGCCTACTGCACGTTTGTAAGTTACCGGTTTGGGTGAACTAGTAACAGTAGGCTTGGAGGATTCTGCTGCATTGCCAGATTTCCTGCAACTTGATGTTAGAGTAATTGGTTGATGTTTATTTGGGGTAGTTGTTTTACCCTGTAATTGAGTATTATTTTCTATTTTTGAAGGCTCGCAAGAGGCTTTAACTTCCTCATTTGCTCGTCGTTTGTTTATGATGGAATGTAAACCTTTGGTGATGTCCTGTACTGTCAAGATGGTGTTGTGTTGATGTGCGTATAATTCATCTAGTATATCGCTGGACAATTTTCGTTGAAGGACTACTTTGATCATCCATTCACTAGTAGTTATATCAACCTTAAGACTGAATGTTCTTAGTAGTGACTCAAACTCCATGCTGAAGGATTGTAATGAGTCAGCAGTCTGATCAGGTTGAGGTAAATTCAGCAATTGTAGTACTAGATGTATGACAGTTTTCTCATTGCCAGCATTATTCCTAGGAGGCTGGACTGGGAAATTAGTGCTGTCGCTATTTTCATTTACATTTTCTACTACTGGTTCAGCTTCACCTCTAATTTCAGTTTGGAGGCATGTTAACTTAGTAGCCTCAGGTATTGGGTTTTCAAAATCCACAGAGACTGTGGATAAATTGTCTGAGAACTGTTTAATTTCTGGTGGTATAATATGGGGTGAAGCTTTATCCTCGTTGATTAAAGGATCTAATCTGGCTTGACATTTATTCTCAAAAAGATCCAGATTATCCATAACATTATCTACTTTATTTGATGTACTTGCTATTTGTTCTGATTCAATTATCCTGTGTAAATGTTCCAACCTGGCTTGAGTTGAGTGATCACTAGGCTATAATCCGACCTCTACTAGAGGTTAGTACTTAAAATTAATACACATTATATATATATATATATATATATATATATATTATTGTATATATATATACAATAAATATATATTATATACAATAATATATATATACAATATATATGTTATTGTATATATATATATATATATATATATATATATATATATATATATATATATATATATATATATATATATATATATATATATATATATATATATATATATAATCATACACACGAATTATTTGAGTAATAAACCAGTGTCACTGGAAGTACCTTTAGGCTATCTCCTCGATTATCACCCTAAGATGGTATAGACACTAATTAATCACTCGAAGGTGTAATGATCATAAGTAAATTATTATATATCCACAACTCAACTCGAGCTGGTAACAATTACACCAAAAATAGGGTCTGCACTATTCATTAATGGTGCTAGGTTGTTTAATATAGTACAACTAGACTATGGTAATAATGGGACTAGGATGAACAATAAATAGTTCAACTAGTCAATGGTAATATCCTACCCTGTTGTGGGTTGGCAATTGGTAAACATTGTATTGAGAACACTAGTGCAATATATATTAAATAATTCTCTATTTAAGAGAAATAAAATACACAATTATTGATAATAACCTCTTAATTAGCCTCTATGAAACTTCTAATATTATGAAAAAGTATTAAATATTATTAGTGACCTCGCGAAATTAACTTCACAAAATTCGTGGATAATCTCTCACGAAAGTAACACCACAAAATCTGTGAATAATCTCAGGAGAACACAGCCACTAATATTGCTGGCTTCAATATAAGCGCTGTCATTTTACAGAATAATAATCCACCATATCTGTGGGTGACCATTAAACCGCTGAATAAGGCTGAACTGCGCTGAGGGGTTCCTGAGCTCAATCGAGGGAGGCTACGCCGCTGGTCTTTAACTGGCTAAGTATTGTTATTGTATAAATCACTGCACTAGTACCCAGTGTATTTAATTAATCCACTGGTTAACTGGTTCATCCGGTACTAAGATGACCAAATAATCTGTCATCCGGTTCGAAGGACCAAAATATACAATAATTAAGATAAGGGTAAATTTACCTGAATTTATGTGAGGGAAACTAATACTAGTGACCTTGATGAGGACAAGAAGACTGCGGCTTGTACAAAGGTCCACCATTTGCCCTGATGATCTTTCCAGTTGTAATTTTAATACCAAGCAGAGTTATGTCATTTGCGGGTAGTCGGTTTCATGGGTTTACAACCCAAAGGGTGAAAAAGCATTTTTGGTTTTCTGTCCTACATTGTGGTTTCTTGAGGTTGAACCCGTTGCTCCTCGATCGTTACATCAAACCTTTTGGAGAAACTGTCTGGATCGACATCCTCCAAAGTTAGTTCAGTATTTTATGGGTTTCTATGAGATCCGCTCTGTCATACCTGGTCTGCAGTGTTTTTAACCCAGTGGCCTTCATCCATTCCTGATACGAGAGATGACTGAGCTCTGGTATGATATTATTTTACTACCGCTTCCACTTGTTGTGCAACTTTTAATGAATGATGCTCTCTGACTCAAATGTCCTGTCCTTCATCTATCTGTTGTAAGGTAGTGTGTTGTCAATTTGGTAGTTCTGAAGTGGATTGTTGTGCCCCATATGCAAGGTCTAACATTTATCGACATTAAAAAGTATTTGTCAGTCATCTGACCTTTGTGGAGTTCATTTAGATCAGTTAGTAAGGTCTCATTATCACCTTCAACTATTACTAGTAGAACTATTCTATGGTCCAGGGATTTTCTGAAAAGGAGTTTCATGTGGCATGCATAGTGAATTTGCCAGTTCCTTTACGACTTGAGACTGAAATCCATTCACACTTTGTGCTTTTGAGCCTATTAGTTTATCAATGTTCTATCTGATTGTGTCGCGTGTAATTGGTATTTCCCTTAATTCATTCTCTTTATCTCCTGCAAACATTTGTGTGGGTGATGGGATGCTATTCAAGCTTTCTAGTGTAACCACTGACGTAAAGTATTCATTCAGAGTGTTTGCTGCCTTTTTATCATCCAACTTAACAAGGTTAGTCTCATCTCTTGTGTCCTACAGCGTCCTTTGTTTTTGTTTTACTGTGTATATATTTGCCCGAAACACTATGCGTATTAGTGGCTTTAGGTATTGTATGTACTAGCTCTTTCTTTAAATCCAACATTATGTTTGTAACTCATCTGCAATGTATGTACCTTTACCTGAATAAAAAAATCTAATCTAAATCTAATCTACATGCTTAGAGAGATGCAAATGAGGGAGTGATAGAGCAAAACTTTTAAAATACTGAACATTTTCGAGGATATTGATTCGTACAATTTCTTCAAAAGGCCAGATGTAACACGAACAAGGAGCAACGGTTTCAAGCTCAATAAACTACAATGTAGGAATGACAACAGATGCTATTTAATCTATAGTGTTGTGAATCCTTTAAAACTGCCTACCCACCGAAGTCGTTAATGCTAAAATTCTGCTGAACTTTTAAACTCCAGCTTGAAAAAAATGATCAGGACAAATGTGGGGCCTATGACAAGTCGCCGGCTTCCTGTTCTCGTCAAGACTACTAGGCTGTTATTGGCTCTCAAGTAAATAAAGGTACTGTACATTATTGTGGCTACAAGCACATTTGAAGTCAGTAAATAAATAAAATGTTACTGGTTTTTGCTTAGGTTACTGAATTAGGTTGTTTGTAATTATTTTAAATTTTTACGAGTTAACAAGGCTACATTTTATTTCTTCAAATACCTTGGAGACCCTGAACCAACAACAAAATGGTAATGTGCTGTCCCAATTTTTTTTATAAATACTAGATTTCTTACATTGTTGTACAGCCACTAGCACGCATAGTGTTTCGGGCAGGTCCTTAATCCTAATTTTCCCTAGAATACGACCTGCCAAATCGTTTAGCAACCATGTGTAGAATAAGTAAGTAATTATCGAAAGAAGGCACAAAACCGGGAAGGATATGTAGAACCATCAAGTGTGAGGAATAATCAGAGGGTGCTAAATATCACCAAGGATGCCAATACGAGAACAGAAACGCATTAGGCAAACGATATCACAAGTATCCGATTCGCCAAGAATTCTACCAAGGGACAAGTGACCGCAAGAGATGGTTGCAAAGCAAGACACACACTTGTCCTGGAAGTCAGGACATTCAACAAGGATATGCACGACTGTAAGAGGGACAATGCAATTTGGACAATACGGAGTAGGGCTGCGCTCCTTTAAGTGTCCTTGAATTAAGCGAGTAATGCCAATACGCAGCTTTGCCAGAGCTGTTTCCTACCGCCGGTTATGGTGGCAGGAGGAAGGCCACAGGGACACACTATACTTATGAGTACGCAGTTTGTTACCAGTAACAGAAGACCAACAACCCTACCAACGAGCAAGGATGGAGGAATGAATAACTGGGTAAAAGCCGGAATAAGGAATACCTTTATGGGAGATGGGACAAGTGTGCATAACTTCCTTAGCGGCTGCATTCGCACACTCATTTAAAGAGACACCAACATGGCTGGGAACCCAACAAATCTCTACCAACTTAAATTTACTTGAGATAAGAAACAGCCAATGGTGATTACCACGGGTGGATCGAATTAAAGGACCCCAAAGCCATGAGGGCACTACGAGAGTCAACTACCACCACAAAGGAGGATTGACAACGAGAAAGCAGCAGACGAAGAGCATAGAGAATAGCATAAAGTTCTGCTGTGAAGATGCTAGCCTCTGGAGGAAGGCAACACATATAAGTGCGGTCAGGAAAAACAACAGAGTAGCTCACACCGTCAGCAGACTTAGACCAATTCGTGAAGATGGAAACGGAGCGGGAGTTTGAAGAAAAGTGCTCAAGGAAAAGTCGTTTCAGAACTGTAGGAGGGGTAAAAGCTTTAGTCATGCGGATCAGGGAAGTACGAAATTTAGGAAGGGGGGCCCTCCATGGGGCAAGGACGGAACGATACGAGGAGAAACATTGGTAATACGAACCGAAAGAGAATCTTGTAAGTGAGACAAACGGACAGAAAGAGGAAGGTGATGAAGAGGAACAGGAGCAACAGGAGGGTAAAAGTCAAATCACGACAGAGGCGAGAGTGAGGATGCTGTAATGACCGTGCAGGACAGCGAAGACAGTAGCCATCACGGTGTTCGAGAGAAAGGAAGCCTATGTCAGCGTACAAGCTGAGGGTAGGAGTTGAACGAAAGGCACCAGAGCTGAGGCACAACCAAGTATGGTGCAGAGAATCAAAACGACGAAGAGTAGAAGGAGAAGCAGAAGAGTATGAAGGGCAACTATAATCTAGTTTAGACAGGACGAGAGAGGAGTGCAAATAGAGGAGCGTGCGCCTATCTGCTCCCCAAGAAGTATGGGGCAAAACCTTAAGTAGGTTTACGGCCTTAGCCAGGGCCTGATGTTATCCTCTTGATATGAGCTTCAGGGTACAGGTCTGGCGTGATATCAATTCCCCAGGTCTTTCTCTCTCTCTGACTCTTGAAGTATTTCATCTCACAAATGATACCTTGTATCTGGTCTCCTGCTTCCTACCCCTATCTTTATTCCATTACATTTGCTTGGGTTAAACTCTAACAGCCATTTGTTCGACCATTCCTGCAGCTTGTCCAGGTCTTCTTGAAGCCTCAAGCTGTCCTCCTCTGTCTTAATCATTCTCATAATTTTGGCGTCGTCAGCAAACATTGAGAGGAATGAGTCTATACCCTCTGGGAGATCATTTACATATATCAGAAACAGGATAGGTCCAAGTACAGAGCCCTGTGGGACTCCACTGGTGAATTCACACCATTCTGAGGTCTCACCCCTCACTGTAACTCTCTGCTTCCTATTGCTTAGGTACTCCCTTATCCACTGGAGCGCCCTACCAGTTACTCCTGCCTGTTTCTCCAGCTTATGCATCAACCTTTCATGAGGTACTGTGTCAAATGCTTTTCGATAGTCCAAAAAAAATGCAGTCCGCCCATCCTTCTCTTTCTTGCTTAATCTTTGTCACCTGATCGTAGAATTCTATCAAGCCTGTAAGGCAAGATTTACTAATCCCTGAACCCAGGTTGATGGGTTGTCATGAAGTCTCTTCTCTCCAGATGTTATCTTGAGATTATCTTGAGATGATTTCGGGGCTTTAGTGTCCCCGTGGCCCGGTCCTCGACCAGGCCTCCACCCCCAGGAAGCAGCCCGTGACAGCTGACTAACACCCAGGTACCTATTTTACTGCTAGGTAACAGGGGCATAGGGTGAAAGAAACTCTGCCCATTGTTTCTCTCCTGTGCCCGGGATCGTGCCCAGGACCACAGGATCACAAGTCCAGCGTGCTGTCCGCTCGGTCCGACCGGCTCCCTAGCGGTCCTCCTGTGTTACTAGGTTTTTTCTCACAATCTTCTCCATCACCTTGCATGGTATACAAGTTAAGGACACTGGCATGTAGTTCGGTGCCTCTTGTCTGTCACCCTTTTTGTATATTGATACTACATTAGCAGTCTTCCATATTTCTGGTAGGTCTCCCATTTCCAGTGACCTACTATACACTATGGTGAGTGGCAAGCAAAGTGCTCCTACACACTCTTTCAATACCCATGGTGAGATTCCATCCGGCCAACAGCTTTTCTCACATCCAGCTCCAATAGGTGCTTCTTGACCTCATTTCTTGTAATTTCGAACCTATCCAAGGTCACCTGGTTTGCTGCCACCTCTCCTAGCGCCTTGACATCTCCCTGTTCTATAGTAAAGACCTCTTGGAACCTTTTGTTGAGTTCCTCACACACCTCTTTGTCATTCTCTGTGTACCTGTCCTCACCCACCCTAAGTTTCATCACCTGCTTCCTTCACTGTTGTCTTCCTCCTGATGTGACTAGTGTAGTAGCTTTGGTTTGGTCTTGGCTTTATTAGCTGTATTATTTTCATATCTTTTCTCAGCTGCTCTTCTCACATTAACATACTCGTTCCTGGTTCTCTGGTATCTCTCTCTACTTTCTGGTGTTCTATTATTACGGATGTTCCTCCATGCCCTTTTGTTCAGCTCCTTTGCTTTCTGTGAGGCTGTGGGGCAGCCCCTCTGTTAGGAGCCAAGTCTCCTCAGTCACCTGCCAGCGCTCGGAAGGGACGGACATAGCTCCTACCTCCAGGACGTTCCTCCATCTTTACTCTCATATTTAGGCCTTCTGCCTTATCAAAACATACCTAACATATCAACAGACACTTGCTACGATCGCTGGGCACACAGCCAACTATAGGCAATCACTATTAACTAGTTAAATTTGGGCTTACCACAATAAGGTCTCCTGCAGGGTGCTCTCTCTCTCTCGAGGGAGCCTGACCAGGGCGCTCACACGGCCCACGAAAAATGTCTCTGGGCGGCTTCACAACTCTCCTTGTCGTCCAGTACTTGAGACCACACATTCCCAGCTTGATTCCACAGCTGAAACATCTGCACACTTCCTTCCTCTTGAAGGTATATCAACTAGGGGTTCCTCTCTAACAGGAGCTCACACGAAGCACAGCTTCCCCTCACAATGTCTAGGTACTCAAGTGAGGGTCAAAGCCCTCCAGAAGCGAACCTCACACTTCTAGCAAATTCTCCACATCTCATGTCAAGTCATTTACTTATATTCTTGATCACTGCCCATACTCTTAAACTATTTATCAAATCTAACCAATTATTTTACGTATGTATCAACATGTCTATATTTCTTTAACCTCATATTTAGGTCAGTTCTTGCAGAATAACTCTCAAGGTAGACTCGTTTCTCAGCTACCTGGGATCATAACACTCCCCACATCTTATTTTTGAGAGTTATTCCAGTGGCGAGGCTCGGGATAATGCATCCACCACGACATTGTCCTTGTCCTTTAACCGACTTGACGGTCGGTTTGATCTGTTTACGTACTCCCTCAAGGAGTTTACAATTAGTCCATTGCACCTTGCAACATCTGGGTCACACCTCGCTAGACACATGGTCTTCTTCTTCTTGCACTCCTCACGTCCTGAGTCAGACATCTACTGTCTATACCTCCTCTGTCGTCCTCGTGCTTCAGTTCATCACGCCCACGATTCGATCTGTCACCATCACACTTCAGTCTCACATCAACATTCTTCACTCTGTCGTTCTCACGCCTCCATCTACTGCCTTTATACTTCTGTCTCCATGTGAGAGTTTGAGAAAATGGAATATGAATGGTAATGAAGAATTGAGCTGGGAAAATTTCTTTAATTCTTTTAATGTTTATTCCTGTCGTGATATTCAATTAGGTAACCTGAGGAAAGACTTGCTTAGCTAACACATCAGTGTAGTAAACAGCTCATTCCTCACTCTGGGACCATTTATGAACAATTGACTAGGAGCGAGCAAACGCCGAGACCCCAAAAAGTTTAAATCCCCTCCACTGTAGGCCGTCGAACTTCGCCAAAGCGAATCTAGCAAGTAGGTCCTGGGCTCTCACAACAATAATTTATTATTGTGTGGTTATCTTGAGGTTATCTTGAGATGAATTCAGGGCTTTTTTAGTGTCCCCGCGGCCCGGTCCTCGACCAGGTCTCCACCCCCAGGAAGCAGCCCGTGACAGCTGACTAACACCCAGTTACCTATTTTACTGCTAGGTAACAGGGGCATAGGGTGAAAGAAACTCTGCCCATTGTTTCTTGCCGGCGCCTGGGATCGAACCCAGGACCACAGGATCACAAGTCCAGCGTGCTGTCCGCTCGGCCGACCGGCTCCCTGGTGGTGCCGTATATTTAGTCCAAATCCCATGAATCAGTCTCAATTTTAGTAGCCGAGTGTGACAGTACACTGACAGAAGTATAATAATATGTGGGGTGTAACGAAAAGACTGTGTTCAACATAACACAGTTTATTCAATAAAGTACTAACTAATACAACAAAACACAAAAGAAATATCAATGACGTTACTCGAAATCCTTCCTGTCACACTATCAATGACAGCTAGACACCAGCCCCTCGGACTACATAATGAACTAACTCGAACATAAGCCGTGAACACAGAGGAATCCATCAAGCAAGATACAGGCACAGATCTATAATCACACTGGCAACTATGACACAGTAGGGTCTGAGACACATCTCCAGTAACCTCTTAACAGTTCTACGCCTCTGTGCAGTTTACATCTGCAACAGCGGTTGCAATGCAATCAAATCAGTAGCCTGTCAGTGATACATCAATGACTAATGGGTTCACTGGCAACTCCAGCAATCCTTCCTCAAATTAATCTTTTCGTTAACACTTCGTCCCACGTACGATCAACAATCAATAACAGACTACTTCCATGGTTTCCCAGAAAGGCACCCGTCACACGTCTGAGTTCCACCCTCGTGGCTGTGTGAGGAGGGTGTCCGTGACGGCTGTGGGGGTGTTGTCCCCCGGGTGGGCGTGGTACGCCTGTTGAGGAGACATGGGGACTTACCGGCCTCCATTGAAGAGGACCTCGTCGGCTGGTCTGGCTTTTACGGTGCCTGTGGACCACATGTTGGTTGTTGTTGCCCTGGGGGATTGTTCTACATGTGGAGTTGTCGGAATTGGTGGGCATCCAGCTGCTGCAGAGGAACCGCGCCATGGTCAAGTTTCGCCATCAGGCTGCCTTTCAGGCGTTTCTGGGGCGGTGTGAGGGGCATGTTTACCCTCTCCCTGATACTGCCGGATCAGTTAAGGTAGTGAACCTCAGCGTCTCCTTGACGTATGTGTTGGTGCAGTGGTGCCCCCTTCGAGTTTAACGACGATCTCCTAACTGCTGTGTTTGGACGGTTTGGTACTGTTCTCAGCATTCGCTGGAACAAGGTACTTGCAGGGCACTGTGCTGGGATGCTTGACGGCTCCCGCACCCTGACCATGTCACTGAAGAGTAGTGTTCCGTCCTCTGTGTCCTTGTTGGGTTACCCGCTCCGCTGCCTGTATCGGGGGCAGCCGTGCACCTGTTACAGGTGTGGTAATGAGGGTCGTCTCGCTGCAGCGTGCGACGTGGGAGCATCTGGCAGGGTACATATTTTTCGTGAAGAGGACTTTGCACCCCTGTTGAATTCGGACACTTCTGAGGATGGGGTGAGTGCTGTGCCTGAGGCGCTTGTTTGCCTGTCTGCTGCTCCGCCTGTTGGGACGGATACTACGCCTTGTTCGTCCAGTCTGTTAACTGCTGTGGCCCCGGAGGTAGTTGTTGCGAATGAGTGTGAGAGTGCCGGGCCGTCGCCCGCACTGCGTGTGGTGGATGTTCCAGTGGAAGTCCATGTCCCGCCCCCGCCTGCATGATGTGGTCCCGGCTTCCAGAGACGTGGATTCTTCTGTTTTGGAGGGCCTGCCACCCCCGGGGCTGAGGCCTGACGACCCTGTGAGTTTGGACGATTGTAGTTCTGATGATGTACTTCCTTTGCAGAAGCGGGCGCGCCGGTGTCCTGGGCCAGTTTCCCAGGATGTGGTGGTCCGTGTGAGCGACGTGGCCTCTGTGGGTTCTCCGGCCAGTGTTGGTGTGGACCATGAGGATGTGGTGATGTTGGCCGCGCCTGCGAAGGAGACGGGTGGGGATGGTGCGGTGCCTGTTCCTGCCTGCGTTTCGGGTGTTGCTCCACTGTGCCCCCCTGCGCCTCCGTGTGCCAGTTCTCCGAAATGGGAGGTTGTTGCACCTGCTGTGCCCCCTGGTGTGGATCGTGATTTAGTTCTCGTGCTGAAAAAGGACACCGGCCGGGGAGTCTTGGCGCCATATGAACCTGTGCCGCGGGATGTACCGCCGCTCGTGATTGGAGGTGTCATTGTCGAGATTCTGGAGTATATGCGTCGTCCTCGTCGCTCGGATGCAGGTGTGCCTCCGTCGCAGGATGCCTGGGATGTGTGGCATGCGTATTGTCAGAAATATCCTTAAGCGTCTGTTTCCTGAAAAATATTATATTTAGCTTGTATGTATGTGTGTGTGATTTTTGCTTGTTTTTTTGTTTTGTTTTATGCTCCGTTGTCTTCTCCGTGTCCCTCTATTTTTCGTTCATGTTCCTGTCATTTATGTGTCCTGCTTTGTTACTCTGTCCTCAGGTTGGGTTGTTTCTGTAAAGGGTCATTTAATGATCGGCGGCTTCGATATCTTATTTAATTTGTATGTCTATTTTATAATAAAAAAAAATCAATAACAATTTGATTTAGGTTAATAATAAAGTAACATTTACGTTAATTTAATAACTCTTACAACTGTCACTAGTAACGCGGAAATTAAACAAACACTCTACCCGTCGAGCATTCAATGAATATATCCCATTAATCCCTGTACTTCCAGACCGCTGTTTTCTCTTTATTAGTTTCTACTACTACTACTTTAGTAGAAGTAATTAGTTTTATTTAAATTAACTGCAATCGATAATTTACATTATCTACTACTATCACTCAAAGATGGTAAACTCTGATTTACAATGTCCCAAGTGCTAAGAGAACTGTAATCACTCGAGATTACCTTTAGAGCAATTAATTACTATCCTCAAGATCAATAGTTAAACAATTAAATACGCAACCTTTCACACAGCTCAGCAATTTACATTAAGGTATGAATTCCGTCTGAGCCTTCCATACTCAGACCAATTCAGGTGATTAAGGACGCTAATCACCACATTTACGTTATTCTAAAATGACGTTACTCTTCCTACGAGTCAATCAAGTGCCGGTAATTCCGGACGTATAAATAACGACGTTACGTTAATGGAACAATGTAGCCTTCGTGTGAGTCGATCAAACATGGATCGAAGTTAATTACTTTGACTTCCTGAAACACGTCAATTACCTGGCCCACTGACCGTTAATTACGACAGACAATACTCAAATTTCTTATCTGGCTCTTGGCTAGGCTACCCTGAGACTACCGTAGCTGTTTGCAGGAAAATAATTAACCCAAACGTATTCTACGTTACTCAAATTGTCAAAGAACAAATTCTCTTAAAGCAATGGGCGTTCCCTAGGTTACGTTACATTAATTGCCTCGCAATCACCTCATTGAATACTGGACATCGATGTCCTACCAGATAAACAGGAGAATATAAAACCCAAGTACTCGTCTTCAGCCGAGTTCACCCACGACAATGATAATCACACTAACAAATCACAGTGATTTACGTTACAATCCAGTTGCAATGACAATACTGCAGAACACTAGTAAATAACCCTCAGATCATGAACCCTCAAGAACACGGCCCCCACAATGACTTACTGAACTGCAATCACAAACGGTGATCGATCCACACTAGCAACAATCACCATCAATGACAACCCTTTTGCAATAACACACACGGCAATGTGCACTAAATCAAACTATATTAGTACACTGCCCAACACTTACTGTTGCAAATGACCCCAGTGCTTACCACCTAGAACACTGGTTCACACGTTGCAATCACCACAGTAAATAACACACAATAACACTGGGCTTCGTGACACTACGATCATATATATAAATATATATATAATTACTGCTGACACATGTAGCCTACAGCTATCAAAAGGTTAATGTAACAATAAGAAGAACACAACTCCTTAAATCACTTGGGTGAGTGATTTATTACGCGACGCTTGAACGCGTTTCCTAATAACTTATTACATTTTCAAAGACTTTAGCTTACACACACAACTGTAGTAGGCCAACTATAAAGTAAAAAAAACGGCCAACCTACTCATGAAAAACTCTCCAGACACAAAGCAGAATGCCTTGAAAGAGACCAACGTCGTCTATGCCTTCAAATGCCCACTTGGGGGCTGTAAGCCCCAAAGAACTCAGTATATAGGCAAGACAACAACGTCTCTTTCCAGGCGATTAACAATGCATAAGCAACAGGGCTCCATAAAGGAACACATAATCTCCTCTCACAACCAGACCATCACCAGAAAAGTCTTAACAGACAACACAGAAATCATCGATAAGTACAGCGATAGCAGGTGGGTCGACATCTGCGAGGCACTACACATCAAAAAGTCAACACCAGCAATCAACAGCCAATTAATGCACAACTATATTCTACCCACTTCAAGACTCCGAACTAATATAGAAGCATCAAGAGGAACTATGGGCCAATAGGCCCTCTGCAGTTACTTCCATTCTTATGCTCTCATATCCATCTAATACCCATTGTTTCGTGTTCTGTCTTCCATTTGTCACAAATTTGTTCACCTCATTCAAAACTGTTGTACCATATAACCTCACCCAAGTGCGAGTACATGTAAGACGGATAAGCTGTTTAGTGTTAGAATAAGTAAAACTCTGTTTAGTGTTTTCAGGTTACAGTTGTGTGTGTAAACTAAAGTCATTGAAAATGTAATAACTTATTACAAAACACGTTCAAGTGTCGCGTCAGACTAGAAATAAAAATGAATTTTGGATAATTGATTTTTCAATTACCATCGACAGTAAAAAGAAACATAACAAAATATTGAGAACATTCATGTTAGAATTATTAATCTCACTTTTTCGGTCATATTTAACAACATATGTTTACAAGAAGCACTGCTACCAAAATATACTAATATATATGTATATATATGTATATATGTATATATATGTATGTATATGTATATATATATATATATATGTCGTACCTAGTAGCCAGAACGCACTTATCGGCCTACTATGCAAGGCCCGATTTGCCTAATAAGCCAAGTTTTCCTGAAATAATATATTTTCTCTAATTTTTTTCTTATGTAATGATAAAGCTACCCATTTCATTATGTATGAGGTCAATTTTTTTTATTGGAGTTAAAATTAACGTAGATATATGACCGAACCTAACCAACCCTACCTAACCTAACCTAACCTACCTTTATAGGTTAGGTTGGGTTAGGTAGTAGAAAAAGTTAGGTTAGGTTAGGTTAGGTAGGTTAGGTAGTCGAAAAAACATTAATTCATGAAAACTTGGCTTATTAGGCAAATCGGGCCTTGCATAGTAGGCTGAGAAGTGCGTTCTGGCTACTAGGTACGACATTATATATATATATATATATATATATATATATATATATATATATATATATATATATATATATATAATATGACATATTGCAACACTCAACCGTGGCCAGGATGGACCTCCCAGCAACGCCTCCCTTCAGTACATGTTGCACCTCACCACACGAGGGGGGGGGGGAGCTAGGAATGGTTAGATGGTTGTTCGTAGACCGAAAATGGGATAGTTGTTAGTTTATGAGGGTAGGGAATTGTGGGGTGGTTGTTAGTGGAACTAGGGTGGAGGTGGTTGAGGTAGTGTAGATGGCGGGTGGTGGTAGTTGGTGAAGAGAGAGCGGTGGAAGGTGGGGTGGTAGTTGGTGGAGAGTGGTGGATGGTGGGGTGGTAGTTGGTGGAGAGAGAGTGGTGGATGGTGGGGTGGTAGTTGGTGGAGAGTGGTGGATGGTGGGGTGGTAGTTGGTGGAGAGAGAGTGGTGGATGGTCGGGTGGTAGTTGGTGGAGAGTGGTGGATGGTGGGGTGGTAGTTGGTGGAGAGAGAGTGGTGGATGGTCGGGTAGTAGTTGGTGGAGAGAGAATGGTGGATGGCGGGGGGGGGGGGTAGTTAGTGGAGAGAGAATGGTGGATGGTGGGGTGGTAGTTGGTGGAGGAAGAGTGGTGGATGGTCGGGTGGTAGTTGGTGGAGAGAGTGGTGGATGGTGGGGTGCTAGTTGGTGGAGAGTGGAGGATGGTGGGGGGGGGGGTAGTTAGTGGAGAGAGTGTGAGGGATGGTGGGGTGGTAGTTGGTGGAGAGTGTGGTGGATGGTGGGGTGGTAGTTGGTGAAAAGAGAGTGGGGGATGGTGGGGTAGTAGTTGGTGGAGAGAGAGTAGTGGATGGTGGGGTGGTAGTTGGTGAAGAGTGTGGAGGATGGTGGGGGTGGTAGTTAGTGGAGAGAGAGTGGTGGATGGTGGGGTGGTAGTTGGTGGAGAGAGTGGTGGATTGTGGGGGGTAGATTGTGGAGAGAGAGTGGTGGATGGTGGTGGGGGAGTAGTTGGTGAAGAGAGTGGAGGATGGTGGGGAGGGAGGGTTGGTAGTTGGTGGAGAAAAAGTTGTTAATTTTTTTTTATTTTTACATGCAAGCATGCCAGGGAAATACAATAAATACAATAAAACAAGTGAAATATAACAAAACAAAACAAGAAACCGCCGGCCAGAAGGACCAACAGCCCAGTACAACAATTATCAAAACATGAGAAGGCAACAACGTATACATGAAACACACACATCAAGACACAAAACATGAGAAGGCAACAACGTATACATGAAACACACACATCAAGACACAAAACATGAGAAGGCAACAACGTATACATGAAACACACACATCAAGACACAAAACATGAGAAGGCAACAACGTATACATGAAACACACACATCAAGACACAAAACATGAGAAGGCAACAACGTATACATGAAACACACACATCAAGACACAAAACAAAAAACAAGTACAAACAGGCAAACAATGCAAGCAAAACAATAAAACATAGTAAGGTTATCTTGAGATGATTTCGGGGTTTTTTAGTGTCCCCGCGGCCTGGTCCTCGACCAGGCCTCCACCCCCAGGAAGCAGCCAGTGACAGCTGACTAACACCCAGGTACCTATTTTACTGCTAGGTAACAGGGGCATAGGGTGAAAGAAACTCTGCCCATTATTTCTCGCCGGCGCCTGGGATCGAACCCAGGACCACAGGATCACAAGTCCAGCGTGCTATCCGCTCGGCCGACCGGCTCCCAGTAACATTACAAAACATTATAACATTTTATAACAAAAACAAAATCACCGGCCTGAAGGACCAACAAACAAAGTACATCAGCATGAACAACATGAAATACAACAAAAAAGCACAGCAGACAACAAACAAGCACAACACGTAAACCATAAATAGGACACACCCCAACATCGGCCCAGACAGACGACGAATGCCTGGAACGTTTGGGCTCCGGCCGGAGATCATCAGAGCCGGAAGCGGACTCAGAAACACGGCCACCACCAGCCGGACGAACAGACGCTCGACGCAGAACGGCAGCAGCCTCTACTACAGGTGGAACCAGGCCACACACAGCAGGAGGCACCGCAGTCACCCCAGCACCCAGCACAGCCGGGACCCGAGGGGAGGATGCAGGGCCAGGCGCAGCAGCCGAAGACGAGTAAGAAGATGACGACGCCTCACAGGGAGCACCAGGAAGGCCCACGGGAGCAGCAGGGACAGTGACAGTAGCAGGAGAAACATCCGACGGCACCGCAACATCCGGAGGAGGGCCTGCGACAACTGGAGGCATGTCGGGCGACGCTGGGGGAGCCTCATCAGCTAATGGAACGTCTACCTCCTCACCCCCGGAGTCCTCCTCCAGTGGGAGCGGCGGGAAATCCTCTTCACGGAACAAATTTACGGGAGCAACCGGATCAGCAATGCACCCGGCAGCCTGATGCCCCAACATGCCACACCGGAAACAAGTGCGGGGTTGTCGGGCATAAAACACCCACACGTAGTACACTAAAAGCCAGACAGAGGATGGAATGTCCAACCTCAGTCGCATCCCGAGGGTACGAATGTTGGTCTTCACACCCGAATATTTCCCAGAAGATAGCGAGTTCACCCGCACACTGACGACGGGGCCATACCTCTGGAAGAAACGCCGGAGGAGGGTCTCAGGAAACTCCATGGGGGCGCCATGGACACTCTTATATGTCACCGCACCACTTCGGTCCGAAATGGCCACAGACCTGTTGCCGTCCTGCAGCTGCAAAGTACGCCCCTCGTACGGTCGGAGAAAGTCACGGTACACTGCTTCACCCACAAAGTTGATGACCACACTGCGAGCAGTGACCAGCTCGACACTGTAGACGTCCATGACCGGGACCTTGAGCATGTCACTCAAGACCAAATCCACGAGAGGGTAACCCGCACGGCCAGTAAACTCCAAACCTATGGAGTTTACCCTCACGACAGGGGAAGATGGCCGCCCATCGCAAAAGCGACACGTCCACACCACCAGGAACAGCAGGGATGGTAGAGACACCCACACCCCCTTCCGGCAAAAACGGCAACCACCCCAAACTACCGGAGAGGACAGGCGACACGTCCTCACTCCACGACAGCTCAGGTTGGACTCAGTAGAGAAAAAGTGGTTGATGGTGGGGTGGTTGTTGGTGGAGAGAGAGTGGTGGATGGTGAGGTGGTAGTTGGTGGAGAGAGAGTGGAGAATGGTGGGGTGGTAGTTGTTGTAGAGAGAGTGGTGGATGGTGGGGTAGTAGTTGGTTTAAAGAGAGTGGTGGATGGGGGCGGAGTAGTTGATGGAGAGAGAGTGGTGGATGGTGGGGTGGTAGTTAGCGGAGAGAGAATGGTGGATGTTGGGGGGTAATTGGTGGAGAGAGAGTGGTGGATGGTGGGGTAGTACTTGGTGGAGAGAGAATGGTGGATGGTGGGGTGGTAGCTGAGGGAAAGAGTGGTGGATTGGGAAGGTAGTTGGTGGAGAGAGAGTGGTGGATGGGGTGGTGGTAGTTAGTGGAGAGATAGTGGTGGATTGTGGGGGGTAGTTGGTAAAGAGAGAGTGGTTGTTGGTTGGGTGTGGTAGTTGGTGGAGAAAGAGTGATGGATTGCAAGGGGGTAGTAATGGTGAGTAATGGACTGTGGGTGGTAGTTGGTGGATGGTGAGGTGGAAGTTGGTGGAGAGAGAGTAGTGGATGGTGGGGTAGTAGTTTGTGGAGAAAGAATTGTGGATGGTGGGGTGGAAGTTGGCGGAGAGAGGGGGGTGTTGGGGGTAGTTGGTGGAGAGAGCGTGGTGAATGGTGAGGGGGGGGGGTAGTTAGTGGAAAGAGAGTGGGGGGGGGGTGTTGGTGGGGTAGTTGGATGAGAGAGAGTGGAGGATGGTTGGGTGGTAGTTGGTGGAGAGAGAGTGGATGATGGTGGGGTGGTAGTTGGTGGAGAGAGAGTGGGGGATGGTGGGGTGGAAGTTGGCGGAGAGAGAGAGAGAGGGGGATGTTGGGGTGGTAGTTGGGAGAGAGTGGTGGATTGTGGGTGGTAGTTGGTGGCGAGAGAGTGATGGATGGTGGGGGGGGGGGGTAGCTAAGTGAGAGAGAGAGAGAGTGGTGGATGGTGGGGGGGGGGTAGCTAAGTGAGAGAGAGAGAGAGTGGTGGATGGTGGGGGGGGGGGTAGCTAAGTGAGAGAGAGAGAGAGTGGTGGAGGGTGGTAGTTAATGGAGAGTGAATGGTGGATGGTGGGTGGGAAGTTGGCAGAAAGAGACTGGTGGTATGTGGGGTGGTAGTTAGTGGAGAGAGAGTGGAGGGATAGTTGGTGAGGAGAGAGTGGTGGATGGTGAGGTGGGGTAGTAGGTAGGGAGAGAGTTTGGTAGATGGTGGGGTATATGGTGGGAAGAGAGTGTGGTGGATGGTGGGGGTAGTAGTTGGTGGATAGAAAGTGGTGGATAGTAGGGGGCGTTGGTGGAGAGAGTGTTGTGGATGGTGGAGGGGGGGGGGGGGGAAGTTGGCGGGGAGAGAGTGTCGTGGATGACTGGTGGTATGTGGGGTGGTAGTTGGTGGAGAGAGAGTGGTGGATAGTAGGGTGGTAGTTTGTGGAGAGATAGTGGTGGTTGGTGGGGGGGGGGGTAGTTAATGGAGCGAGAATGGTGGATGGTGAGTAGGGTGGTTGGTGGAGAGAGAGTGGTAGATGGTGGGGGGGGGGGTAGTTGGAGGAGAGAGAATGGGGGATGTTTGGGTATATATGGTGGAGAGAGAAAAGTTGATGGTGGGGTGTAGTTGATGGAGAGATAGTTATGGATGATGGGGGGGGGTAGTAAATAGAGAGAGAGTGGTGGATGCTGGGGTAGTAGTTGGTGGAGAGAGAGTGGTGGATGGTGGGGTGATAGTTGGTGGAGAGAGTGGTGGATTGTGGAGTGTATTTGTTGGAGAGAGAGAGTGGTGGATGGTGGGGTGGTAGTTGGTGGAGAGAGAATGGTGAATTGTGGGGCGGTAGTTGATGGAGAGAGTGGTGGATTGTGGGGGGGTAGTTGGTGGAGAGAGAGTGGTGGATGATGGTGGGGGTAATTGGTAGAGAGAGAGAGTGGTGGATGGTGGGGTGGTAGTTGGAGGAGAGAGAGTGGTGGATGGTGGGGGGGTAGTTTGTGGAGAGAGAGTGGTGGATGATGGGGGGGGGAAGTAGGTGGAGAGAGAGTGGTGGATTGTGGGGGGTTGTTGGTGGAGAGAAAGTGGTTGATGGTGGGGTGTGGTAGTTGGTGGAGAAAGAGTGTTGGATTGTGTGGGGGTAGTTGGTGGAGAGTGAGAGTCGTGGTCGAACCACCAGCCAGGTCGGACGTTCCTGAGGTCTCTCTGCTGGTGTTTTCATTGGCCGCTTCTCGGTTGCCCTGGCGAGTGGTCGTTTGCCACTGCGGGGTGACTACATACTCGAGTTGCGTGGTGACCACCGGCCAGGTCGGACGCTCCTGAGGTCTCTCCGCACTGGCTAGTGTTTACGTTGGGTGACTGCTGGTTTGCCCTGCTGGTGGTGGTTTGCCACTGACAGGGTGACGTTTGCCTTAGCCATGGGGTCGTCTCGCCTTCCAGTGCAGAGGACATTGTCGGCTGGTCTGGCATTTACGGTGCCGGTGGACCATCCATTGGTTGGTGTCGCCCTGGTGGACGTGCTTCATGTGCAGCTGTCGGACCTGGTGGGCATCCAGCTGCTTCAGGGCCACCGTGCTGTGGTCAAGTTCCGCCTCCAGGCTGCCTTTCAAGCGTTTCTCGAGCGTTGTGAGGGGCGTGTTTACCCTCTCCCTGATTCAGCTGGCTCAGTTAAGGTGGTGAATCTTAGTGTCACTTTGACGTCTGTGGCGGTGCATGGTGCCCCCTTCGAATTTCAGGACGACTTTTTAACCTCCTGTTTTGAGCGATTTGGGACAGTGTTAAGTGTTCGTTGGAACAAGGTCGTTGCCGGGCACTGTGTTGGTATGCTTGACGGCTCTCGCACCCTGACAATGTCGCTGAAGTGTAGTGTACCGTCGTCGATGTCCGTGTTGGGATACACGCTCCGCTGCCAGTATCGGGGTCAACCGCGCACCTGTTATCGGTGTGGTCACGAGGGTCATCTGGCTGCGGCGTGCGACGTGGGAGCAACTGGTCGGGTGCATGTTTTTCGTGCGGAGGATTTCCCGCCCTTGTTACGTTCGGACGGTTCTGAGGACGGAGTAGGTGCTGTGCCTGAGGCGCCTGATTGCCTGTCTGCTGCTCCGCCTGTTGAGGCGAATTCTACGGCCTGTGCGACACGTCTGATGACTGCTGTGGCCACTGGGGTTGTTGAGCCGGTGTGTGTGGGTGTCGGGCCGTCGCCTGAGCTGCGAGTAGTGCAGGATGTCCCGGTGGAGGTCCATGTCCCGCCCCCGCCTGTGGATGTGATACCGGCTCCCGGGAACGCGGGTTCTGCTGTTTTAGAGGGGGTGCTTCGGCAGGGGGAGGTGCCTGCCGTGCCTGTGTGTGTTGGTGACTGTAGTTCTGCTCTTTCCATCCCTTTGCAGAAGCGCGCGCGTCGGTGTTCTGAGGCTGTTTCCCTGGATGATGTGGACAGTGTGGGTGATGTGGCCTCTGTGGACTCTTCGGACGGTGCGGGTGTGGCCTGTGTGGATGTGAAGATGGTGGCCGTGCCTGCGGCGGGGCCTGCTGGGCGTGGTGTGGTGCGGCCTGTCTCGAAGCGTTCACGGCGGGCTCGGAGTGTCTCTCCCCTTCGTGGTGTGCCTTGGGAGGAGGTGGGGGAGTATGGTGATCTGGCGCCTCTCGCCGAGGATGATGGTGCTGTGAGGGGCTCCGAAGTTGCTACCTGTGCCTCACCTCCTGCGTCTCCTGCTGTTGGATCTCCGCAGTGGGGGGTTGTGCCTGATGATCGTGACCTTGTCGTGCTGTTGCGGAAAGATGTGCGCCAGGGGGCCTCGGCTCCTGTGCCCGGTGGTGGGGTCGGTGCCGCGCCTGCCTCCCCTGCTGTATCCCCTCCTTCCTTGCTCCGGTCTGGGGATTGCCTAGTCCCGTCTGCTGGGGTCGTGCCCTGTGAGGGTCCGGAGTTGGGCCCTTATCGAGATGCCCGGGTGCTTCCGATCCCGTGGTGCTCGTCCACTGTCTGGGTGTCGCGGGTGAAGGAGTTTGTGTATAGGGTGCCAGATAGGATGTCTCAGCCGAGGGCGCCGCCTGGTGGCCGGCTGCCTGCTGACCTGCGGGTGATTTGGGAAGCGTACTGCTTGCGCTTTCCGATACACAAGTTTCCGGAGAAGTATTAGTTCCCGTCTTGCGCACACTGCTAAGCCGTGCGTGGGTCAGCTGCCACCGTGACCACGACGCCCCGCCCCCCGGTGCGGGGTGTCTCCCTCTAACGTTCGCCTCTGTTTTCGTCGCCTCTCCTCTCTCTACGGCCCATCACATCTACCGCTTTTGACTTTCTTCTCCTCCTAACCGTCGACGCGTCTCCTTACGTCTGTCCTGGTGCAGTCATCGGGAGGGTTAACCCTTCATGCAAACTGCACCTATTCTCAAGAAGAAGAAGACTACATACTCGTCTCAGTATGGGGACTTACGTACCGCCACTGCGGAGCAAGGAGTCGGCAGGGCTGACGTTCACCTGTAAAGTGGACATTGGAGTCATCAGCAATACGCTGTTTGATGTAATGAAAGTGAAGGTGGAAGATCTTGTCGGTTTGCAGATCATTAGCGAGTGGTGGTGAAGTTCGCCGAGAATTGCTTGTTCAGGCAGTTTATTGAAAAGTATGAGGATCGGGAGGTGCGGCTGAGCAACGGTCGAGGCTCTGTGAGGGTGGCGAATTTGAGTGTGGAGTATACGTACGTATCGATTGAAAATGCTCCAGTTGAAATGTCAGAAGATCTTCTCCGTCGAGCGCTTGCCAGGTATGGGCGTGTCGACTTTATTCGTGTGTGTAGGAACACGTCTGGAGCCGTCAAAGGACTCATGAATGGTTACAGGACGGCAAAAATGGTCCTTCGTGGGAATGTGCCTTCCTCACTTTCGATTGCTGGCTATACGGTCGGCTTCTTCTACCGGGGACAAACTCGGACATGTTTCAAGTGTGGTCATGTTGGCCATGTGGCTGCATCCTGCACCACCAGGATGGATGACCGGGTTAATCTGTTCAATGAAAATGATTTTCCTCCTTTGCATGAGCAAGAAGATCTGTCAGTTTTGAGCAGTGCCCCTTGTATGGGACCGGATGCAGTGGTGGATGACGCAAATCTGGGTCCCAAGAGTGCTGCTTCAGTGGTATCTCCTGGTGAGGATGACATCCGTACTGCTGTAGCGTCTCCTGAAAGGTCTAGTGGAAATGTCGATCTCCCTACAAGCCCGTGCGTGCCCGTGCAGACCAGCTCCGAAGGCGAGTGTGCAGTGGTGCCTCCCTGCTCTGGTGAGGTGGTAGATGGAGTAGTGGGCATTTCATCGGTGGATGGATGCTCCAATGCTGAGTCGTTTGGTGTGCATCGGAACCCGCAGCAAGTAATCAGTGATGGTGTTGACATGGCTCGGTCTGCTGCTCGAACAACTGAGGTGGTGGCAGAAGTGCATATGGAGGATGTACATGCTCCTAGTCGCGGTTCTGGACGACGTGAGGCAGATTGCCTGTTGCCTGTTGGCGCTGGGCAGCACAGTATGAAGCGGCGGAAATTTGGAGGTTCTCTTCAGAATATCCTAGATGCACGGAGGAGGTTGGAAGACGGCACCCCCCCCCCCCTTCCCTGACGGCTGTGCGGTGTGATCCTATGGTTCCGTCCGACTCGGATATTCCGCCTTCTGGTGGGGGCGTGTCTGTGATGGATACTGGAGTCCCTACAATTCGCGGGAGTGATCCACCACCTGGTGGTACACAGAATGTGGATTGGTGGGATATTGTAAAAGGGGTCCATGAAGAGTCGGTAGGGGGAGATTTGGTGGTAAAACTCCAGAAAAGTTCTTTGGGTAAGCTTGCCGCAGTGGCTCCCACTCCAGTAGTTTTGGGAGATGGGGTTGAGGGCTCTTCTGTTGGGTGCGATGCTACCCTGGGATGTAGTGGTAGTGTTGTGTGAATGTGGTCTTCTCTGTTAATTTTTTCTCAATGGATGTGTGGATGAAATGTGCGATATTGAACGTTAATGGGCTGAATTGCCGTTTGAAGCAACGTCAGCTTGTGTTGGTGGCCCGCTATCACAAGTTGGATGTTATATTTATTCAGGAGCATAATGTTATGTGTATGGACCGTCTGGAGGTGTTGTTGGATTATTTCGAGGTGTTGCTGAACCCTCCTGTGTTATCAAAGGGTGGCACGATGATTTTGTTGGCAAAGAGGGAGAGCATGGGGGTAGTGAGTTCGGAAATGGATGACTGTGGTAATGTGATTTTGGCGCATGTGTCGTTTATGGGTTCCGTGATTCCCTTGCTGAATGTGTATGCGCCCTCAGGAACGCATAGGCGAGCTGAGAGGGAGGAGTTGTTCTCGGATGGTTTGCTTTATTTTTTACGGAATGAAACGAGAAGGATGATTTTTGGTGGTGACTTTAATTGTGTAATTTCAGTACGGGACTGTAGCACTCGTGCTCAGACGTCTGTATCTCCTACTTTAGTTAGGACGTTGCAATCTATGCACTTCCGTGATACCTGTTTCCTGGCGGGTGGTGTCCCAGCCTATACCTTTGTTAGTAGGGATTATGGCTCTCGCCTTGATTGCGTGTATGTGCACAAATCTTATGGTCAGGTCCGCTCTTGGGCCACTTATCCGGTCTGTTTTTCGGACCATAGTATGGTGGTGGTGGGCGTTGTTGTCAATGATCAGGTGCGGTTGGGTAGGGGTTGGTGGAAGCTAAATTGTGGTTTGCTTAGATACCCGTTGGTGGTGGAGGAATTTGGTGTGATGTGGAGAGCGCTAGTGCTGCGGAAAGTTGATTTTGTGTCTATGCTAGATTGGTGGGACTGGTGTAAGTAAGTAATTATCAAAAGAAGGCACCAAACCGGGAAGGCTATGTAGCACCATCAAAGACGCAAAATAATCAGAGGGCGCTAAATATCACCAAGGATGCCAATACGAGAACAAAAACGCATAAGGCGAACGATATCAAAAGTATCCGAGTCACCAAGAATTCTATCGAGGGACAGGTGACCGCGAGGGGCGGTCGGAAAGCAAGACATACGCTCGTCCTGGAAGTCAGGACATTCAAGAAGGACATGCACGACCGTAAGAGGGACAATGCAACTAGGACAATAAGGAGCAGGGCGGCGCTCCATCAAGTGACCGTGGGTTAAGCGAGTATGGCCAATACGCAACCTCGCCAGAGCTGTTTCCCACCGCCGGTTACGGTGGAAGGAGGACTGCCACGGGGAAACACAACATTTAAGAGTACGTAGCTTGTTACCAGTAACAGACAACCAAGAAGCCTGCCAACGGGTAAGGACTGAGGAATGGATAACCGGGTAAAAGTCGGAATACGGAATGCCCTAACGAGAGATGGGACAAGAGCGGACAGCTTCCTTGGCGGCAGCATCCGCACGCTCATTTAAAGACACACCAATATGGCTGGGAACCCAACAAAACTCAACCGACTTAAATTTACTGTGAACGAGAAACAGCCAATGCTGGATCTCGACAACCACTGGATGAACTGGATTAAAGGACCCGAGAGCCATGAGGGCACTACGAGAGTCAACAACAACTACAAAGGAAGACTGACAACGAGAAAGTAGGAGACGAAGAGCATAGAGAATAGCATAAAGTTCCGCTGTAAAGATGCTAGTCTCCGGAGGCAAGCGACACATATAAGTGCGATCAGGAAAAACAACAGAGTAGCCAACACCGTCCGCTGACTTAGACCCATCGGTGAAGACAGAAACGGAGCGGGAGTGAGAAGAAAAGTGCTCGAGGAAAAGGCGTTTTAGAACCGTAGGAGGGGTAAAAGCTTTAGTGATACGGGTCAAGGATGTACAAAACCGCGGAAGAGGGACCCTCCACGGGGGCAAAGAAGGAACAACACGAGGAGAAACATCAGAAATACGAACGGAAAGAGAATCCTGCAGGCGAGATAACCGGACAGAAAGAGGGAGGTGGTGAAGAGGAACAGGAACCGCAGGAGGGGTAAAAGTTAAAGCACGACAGAGGCGAGAGGAAGGATGTTGCAAGGACCGCGCAAGATAGCGAAGACAGTAGCGATCACGGCGGTCCTGGAGAGACAGGAAGCCAGTGTCAACATACAAGCTAAGGACGGGAGTCGAACGAAAGGCACCAGAACTGAGGCGCAACCCAGTATGGTGCAAAGCATCAAGACGGCGAAGAGTAGAAGGAGAAGCAGACGAGTAAGCAGGGCAACCATAATCGAGCTTAGACAGGACGAGAGAGGAATGTAAAGCAAGGAGAGTGCGCCTATCTGCCCCCCAAGAAGTATGGGACAAGACCCGAAGGAGGGTAAGGGCCTTAGAGCACTCAACACGGAGGTAAGAGATATGGGGAGACCAAGACAAACGAGTGTCAAGGAATAACCCCAAAAGCTTCGCGGAATCTTTGTATTCAAGGGGATGACCATAAAGTGACAAAGAGGGACGAAGAACAACCCGTTTCCGCGTAAATGTCATGGCCCAAGTCTTAGAAGTAGAGAACTTGAAGCCATGATCAGTGGCCCAAGACGACACGGCATCAATTGCAAGTTGAAGCCGGCGTTGAAGGAGAGGCGAATCATCACCCTGACAACAAAGGGTAAGATCATCGACATAGAGAGCGGAGAAGACACCAGAAGGAAGAGAGGAAAGAAGACCATTGAGGGCAACCAGAAAAAGAGTAGTGCTCAGAACACTACCCTGGGGCACACCTTCGTATTGCTGAAAAGAGGGAGAGAGAGCGGTACCAAGGCGCACCCAAAAGGAACGACGAGAGGGGAAGCTGCGGAGAAAGAGAGGGAGATGACCACGAAGGCCAAAAGAATGAAGTTGAGATAGGATATGATAACGCCAAGTGGTGTCGTAAGCCTTTTCCAGGTCAAAAAGGACGGCAACAACGGAGGTCTTCGCAGCAAAAGCAGTACGAATATAGACCTCCAAGTTCACCAGGACATCTGTCGTGCTGCGGCACTTGCGGAAACCAAATTGAGAAGGGGAGAGGAGGTGATGGTGTTCCAGGAACCACATCAGACGAACGTTAACCATACGTTCAAAGAGTTTGCAGACACAACTTGTGAGAGCAATAGGGCGAAAGTCCTTAGGGGAAGTACCCAGAGACCCCGGTTTGCGAACAGGGAGGACAACGGCATCGAGCCAGTCCTCAGGGACTGACGACGACTCCCAGATCCGATTATACAGACTCAGTAAATACTGAGACGTGCTCGGAGGGAGATGGCGAAGCATCTCATAATGAATACCATCGGAGCCCGCCGCCGTAGAACCGCAGAGGGCCAGGGCAGAACGAAGTTCAGAGAGAGAGAAGGGATCATTATAGGGAAGCTGAAGACGAGTGCAGAAATCTAAAGGACGAGACTCAAGGACAGGTTTACGAAGAAGGAAAGATTGGGGAAGATGAAGACCAGAGCTAACAGAAGAAAAGTGGGAACCCAGTTCGGAAGCGACCTGCAACGGGTCCGCCACAAGAGTATCATGGAGGTGAAGGACCGGTGAAACATCGGGAACGAACTTACCCACTATCTTGCGGATACGCTTCCAGATCTGGGCCAGAGGGGTTTCGGACGTAATTGTTGAGACATAAGATGCCCAACATTCACGTTTAGGCGTACGGATGGCCCTACGGGCCACCGCACTCGCTTTCCGAAAGAAAAGAAAAGAATCGGTCGTCTGCCTACGGCGGTGCCTCTTCCAGGCTGCACGCTTACAGCGGACAGCCCGAGCACAGTCCGCATTCCACCAGGGAACGCACTTCCGTGGACCCCGAGAGGAAGAGCGAGGAATAGAGTGGAGGGCAGCGTTGAAGACAGTGTCATGAAAAAGGAGGAGAGCGCGAGAGAGAGGCAGAAGGGAGAGGTCAGAGAGAGCAGCACTGAGGGTAAATAGGGTCCAGTCTGCCTTAGCAAACTGCCACCTAGGGAAAGAGAGGGAAGGGCGAAAAGAGAAAAAGGAAACAAGGATGGGGAAATGATCACTTCCATGGAGGTCATCAAGAACCTGCCACGTGAAATCTAAGTAAAGAGAAGAAGAGCAGAGAGAAAGATCAAGACAAGAAAGGGTGCGAGTCCGAGAGTCCAAATGAGTGGGCTCACCAGAATTCAGAAGAGACAGGGAAGAAGATAGGAGAAACGGCTCAAGGAGGCGACCCCGGGTATTCGTCAGAACGTCACCCCAAAGAGAATGACGACAATTGAAGTCACCCAGCAGGAGCACAGGCTCCGGCAAGGAGTCTAGGAGGTGTTTCAAATCAGGAAGAGAGAGCGGGACACTCGGGGGGAGATAAATGGAACAAACTGTGTACCATTTCCCCACAAAGATACGAGCAGCAGAACAATGGAGAGGCGAAGGAAAAAGTAAAGGAACAAAGGGAACATCTGCACGAATCAAGAGAGCAGAAGAATTAGAAGCCCCAGCAATGGCTGGGGGGGGGGGAGAGAAAGGAATAGCCACGAAAACGACCAGGACGAGCACCAAGCATTGGCTCCTGGAGACAGACACAAAGGGGCGAAAACCGCGAAATCAGAAGTTGGAGTTCGAGGAAATTGGCGTAATAACCTCGAACGTTCCATTGAAGAATGGACAACGACGAGAAGAGAAAGGACAAAAACAGAGAACAAGGAAGAAACAAAGGCGAAAGAGCAACAGAGCACGTTAAAGAATATCAGGGTCGGGATCAGGGTCAGCAAAGTCAGGGTTAGGGGGCATGGGTAAACTGAGCAAAGACGGAGGGAAGGAAACGGGAGAACAGATCAGAGGTGGGCGGGCGGGGTCCGGAGGAGGAGGAGACAACGGAGAGGAGCAGGCAAGGACAGCAGTAGGAAGAGGGGGAGTAGAAAGAGGGGAACGCACCCCAGCAAGAGCAGCAACCGAAAGGGAAGCAGGGGCCAAAGAAACCTCCATAGCAGGAACAGGGGGCGCAAGCACTGAAACGGGAAGGGAAGGAGCAACAGAGCCAGAAGTAGGAGCTAAGGAAGAAAGCGAAGCCTTCTTACCCGCCGGGGAAGAGGAAGGAGAGGAGCCAGGCTTACGCTTCTGACTTAAAGAGACAGGTGTCCCAGCAACTACGTACCGGGCAACGGATTCCAGTGTCTCGACAGGAGAAGCCGAACGAGAGCACACACGACGGCCGTTAGGAGAGCGATGGACATCCGCCTGCACCGACAGGCGGCGGGGAGAGCCGATAGATGGAGGAAGAGGATGGGAAGGAGGATCGGAGGGGGACGAGGAAGAAGACACAGGAGACATGACAGACCGGGTTGAAAGAAGGGGAACCCCAGACAGAGGACCAGGAGGGGGACCCCTCGGGAAAGAACTCAAAGGAACAGAGGAGGGGGCAGTGGGCGTATCAGGGTCCAAGGCCCGGAAACGGTTGAGAGTCTGAGGAAGGGGGGAAGGACGAGGAGAGGAAGAGAGCAACACGCGAGCATAAGAGATGTTAGTATAAGGCGGGAGCCGGCGAACCTGGCGCCTCGCCTCAGGAAAAGACAAACGCTCCCGGTGCTTCAGGTTAAGGACGGCCGCCTCAAGCTTGTAATGGACACAGGCACGGGAGAACGTAGGATGGGCCTCACCGCAGTTGAGGCAGCGAGCTTGGGGAGAAGTGCACTCCGACTTAGAGTGACCTTCACTCCCACACAAAGGACAGAGAGAGACAGTCCCAGAGCAGCGGAGGGCACCATGCCCAAACCTCCAGCACTTATTACAAAGTCGAGGAGAAGGAATATACTCTTGGACAGAGCACCTAGCACCAGCAAGAATGACAGAGGATGGAAGGGTCCTACCATCAAAGGTGATCTTCACAACGCGAAGGGGTTGACGGCGACGACCACGAGGGGGACGAGTAAACGAGTCAACCTGGAGGACAGAATGGCCTTGGGCATCAAGGATATGCCGAATATCATCGTGGCAATCCTGCAGATTCCGAACACCGGTTGCAACATGGGGTGGGAGGAGAATAGTGCCAACACTGGAATTCATCTGAACGTTCTTGGAGACCCGAACAGGGATCTCGCCAAGGCAAGATAAGGCAGCCAAGCGGGAAGCCGCATCCTGAGAAGGAGCAGCAACGACACGTGTACCGAGACGAGTGGGGTTGAAAGTAACACACGCATCCACGGAATCTACAAGATGCCGATGGAGGGAGAAATCGTCAGGAGGCGCAGAATCAAGAGGGAGGAGATCAAAGTATTTGGCCCATGAAGCAGGACCAAACAAGGCCTGATACGCATCAGCACGGGAAGGAATCGAGCGAGTGCGGTTGGGGCGCGAACGGCGTTGAGAACCCCTAGAGAGAGAGGGGTCAAAAGGCGCAGTAGTCACAACGAAAGACTTAGCCACACCAGGGGACGAAGTGGTCACCACCGGGGGCTGGAGGCTCGACCCAACCTCAGAGGAGGGAGGGGAGCTGGGGAAAGAAGTCAGGACGGTCAAAGGAGGAGCAAGGTCGGGGCCCAACGCAGCGGGAGCTACAGAGCCTGGTCTTCCAATACAGGCCGACTCGGGGGCTTGGTCGCCCACCCCACGAGCCTGAGAGGGTACAACGGAAACATTCAACGACATAGAGACGAAAAGTGACAAATTCATCCACGAATGTGCCCCCATACCCACCATGGAGCCACAATTAGAGGCAGGACACCCAACAGGAAGCTATCGCCGATCATGCCGGGGCCCCCTAGGGGTGCGTCGTGAGTATACGCCCCACAAACGCCACCTTAAGAACCGTCAGTCCGTCGAGATCGGGTTCAGCGACGAAAGGGGGATTGACAATAAAAGGTTCCCCTCGCTCGAGACATCGGGTACTACAGTTCTACGGGTGCAAGAGTATGCCTCCTCAAGCACCCGGGCATCAAAATAGAAGAAGTCCAAAGAAATAATCCAAAACAAGCAAAAGGTCGGCAGGAAACGACAAGCAGATAGGAGAAGAGGGGGGAGAAAAACGAAACATAAGGAAAAGGAAAAGCGATCCGGCACAATTGGAGAAGACAGCAGCAGGAGCGCAAGGCCAGAAAAGGACAGAGGACTGCCCAACGGAGCATCACACTCCGGCAGCCGTCCACCAAGCCCCCCTCACGACGCCAACGGGCCGGAAGGGGAGGGGGGGGCTGGTGTAAGGTGGAGTGCAAACGTTTCTTTGTTCGTTTCTCGAAGCGTTTTGCAGTGGAACGGTATGGTCTTTTGAATTTGTTGCAAGCTCGATTGCGTCAGCTTTATGGGCTCATGGACCAGGGTTTGGATAGGTATGATGAGATTGTATTGCTGAAGAGACGGATAAATGGGTTGCGGGAGGAAGTGGCTCAGGGTATCCATATCCGTCTATTGACATCTGAGCGTGTAGAGGGTGAGAAAGTCTCTGCCCACTTATTGGGTAAGGTTAAGTCCCCTAGGTACTCTACCGTTATGACTGGTATTCGCAGGGTAGATGGAACGGTCCTCACTAATTCTGATGGGTTGGTGTGTTACATTCGGGAAGAGTTGGAGGGTTTGTATAGGAAGGTAGAGTGTATGTCGGCGGATTGTGAGCATTTTCTTAGTTTTTGCCAGGATGTGTTGTCTGTTGAGGACAATGTGCCATTACTGAGGGAGTTTACGGATAGGGAGATTTGGGAGGTAGTTCGGGGGTTAGCGAATGGGAAGGCGCCTGGGTCTGATGGGTAGCCGGCGGAATTCTATAAGTGTTTATGGGGGGTGATTGGGTCGGACTTCTCAGAGGTGGTGCGGTATAGCCTGAGGCATGGTGTTATTAGTGGGTCACAGTCTTTTGGTATTATTCGTCTCCTGCCGAAATCTGGAGATGTGCAGCTGCTCACAAATTGGAGACCGTTGTCTCGCCTGAACCAGGATTATAAAATTCTTTCCAAGGTACTGGCGAATAGGCTTCGGTTGGTTTTGGGGAAGTGTATTTCACCGGGGCAGTTTTGTGGTGTTCCGGGTAGGTCGATTGTCTACTGCAATAATTTGATGAGGGATATGATATATTATCTTTCGGATAATGTTGTTCCATCGGCCATGGTAAATTTAGATTGGTCCAAGGCTTTTGATAGGGTGGATATGAGTTTTGTGTTTCAGGTGATGGAGAGGGTTGGGATTGGGCCGCAGTTTGTCTCTTGGGTCAGAATGCTGTATAGGGGATGCAAGAGTAGTGTTTGTATTCACGGGGTATTAAGTGCCCCCTTTTTCCTTGGGAGGTCGGTCCGGCAGGGTTGCCCCCCTTTCTATGATCCTGTTTATTCTGTTTCAGGAACCTCTGTATATGGCTTTGCGGTCTCATCATTCTCTTGTGCCGCCACGTCTCCCGAATGGTTTGCTGGTACCCGTTGTAGGATATGCGGACGACACGACTGTGTTTGTCTCAACAGAGGAGTCAGTTCTTGTGGTGCAGGATATACTGGCTCGGTTTCATCGGGCGACGGGGGCAGTGCTAAATCGAGAGAAATCTTGTATGATGGGGCTTGGTGCCTGGGCTTCTCGGCCTTCGTGGGGGGGTTCTTGGTTCCCGGTTGTGGACTCGAATCAGACTCTTGGCATCCGGTGGTATAAAACGTATGCAATGTCCTTGCAGGTGAATTGGGAAGCAGTCTCTAGAAGAGTTTTGGATTCAATTTCATGTTTGTATGGGAGGAGGTTGACTTTGTTTCAGAGGGGGCTGCTACTTAACTGCAAGGTTCTGTACAAAGTTTGGTACATGGCTCATACCTTTCCGTTGAGTCGGCAGTTTGCATTGGCCATTAATAAGGGAGTTTTTCGATATTTGTGGGGTGGGAGGTATTGTCCGATACGTAGGTCTACGCTTTGTTTGCCAAAATTGCGAGGCGGGATTGGATTGTTCGATGTATACTATAAGGCGTTGGCGATATTTTTTGTCTCGTTTAGGAAGGGGCTCTTGGAGGGGGACGGTGTGTTCTCTCTGGGGTTATATTATTGTACGATGCGTGTAAATTCTCTGTTGAGGTTACCCTTGTGTAAAGAGATTGCGTTTCTATCGCCTCCCTTTTATACTTGTGCGATTGATGTCCTCCGGAGGCTTTGTCGTGTGGAGGGGTTCTTGTTTTTTACGTGTCGGAGGGTGTATGAGGAATTGCGTCCTTTTGTCGCCCCTGCTGTGGAAGACTCGTCTCCTCTTTTTGATTGGATGGTGGTGTGGCAATCGCTCCATTTGAAGTTTCTAGCTCCGTCCCAGAGGAAATTCCTGTATCGGTATTTACATGAGTCGCTTGCGACTAACGAGCGGCTGCTGAGGTTGGGGATTAAGGATAGTGCTGGGTGTGACCTTTGTGGAGGGCTGGAGTTATATAACGTTTATATAACGTAATATAACGTTTCATGTGTTTTATTTTTGCCCAGGCCGGGCGAGGTTGGTTGATTGGTTGATTAGGACGCTTGTGCGTTTTTGCGGGTCAGTGTATCGTATTTCCCCTTTACGTTTATTGATGTTTGATGTTCAGGCTCCTTGTAGGAGGGTCCGCAATATTGTGCTTTTGATTCTATCGGATTATCTTTATTGCGTGTGGGTTGGGAGGCGGGAGGGGTATACAGTGGATAGAATGTTGGGGTTTTTGGAAGGTCGGTTATGTTACTCGAAATGGGAATTACGTTGGTTGCTTGGGGAAAGGTTGGGGGACCATTTTACTGATACTTATGTGCATTATGGGTAGTATATGACATTTTTTTTTGGGGGGGGGGGAGTACTGGGATTGGAGTTTGCTTTCGTTTTGTGGGTTTGATTGCACTATACTCTTCAGGTGGCGGCTGTTAGTGTTCTGGGTTCCGTTTTGTTTTGATGTTGGTTGTTGGCAGGCTGTCCATGTGGGATTAATCTCCATTTGTGCGAGTGTGTGTGTGTGTGCTGGGTTTGTGCGCGACATGACCTGTTGTCCGTATGTCTTCCTTTCTTCTTGTGATGGGTTTGTGGGACGGCACTGTGTGTGTCACTGCAAGCACTATGATGGTATTGTGGCTGGGGTACCATACGGATGTTTGTGGTGCTATGATTTGAGACAGTTTGGGTGTGTATGAGTTTGTTTGAGGTATGGTTTCCTGGATTCCTTACATGACCTGTCCCTATGTTGTGCTTCCCTGTTTTCCCGGTTTCTGGGTGGTACAGGTACTAATGTGTATATGTGTATTTTAAGGGGTGCTGTGACCCCCCCCCCCCCGTTACATTGTTTCCGGTTGAGGGGACTTTGTTATATAGTTAACTAGTTTTATTTACTGGTTTTATTCATGCTTTCTCCGGGTTCGGAGTGTAATGTGTGTTTCATTTTGGATTCTTAGGTCCTATTTCTTATGCCCTGCCATAGTACATATGTGCCCTTTGACAAATCATGTGTTCTGTTTTCCTTGAGTGAGTACCTTCTCATTTGTGCATTTCTTCTGTTACCTTTATACTATTCGTGTCTTAGGTTTGGGTGGTGTGAGTTAGCTCTGTATTTGCTAGGGTTTGAATGTATATTTATTTAATGACTTTATATGGAAAAGGAAAACAAAACTATATGTGTATGTATATATATATATGTTTGTGTTAGCTGTTGCGTGTTGTAACTGAACTGTGTGCTTTAAAACTGAGTAATTTGCTTTGTATTCGTTTACGCTGTTTTACATTGTTACTTTATTACTGTCATTTTTGTATATTGCTTTTCTTTCTTTTATGTATTTTTTGCCATGGGTTTTTGTTTTTGTATTATGTGTCCGGCCTTTTGGTCTGTATGCCTTAGGTGTGTTGTTTAGTGGGGCGTTTTGGGGATGTTTTCATTGCGTAAAACGCTACTATTGTTTTCAAGTGTTTTATGGGTTTTGTACATGGTTAAGTGGATGGATATATGCTTTCCCCTTGTGTTGTGTTCATTTACGTTCCCCATCATACGCCTATATTCGTCAGTACTGTAATTTTCCTTCTGTGCTGAGGGACGGGTAGTTTATTCACCTGTTTTGTGTTGATTGTTTCAATTTTCTTATGAGCCATGTGTGTGCTATCCAACTCACTGTGTAATGGTGCTTTGGTAACTGTTTTTATATTGTATTTATGTGTTTTATAAATAAAAGAGAAAAAAAAAAGTTGGTGGAGAGTAGTGCATTGTGGGTGATAGTTGGTGGAGAGAGAGTAGTGGATAGTGGGTGGTATTTTCTTTTCTTTTTTTTTACATGCAAGCATGCAAGTGAAATACAATAAATTACAATAAAACAACATAAGAAACATAACAAAAAAAAAAAAAAAACGGCCAGAAGGACCGATAGCACAGTACAACAAGAAACAAAACTGGAGAAACGCAAGACACACACAGCAAACATTAAGACAAGAACATAAAACAAAATAGAAAACAATATAAAGACATTCAAATCAAGCAAAATATTATAAGAAAACAAAACATAGTAACATTAAACAAATCAAACAGAAGCACCGGCCGGAAGGACGGACTACAAAGCACATCATGAAGAACAACACGAAACAGAAGACAAGAAAATCATAACATACAACAAGCCAGATATAATAATAAAAAAATACAACATGTAAGGCATAAATAACACACACAGGGCATAGTAACAACACAAAACAAATACATGATCAAGAACATGCACACCAAACTACCGGCCTCACCACAAACAAAGGCAGAGGCACGAGCACATAATATAATAGGGCAAACAAACAGCCAGAGGGCCACACAGCATTACATACAGCAAAGAAACCGGAAATCAGTGAACATACTTGCCCGGGAACTGTACATTGAAAACTTCCCAGAGCAACCACTGCCTAGGGTCTAGACCATCCACCGGGGACGCTATAACATCCGGAACCCTGGCAACAAACACCATCAAACAGGGGACCTATATGGTAGTACTGACAAGGCGAGTAGTCGCTACTCGTCCCCACATGCAGGGAACCTGCCCACCATGAACGTTCTCCAGGTCGTCAAACAACAGTAATTCGGCAATCTCTGTCCAGTGACCTGGCGGCATCACAGACGCTGGCAACACATCCCCCAGGTCCTCAACGTGCACCCTGACAGGAGCGTACCTGACATAGGGCACCACAACAGGGGCACCTGTGGCAACGGGCGCACCACCAGACGACAGCAGGGAACCTGGACGGCGACGTCCTCGGGCGACGCAGGGGGGTGGGGGGGGGGGGGCGCAGCAGCTAACGGGATGCCCACCTCCTCATCCCCGGAGTCCTCGTCCAGAGGGAGTGGCGGGAAATCCTCTTCCCAGAACAAGTTGACAGGAGCAGCTGGGGCCTCAGAGCACCCGGCAGCCTGATGCCCCAACAGGCCACACCAGAAACAGGTACTGGGCTGCCGGGCATAATACACCCGGACATTGTATCCCATGAGCCGGACAGAAGATGGTATATCCGACTGCAGGTGCATTCCCAAGGTACAGATGTTCGTCCGGCTTCCAGCATACCTCCCCGAGGAGAGTGTGTTCACCCGCACGCTTACAACAGCACCAAACCTCCCAAAGTAACGCCGGAGGAGGTCTTCAGGAAACTCCAGGAGCGCCCCATGAACACTGACATAAGTCAGGGCACCACTACAGTCTGAAATTGCCACAGAGCCGGCATCACCCGACAACGGCAACGTACGCCCCTCGTAACGACGGAGGAAGTCCCGGTACTCCTCCTCCCTCATGAACTTGTGAAAAGCTCCCAGTGGGCTGTTACAAGCTCCACACCGTAGATAGCCTCCTCCAGGATACGAAGCATGTCACACATAACCACCTCGATTTCCTGATATCCAGCTCGACTATTGAACTCTAGGCCCACGGAGTTCACACGCACAACAGGGGGAAGATGGCCACCCATGTCAAACTCGGCACATCAACTCGCAGCCAGGCAGCAACAACTGAGAGGGCAGAGACGCCCACACCACCTGGCGACCAAAACGTCAAACAAACCCAACAACCAGGGAGGGTCGGCAAGACGTCCTCACTCCACGGCTGCCAGAGCACAACCAGTGGGGTGGTAGTTGGTTGAGAGAGGGTGATGGATGTGAGGAGGGGGGTAGTTTGTGGAGAGAGAGTGGTGGATGATGGTGGGGGGTAGTTGGTAGAGAGAGAGAGGTGGGTGATGAGGGGGGTAGTTAGTGGAAAGCGAGTTGGGGATGTTGGTGGAGGGGGGGGGGGTAGCTGGATGAGAGAGGATAGTGGGGGTGGTAGTTGGTGGAGACTGATCGATGGTTGGGTGGTAGTTGGAGGAGAGAGAGTGGTGAATGGTGATGGGGTGGTAGTTGGTGGAGAGAGAGAGAGTGGTGGATGGTAGGGGGGATGTAGTTGGTGGAGAATGAGTGGTGGATGGTGGGGTTGTAGTTGGCAGAGAGATAGTAGTGGTTGATGGGGAGGGGATGTTGGTGGAAAGAAAGGGGGGGATGGTGGGGTGGTAGTTGGTGGCGAGAGAGTGATGGGTGGTGGGATGGTAGTTGGTGGAGATATAGTGGAGGTTGGTGGTGTGGTAGTTGGTGGAGAGAGAGTGGTGGATAGTGGGAGGCGTTGGTGGAGAGAGAGTTGTGAATGGTGGGTGGGGGGGGGGGGAGTTGGTGGGTAGAAAGTAGTTGATGGTGGGAGGGGGGGTGTTAATGGAGAGAGAGTGGTAGATTGTTGAGGGGGGGGGGGTAGTTGGTGGGGAGAGAGAGTGGTGGATGGGAGTTGGTAGAGAGACAGTGGTGGATGGTGGCGGGGGGGGGGGGAAGTTTCTGGAGAGAGAGTGGTGGAGGATGGGGGGGTGGTAGTTGGTGGAGAGAGTGGTGGATGGTGTGGGTGGAAGCTGGTGGAGAAAGAGTGGTTGTTGGTGGAGTGGTAGTTGCAGGAGAGAGAGTGGAGGATGGTGGAGGGGTGGTAGTTGGCGGAGAGAGAGTTGTGTATGGTGGGGGTAGTTCATATAGAGATAGTTGTGGATGGTAGGGGGGGTAGTTGGTTGAGAGAGAGTGGGGGATGTTGGGTGGTGAAGAAAGAGTGGTGGATGATAGGGTGGTAGTTGGTGGAGAGAGAATGGTGGATTGTGGGGGGGTAGTTGGTTGAGAAAGAGAGATATGGATGGTGGTGGGGGGTAGTTGGTCGAGAGAGAGTAGTGGATGGTGGGATGGTAGATGGTGGAGAGAGTGGTGGATGATGAGGGTGTAGTTGGTGGAGAGTTGTGGATGATGAGGGTCTAGTTGGTGGAGAGAGAGTGATGAATGGTGAGGTGGTAGTTGGTGGAGAGAGAGTTGTGGATGGTGGGAGAGGGTAGTTGGGGGAGAGAGAGTGGTGGACGGTGGGGGGGGGGGGGTAACTGGAGGCGAGAGAATGGGGGGATGGTGGATGGTGGGATGGGTAGTTGGAGAGAGAGTGGTGGATGGTGGGGGGGGGGTATTTGGTGGAGAGAGAGTGGTGGATGGCGGAGGGATAGTTGGTAGTGAGAGAGTGGTGGATGGTGGAGTGGTAGTTGGTAGTGAGAGAGTGGTGGATGGTGGGGTAGTAGTTGATGGAAAGAGAATAGTGAATGGTTTGCTTGATAGTTGGAGGAGAGAGAGGGGTGGATGGTGGAGTAGTGGGTGGAGAGAGAGAGAGTGGTGGATGGTGGGGGGGGAGGGTTAGTTAGTGGAGAGAGAATGGTGGTTGGTAGGGTGGTAGTTTTTTTTTTTTTGCAGAGATATTCCTGCGCGGGCCCTAAGCCTCTGGCTGGCCCACTAAGTGTTGCTTGTTTCTGCTTTACTTGGGCGGAGTATGAGTATTTATGACTCGTATGGTCGCTTCAGTAAGATTTTACCTTGGTAGTTGGTGGTGAGTGAGTGGTGGATTTTGGTGTGGTAGTTAGTGGAGAGAGAGAGTGGTGGTTGGTGGGGTGGTATTTGGTGGAGAGTAGTGGTTGGTGGGGTGGTAGTTGGTGGAGAGATAGTGGTGGATGATGGGGGGTGGGTAGTTGTTGGTGTGAAATTTTTTTTTTTTTTTTTTACATGCAGAGCATGCAAATTAAATACAATAAAAATACAGAATACATAAAGGAAAACAATAGACCACCGGCCAGAAGGGCCGACAGCATAGCACAACAAAACAGCATAGCACAACAAAACACATACACAAGAAAAACATGAAAAATACAGCATACATCAAAGCACAAAACAGAATACAATGGCAATCCAACAATCATAGTACAAAACAACACCTCCAGAAAAACAAAACATATAACAAGAGGCATAGCAGGAAACAGAACAGTGCAAACACAAGACTGTCCAAACACGTACAACAGGTAAAGCAACATAAAATCAATACATTAATAAAAAAAAAACAGACACCAAGCCATCCGCCCCGTAAACAAAAGGCGAGGCCAAAATAAACAATGACAATAAACACGCACACCTGAAAACAAATCAGGCATAAACACAACAACTAGCCTGAAGGACCAAGAATGCAACAACAAAGTACATCAAGAAACAAACAAAATAATACACAACCATACAAAGTCACAAAACACCGGCCTGAAGGGCCAACATAAAAAACACAAGAAAAAAGAAAAAATACAACAAAACACCACAACACCACACCAAACACACAGACTACGAAAAGATCTCATACTTGTCCGGCCACTCGTCCGCCGGGAAGCGAATACAATACGCCTCCCAAAGTAGCATAATGTCCTCCGAAACATGGTCACTATTGAGCGTACGAGGATCTGGCATTAACTCTGGCACACCTACAATAAAACACTTAGTCCGACGAATCCAGATGGTAGAAGGGCACCACGGATCAGGACGCACACGGTCAACAATATTAAAACTCAACGGATGGTCAGCATCATTCGCCACTCCGGAGGCCAAGATGAGAGGGAGAGGCACCTTCCCATGAGGCCGGGCAATGGGCAGCACACTGGGAGCCTCCTCAGCTGCCTCACAGGGCCCCTCGTCAACCACCGAACGTTGTACCTGCTGGGACCCCCCACGCTTGGCATCCTTTTTCAGCACCAGCTTGATGCCTCGGCTCGCACCAGGATCCACATCATCCACTCCTGTAGGAGCAACCACCTCCCACTGCGGAGAACCTTCTGCAGGAGAAAGAACAGGAGGTAAATTAGACGCACAATCATCGTCAACAGCTGACACATGGACATCAGCCACCACCAGCGTCGTAGAGCACGAGGCACCCGGAATCGCCACACCATCTCCCAAAGCTCCACCCGCGTCGTAGTCCTCCATATCAGCCCAAGCAGTAGAAGAGCGCCTAGAACGCTTGGGCACTGGCCGCACATCCTCACAGCCGGAGGCGGACCCAGAACCACGGCCCTCACGAACCGGGCGAACCAACGCCCGTCGCAGTACTACAGCAGCCTCAACCACATGGGGAACCGGGCCGCACACAACAGGATGCTCCGCAGCCCCCCAACACCCAGCACAGCCGGAACACCTGGCGAGGGTGCAGGACCAGGCGCAGCAGCAGGAGTCGAGGAAGACGCAGACGCACTCGGCTGAGGGACAACAAGCACCGGGGGCATGTCGGGTGACGCAGGAGGGGCCGCATCAGCAGCGACTGGGACCTGCTCCACTTCAACTCCGGAATCCACGCCCTGAGGGAGTGGCGGGAAATCCTCCTCCCGGAATAAGTTAACGGGTGCAGCAGGTGTCTCAGAGCACCCGGCAGCCTGATGCCCCAACTGGCCACACCGGAAACAAGTACGGGGCTGCCGGGCATAGTACACCCGAACGTAGTAGCCCAGCAGCCGGACAGAAGATGGGATATCCGACCGCAGGCGCATACCTAATGTACGGACGTTCGTCTGCTTCCCAGCATACTTCCCCGAGGATAGCTTGTTCACCCGCACACTGATGACTACACCATACCTCCCGAAGAAGCACCGGAGAAGGTCTTCAGGGAACTCCAGGGGCGCACCGTGCACACTGACATATGTCAGGGCACCACTTCGGTCCGAGATCGTAACGGAGCCGGCGCCATCCGGCAACTGCAATGAACGCCCCTTATCTTGAGGTTATCTTGAGATGATTTCGGGGCTTTTTAGTGTCCCCGCGGCCCGGTCCTCAACCAGGCCTCCACCCCCCAGGAAGCAGCCCGTGACAGCTGACTAACACCCAGGTACCTATTTTACTCTTAGGTAACAGGGGCATAGGGTGAAAGAAACTCTGCCCATTGTTTCTCGCCGGCGCCTGGGATCGAACCCAGGACCACAGGATCACAAGTCCAGCGTGCTGTCCGCTCGGCCGACCGGCTCCCTCCCTCGTTCCGCCGGAGGAAATCCCGATACTCCTCCTCCCCCACGAACTTGACAATCACCCGGTGGGCCGTAACAAGCTCAACGCCATACACAGCTTCCACCGGGACACGAAGCATGTCGTACATAACTAACTCAATGGCCGGATAACCAGCCTTACACGTGAATTCCAGGCCCACGGAATTTACCCGCAACACAGGAGGAATGGCCAGGCCCCCATGTCAAACGGCCATGTCAGCACGCAGCCAGGCAGGCAACAACACTCAGGTGGTGTGAAAGTGGAGGGTAGTGGAGCGTGGTGGTTGGTGGAGTGATGGTGGAGGGCAGTAGAGGGTGGTGGTTGATTGTGTGAAGGAAGAGGGTAGTTGGGGATGGTGGTCGGTGGTGTGAAGTTGGAGGGTAGTAAGGGGTGGTGGTTGGTTGTGTCAAGTGGAGGTTAGTGGAGGGTTGTGGTTAGAGTTGCGAAGGTGGAGGGTAGTGGGGGATGGTGGTTGGTGGTATGAAGGTGGAGAGTAGTTGGGGATGGTGGTTGGTGGTGTGAAGGTGGAGGGTGGTAGGGGGTGGTTGTTGATTGTGTGAAGGTGAGGAGTAGTTGTGGATAGTGGTTGGTTGAGTGAAGGTGGAGGGTGGTGGTTGGTGGTGTAAAGGTGGAGGATAATGGGGGATGGTAGTTAGGGGTGTTAAGCTGGAGGGTAATAGGAGATGGTGGTTGGTGGGTGTGAAGATGGTGGGTGTTATGAACCCCATGATGAAGGTCTGCCCCACACTGAGAGTTATTCCCCACCTGATCATAGTGAGGAGTCAGGGAAGTTAAATGGTGCAAGCAACCATCATTAAATGTGACTAAGGAGGAGATACGTCCCCGAGAAGCACTTGGATAAGTCACTTAGAGGTCAGAGGTCGACTGTATGCGGCGACTCGTGTGCAAAAATGACGTCATCGCAGGAGCATGTTTCGTGCAATGGTCTTAAGACGTCACTTGTGAGGAAGTCTGAAAAGAAGGACGCAGGTCGTCTCTCCAGAGGAAAATAGTTATTTGTGACTTGTGTAGAAGAATTTGTAATGAATTTCACTGAGTGAAGCGTGAGGAAGCTTTGGGAGGGCAATGACTGCACCATACAAATGTTGGGACACACGTTTATGTTGAGAATGATAAGAGTTTCAAAAGTGTTTGTGCGTTGTACTGCGACGAGGCAGTTGCTTTGTGTGTTTAGCTGTTGGTGGCGCCAGGTATAAATGTGGCAAGGGTCAAATGTAGCTTAATTTGTTAGTCGACTGGAGATATTTAGCCAGTGTTATGACTATTTTATATTTTTCCTGTAACGAGAGGTCACCTCCTCCTAATATATGCTCGATGGTAAAGGGTATTTTAAGTGCAGTAAATACTTGTTTGAAGTTTAATCTGGCACTACGATGTCAGAAACAGTGAAGGAGATAGTGTTCGATTGTCTGAGGCCCATGACAGTGGATGTAGAGTTCGTTGATGTTTGATCTATACTTAGAGTTGAGTGCTGCCAGTTTGGTGTGTCCAAGCCTTAATCTGGTCATCGTTACATCAGTTTCTCTGCTTTTTATAACTGACATGTTTCCAAGTTTCCCATTTCTTTTTAATGGACCCATAGTACAAAGCGGAGCATGACGTTTTCCATTTCATTAAAAAATCTTGGGTGATAGTATCTTTGAAGGCTACTTTTCGTGCAATATGAGGAAATGGATGACGGGTAATGTGAGGTGTGTTGTGCATCGATTTGGCCAGTTGATCTACAAGTTTATTATGAAGTATACCACAATGCGCTGGGATCCAATGGATAGAGATGTCATAACCGTTCAATCGATGTACATGAAGAAGTTAAAGGGATGGGTAAACAAACTCTTTGCATGTCGTTGAAGAGTACATAATTGCTTGAATCGCACTCTTGGAGTCACTACAGATTGTATCTCTCCCAACTGGTAATGATGTGATTATTTGGAGAGCTTGGTACAAGGCATATAATTCAGCAGTGAAAATAGATAGTTGGTTTAGTAACTGCCATCCCTGCTGGAGATGGTATTCCGGTATCCATACAGCGCTAGTGACCGAAGGTGCGTTGTTCATGAGGATGCGAGATCCATGTGCATAAATCGCTGTGGTATTTGGGTACCAATTTTCCAATCTTGAGACAAAGACTGAGGCTATGGCTGAGTTTGGTGCAGACTTTGGAATGTTGTCTTCGAGTTGTATTGATGTATTAGGAGTTGTATAGAGTCAAGGTGGAATTGGGGGGCACAGTAAGTTGAGTTTCAGAGTTTTGGAGTAAAGTGAGGTCTGGTTGATACCTGGTTGATACCTGGTTGATGGGGTTCTGGGAGTTCTTCTACTCCCCAAGCCCGGCCCGAGGCCAGGCTCGACTTGTGAGAGTTTGGTCCACCAGGCTGTTGCTTGGAGCGGCCCGCAGGGCCACGTACCCACCACAGCCCGGCTGATCCGGAACTTCTCTTAGAAAACCGTCCAGTTTTCTCTTGAAGATGTCCACGGTTGTTCCGGCAATATTTCTTATGCTCGCTGGGAGGACGTTGAACAACCGCGGACCTCTGATGTTTATACAGTGCTCTCTGATTGTGCCTATGGCACCTCTGCTCTTCACTGGTTCAATCTTGCATTTTCTTCCATATCGTTCACTCCAGTACGTTGTTATTTTACTGTGTAGATTTGGGACCTGACCCTCCAGTATTTTCCATGTGTATATTATTTGGTATCTCTCTCGTCTCCTTTCTAGAGAGTACATTTGGAGAGCTTTGAGACGATCCCAATAATTTAGGTGTTTTATCTCGTCTATGCGTGCCGTATATGTTCTCTGTATTCCCTCTATTTCAGCAATCTCTCCTGCTCTGAAGGGGGAAGTGAGTACTGAGCAGTACTCGAGACGGGACAGCACAAGTGACTTGAAGAGTACAACCATTGTGATGGGATCCCTGGATTTGAAAGTTCTCGTAATCCATCCGATCATTTTTCTGGCTGACACGATATTTGCTTGGTTATGCTCCCTAAACGTTAGATCGTCGGACATCATTATTCCCAAATCCTTGACATGCTGTTTTTCTACTATGGGAAGATTCGATTGTGTTTTGTACCCTGTATTATGTTTCAGATCCTCATTTTTGCCGTACCTGAGTACCTGAAATTTATCACTGTTAAACATCATGTTATTTTCTTCTGCCCAATCAAAAACTTTGTTGACATCTGCTTGTAGTTTTTCAATGTCTTCAGCAGAGGTAATTTTCATGCTGATTTTTGTGTCATCTGCAAAGGACGACACGAAGCTGTGGCGTGTATTTTTGTCTATATCAGATATGAGAATAAGGAACAGTAGCGGTGCAAGGACTGTACCTTGAGGTACAGAGCTTTTAACATCGCTTGGACTCGATTTTATCAGATTGACTGTTACTCTTTGTGTTCTGTTCGACAGGAAATTGAGTATCCAGCGTCCTACTTTTCCAGTTATTCCCATTGACCTCATTTTGTGAGCTATCACCCCATGGTCACATTTGTCGAACGCCTTTGCAAAGTCTGTGTATACAACATCTGCATTTTGCTTTTCTTCTAGGGCTTCTGTGATTTTGTCATAGTGGTTGAGTAACTGTGACAGACAGGATCTTCCCGTTCTAAATCCATGTTTTCCTGGATTGTGCAATTCATTGTTTTCCATAAAACTAGAAATTTGATTCCTAATCACTCTTTCAAACACTTTTATTATGTGTGATGTTAGTGCAACTGGCCTATAGACCTGGAGGGTCTATATTGAGGTTATCTGTAGCCCGTGTGAGGATCGGTTGTGATTGGTGCGGAAGTGGGGTTATGTGGGTTAATTGTTGAGTTAAATTTTTATCTGTATGGGTGTGTCTGGTGAGCAGTGGTACAGAGTGACAGATAGTTGGCACACATTATGTCCCGTCTGGTGGCTAAGCTTGTGAGGCCTGTTACCACGTAAAGTCCAAAGAAAGGAGTGGAAAGCATTGCACCACATATAAGTCGCATAGCATTGTTTTGTATGACCTCAAGGCTCTGTGGCTGCTCCGTAGGAGCAGCCGATGCAAATGCCTACCAACAATAGTCTAGTTGGCTGCGAATGTAGGCTGTATATAAACAGGGCAAAATTTTATGGTGTGCTCCCCAGGTAGTGTGGCCAGGGACAAGGGCTGACTGAGGGGGAGAGCCCCCTGGCGGATCAAGATTTTTGGTGTGGACTCGTCTATGTGGGGGAGTACCCCCCACAGTACAGGCCGGTGCACGGAATATAGAATTGCGAGGATAATTTTATTTAATGAATGTTATTTGTATTTCGATAGAAGGATATAGTTTATTATTTTGTGGTAATGGAATTACAGGTTCATGTATGATGGTAGTGGTGCGTCCAGAGTTGATGTAGCAGTGGTACATGGTGGCCTTTATTCGTCATTAGTTGAGGTAGCAGCGATATAGAAGAAGCTGCAAGATGATTTACTTAATTTGCGGACCCACTGATTGAAGGTCCCTGTAGTGATTCCCAGGAAGATCAATCACCATAGAGGAGACTTGTTGTGTAGCGAGAGTAGCTGATCTTGCGGGTGACATATAGAGGGTTGTGAGGGCAACAATATATGCTTCAGAGATAGATGGATTTATGTAGTATGCCTGACACATTGCAAGGTGAAAGCGTTGATATTTTGTTGTTGGTGTTAAATTACTTGTAAAAAGCCTAGTCGCCCAAACAGATGGCGAGGTGACTGAGGCACTGTGGGTAAATCTGGCTCAGAATATTAATTATAATGATAATTAATTTCGATAGCTGCGAAGGACCACCCAATAATTAAAAGGGAAATAAAATGAATAAATAATATTAGAAATAAATCCTAGAACTAGTGCCTATGGATCTCTCAATAATTAATCATGTAATTCAAGAGCATTAAGTGAACTGTAGATTGAAATGAAAATATTGAGCCGCATCGCACCACATCCTTTGGGGGATTAAATTGGTACAAAGAAACTAATGCGTTACTTGCACAATAAAATAGATACAAATTCGCATGAAATATTAGCCATTAAGATATCAAGAATATCAGAAATAATTACATGACAAATATTAATAAATGGTTAGTAAACATATGATCTTATATTGAAGATCAGTAATTAAATAAATGTTAGTGATTTACTAATTTAGAAAATAAACAGCAGCTTAGCTGTGTTGTAGAAATAGATGTAAGCGTTAGGGCAGTCACGTCAAGAGAACTTGTCGAAACAGTCTGTCCTAGAACACGCCTTGGGGGTAGAGGCTTTCTTCTCTTCTTGTCACTATGGAACAAGCTGATATATAGGTAAAATGTAAGAATTGCCTATACCAATGTTGATTTACATCTATTTCTAAATGAAACTGTGGAGGCGATCGAGCATGGGACTGACGTGTTGATATTTAGAGTCCATGCCGCCTGACAGCGAACATCCTACAAATTAATTACCTTGTGATCACAAACTACCAACTATTAGTAGGACTTATCGTTATAATGTTCGCCAAGCCGAGTGTCTGATTAATGATGGAGTCGCTCTAGCACTCTGACATCCGCTGATGCTGGGTGACACAAATACGGGCTGGTAAAATACGCAAGGTCCAGACACTGCTTGTCGCCAGGAAAATGGCTGCCGTCTCTCTCCACCTTCCTCCTCGAGGTGGCGCATGAGCAATAGCTCCCAGTAGGATCCCCGAGCATAAATTATATTATTTATTTAATGGTAAATATGGAAGGAAGAGAGTATTACGAATATTTACGTCATAAATAAATGTGTTATGCGGCCATATATTTTCTCGTGGTGCAAGTCAATTAACTTAGACTCCGTTAAATAAACGAAAAAGAGTTAGAGTGGAAATTGTTTTACATTATATTATTATTCACTGGAACAGCTAGTCTAGCTGGGTAAATGAATTCCAGTAAACGGTAATATACTAATTAAAGTAAACTTATTAGTAAATGTTTATCCTTAATAAAGGTAGGTAAAGAACTGAACTCTATTTGATCCACTGATATGTGGAAATTTATTCTCTGTGGCTAGCTGGCTGACGCAACTTCGCCATAAACAGTAGGAAAGATTTGGCGCGGTTATTACACAGTAACAAATGAGTTAATATTACTGCACTACTGGTTAGTGGTATTTGAAAATATAATTGTTAGTACAAGAATTCTTCTTGAAGTACTAATTGTGAGTGATTATGTGTTGGAAATTTCCAACAGACACAATGGGTTGCTGAAAAGAAGCAGGCAGCAGCCTAGCCCAGATGGCGAAGTGACTGAGGCACAGCGGGTGGCTGAATCAGAGCAGGCAACAGAGTACCCCAGATGACGAGGTGACTGAGGCACAGAAGGTGGCTAAAGAGGAACAGGCAGCAGACTACACCAGAACTGTCTCACACACACACAGAGCTTGTGTCTGAAACGAGTGCCTTACCCACAGCCTGAGTCTGAGAGCAGGTAACTGTTATAAGCTCGTGTAACTGCAGGTCGAGTTATTTCTCTCTCTTTTAGACAACTCAAAGGACAAGATGCATAAGGTGCAAATGTTTGTTGATTTAGGGAAACCTGAGGCCTTGGAGGGATGTACAAAGGAACAGATGAGATACATTGCAGGGAGATGTGGCATTAGGATAAAATCATCCAAGGAAGCACTGATGAAAAATTGGATCCTTAGGAATTTGAGAGTCAGGAGTGAAGTGGTAGAGCAAAGGGCACAAAATGGAGCTGAGAGGGGAGTGGAAGATGATGGGCAAGATGGAGTGAGGTCACAGGTGTCAAACAGGAGTAGTAAGAGTAGCCACAGTAGCAGAAGCAGCCGGAACAGATGCTTGGAATGGTTCCAGCTTGAATTGCAGATGCAACTGAGGCGAGGCAGTTCCAACTAGAGAAGTTGAAATTAGAACTGCAGAGAAAAAATTAAGTAGAAAAAGAGAATACTAAACTAGAAGCTAAACTGGATGTTGGTGGAATGAAGGTGGGGGGGGGGGGTGATAGTGGTTGGTGGTGTGAAGATGGAGGGTAGTGGGGGATGGTGATTGGTGGTGTAAAAGTGGTGGGGGGGGGGGGTGATGGTGGTTCGTGGTGTGAGGATGGAGGGTAGTGGGGGATGGTTGTTGGTGGTGTGAAGATGGAGAGTAATGAGGGTTGGTGGTATGAAGATGGAGGGTAGTGGGGGATAATTGTTGGTGGAGTGAAGGTGGTGGGTGATGGTGGTTGGTGGTGTGAAGATAGAGGGCAGTGGGGGATGGTTGTTGGTGGTGTGAAGGTGGAGGGTAGTGGGGGATGGTGGTTGGTGGTGTGAAGATGGAGGGTAGTGGAGGATGGAGGTTGGTGGTGTGAAGGTGGAGGATGGTGGGGAATGATGGTTGGTGGTGTGAAGGTGGGGGGCAGTGGGGGATGGTTGTTGGTGGTGTGAAGGTGAAGGGTAGTGGGGGATGGTGGAGGGAAGTGGGGGATGAAGGTTGGCGATGTGAAGGTGGAGGGTGGTGATGTGAAGGTGGAGGGTGGTGATGTGAAGGTGGAGGGTGGTGATGTGAAGGTGGAGGGTGGTGATGTGAAGGTGGAGGGTGGTGGTGTGAAGGTGGAGGGTGGTGATGTGAAGGTGGAGGGTGGTGGTGTAAAGGTGGAGGGTGGTGATGTGAAGGTGGAGGGTGGTGATGTGAAGGTGGAGGGTGGTGGTGTGAAGGTGGAGGGTGGTTGTGTGAAGTTGGAGGGTGGTTGTGTGAAGTTGGAGAGTGGTTGTGTGAAGGTGGAGGGTGGTGGTGTAAAGGTGGAGGGTGGTGGTGTGAAGGTGGAGGGTGGTGGTGTGAAGGTGGAGGGTGGTGATGTGTAGGTGGAGGGTGGTGGTGTGAAGGTGGAGGGTAGTAGGGGATGCTGGTTGGTGGTGTGAAGGTGGAGGGTAGTGGAGGATGTTTGTTGGTAGTATGAAGGTGGAGGGTAGAGGGATGGTGGTTGGTGGTGTAAAGGTGGAGGGTAGTAAGGGATGGTGGTTGGTGGCGTGAGGGTGGGATTTTTTTTTTTAGAGTAAAGAGGGTGGAGAGGCATAGGTGAAGCAAAGTTTAGAAGTGGGAAATACAGTGAGAGTTATGAAAGCAGGCGGGCTGTCCGCCTTGCTGACACGATGTGTGGGTGTTGGCAGCTAAGCTAAGCTTTCTCTCTTGTCAGGGAGCTGTGAGTGTGAGGTTCTTCACATGTATTTCAACATATACGAATGTCTATTGATGAATACTGTGTAGCATTTATATATACACACCCTGATGCTTCCAAACATGTTGTTCTGTTTAAGGCTCTTTATTTCTGTTTTTAATTATTATTGATTTATTTATACATGCATATATATTCACATATGTACACACACATGTATCCATATACACATACATAAATACTAAATTGTTTCCAATTATTGGGGGGTTTCTGGTCAGTATTTCACCTGGGAATTATGTACTGTGGGGCGGGGTTTTCATCTAGTGAATTGAGGCTCTTGGGCCACCAGCTGTGGGAGCGGCGTCTCATCTTGGAGTAATCTTTCTAACATTGGGTCCTCTAACATTTCGATGGTGTTCCACACCCTGATGGGTTGGTGATGTAGTCTGATATTTAGTGGTTGTATGTTCAGGAGTTCATGGAGTTCCTGGATTGTCTGGTCATATGGTGGACGGTGTTTTGCTGTTCTCCTTAGTGCCTTAGTTTGAACTGCTTTTAGTTTTTGCAAGTTAATTTTCTTTAAGGTGTGCAGTGGTACTGGGGGATACTCAAGATGCGGCCGAATTAGAGCACTATATAGGTGCATCTGAATGTTCGTGCTGAGGCTTCGGAATCTCCTCAGTTTCCCAAAGGCTGCTTTGGCTTTGTTTAATCGGTCCTTTATGTGAATTTTTATCCCTGTTTTATTGATCAAGGGTCCCAGTATTCTGCCTACCTACGCATATTGCCCGAAACGCTATGTGTACTAGTGGCTTGAGGTACTGTATGTACTACCTCTATCATAAATCTAACAGAATGTTTGTACTGTAACTCTGCAACTATGTATGTACTTTTCCTAAATAAATTATTATTATTATTTTTATTATTATTATTATTATTATTATTATTATTATTATTATTATTATTATTATTATTATTATCATTATTATCATTATTATTGTTATTATTATTATTATTATTATTATTATTATTATTATTATTATTATTATTATTATTATATTGGATCGGGCAGTTGTCAGGGATAATGGGGTCAGGGTTTTATTTTGCAATGTGTATTATCTGGAACTTTTGTTTGTTTGTGCTGATTTTCCATTGTTTCTCAAAGATGTTTATGGATTTAATTGCTGCCTTGGTCTTGTCGGCTAGTAGTGGCTTTGATGGACCCGTTCCGTTCTGGGTGTGAGAGGGAAAGGGCCACGCTATGCGAGCTCCGCGGAAAACAATATATATCTAGGGATATTTCAGTGATACAGGAACTAAACACAGTCAGATAACTTTTAAAGTGTGTCTCAACATATTAAACAATATATCATAGTGATTACCATCCGACAGTTTGTGTTCAAGGAAAAATAAGTGAAATTCGTGTGTAGTCAAGGCCTGCACTCGTGGTGCCAGGAGGCCTTAGGCGATAGTTGCCAAGTCGTCATTAAATCACATCCCACGTTATTGAAACATCAAGAAATCAGTGCACATAGTGCTAAGCTCTCTATGCAAAACGTGTCTATTATAAAAAAAAACAGATAACATATCTTACTATCAAGTTAACAATTTATTCACAAAATGAGTCCGTCGTGTGTATGTAAACAAGGGCCATTTGGATGTAGGCCCACCTCAGTACCCACTGTGTGTATTCTTTCAAATAGTGTAACGTACTCAGGTAACTAGTGCCCAGACACAGAAACTAGACGCCTCTACTGTAAGATAACTAGTGGGAAAATGCAAGTAATGTAACAAGTGAACAAAACAAATTAAGAGTGTGACACGTGGTAACAACACTGCCAGTCCATACAGCCTCCTCCAGGCCTATCTCAAGTTGGTAAACACCCACGGTCAACACCCACGGTCAACCCCCAACGGTCAACACCCCACCTTGTAAGACCTTGTAAGATCACCACCACTGAACAGAAGTGTTCAACAAAAATGGCTTTGATAAGAACGTGCATAGAATGCAACATGAAGGTAGATTACCAACAGAGCTTTCACTGCCAACTCTGTTCAGCAGCCATACACAAAAAATGTGCCAACATGACTAATAATTCAAGGAGAAATGGTCCCAGTGACCACTCTGTGTACTAGCTCTGCAAAAAGGATGATGTAACTTTTTTGAAGATGATGGAAATCCCGGATAAAACTCCCGCCGAAAACAGAGAATCACTAATAAATGCCTGTATAGCAATTTCTAATGTCTTCAAACAAACTGTACATGACACCAAGGTACAACCAGATGCAGCACACAGCTCGGTGGCAGCGGCGCCGGAGCAGAGCAGGGACTCGGGGACGCCTGAGCAGAGCGGGGAGTCGGGGACGCCTGAGCAGAGCGGGGAGTCGGGGACGCCTGAGCAGAGCGGGGAGTCGGAGACGCCTGAGCAGAGTGGGGAGTCGGGGGAGCCTGAGCAGAGCGGGGAGTCGGGGACGCCTGAGCAGAGCAGGAAGTTGGGGGCGCCTGAGCAGAGCAGGGAGTCGGAGACGCCTGAGCAGAGCAGGGAGTTGGAGACGCCTGAGCAGAGCGGGGAGTCGGAGACGCCTGAGAAGAGTGGGGAGTCGGGGGCGCCTGAGCAGAGCGGGGAGTCGGGGACGCCTGAGCAGAGCAGGGAGTCGGGGGTGCCTGAGCAGAACACGGTGTCAATGGCACCGGAGCAGAGCGCGGTGTCGCAGGCCCCAGAGCAGAGCACAGTGTCGGGGACGCCGCAGCAGAGTGCGGTCCCTGGCAAAGGAACACAAACATAACAAGACCCTAAAATCAGTTGGTATTACAAATGGGCAACCTGTAAACATGGGATATCGGGAAGAGCAAATGGAACATGCATGTACGATCACCCTAGAACGTGCAGAAACCTCCTCAATACAGGTAAATGTACCAAAAGCTGCGAATTCTTTCACCCAGAAGCTTGCAAGAACTCTTTGGACAGGAAAGAGTGCTTCAATGCTGAATGTCCAGCTTTTCATATAAGAGGTACCAAGCAAATAAAACCGACAGACCGCCACTATGAAAACAGCCACTACTCCATCGACTGGGATAATTTTTTAGCAAGAGGAGGAGGAGAAGAATGGCTGAAAATGACCAGACTCTACCACCAACTCGGTCAAATGCTAGAGAGGACGCAAACACAGTGGCCTCCTTACCAGAGCCTTAGATATTAACACCAAGTAAGGCATCCAGCACTTCCACTAACACGATAACATCATTTATATTTGCCAACATCCAGGGTATAAAAACACGCAAATCCAACAAAGTTCACTTTATAGATGGTCTCCTTCATGAGGCAAATGCAGTGTTTGCAGCCCTAACAGAAACCCACACAAAGGACTACCATAATGGTGAAATATGGATCTCAGAGTACAATCTTTTCAGATGTGAGAGGAAACACCGGCTTCAGGGTCGGGTCAGCCTCTACGTCAAAGACACACTCATCTGTACTGAGCTGCTAAACACCTCAAATGATATGGTGGAAGTGCTGATAATCAAAATAGAGATCCTAAATGTAGTTATTGTCCTTGCATATAAGTCACCGGAGGCAAACCCTCAGCAGTTTAAAGACCAACTAATGAAAATAGAACACTGCTTGGAAAACCTCGCAAATCCAGCTCCGAACATCATCCTGCTTGGGGACTTCAACCTACGACACCTGAAATGGAAGCACCTGGCTAATACAGTAATATCAGAAAGAATACCAGGAAGTAGCCTAAATGAACAGGCACATGGAAATGACCTGCTACGAATGTGTGACAGGTTTGCCTTAAACCAGCAAATAGTAGAACCAACTAGGAAGGAGAACACGCTGGACCTCATTTTCACTAATAATGATGAATTGATCAGGAACATAATGATTACAAATACCTGTTACTCAGATCACAACTTAATTGAAGTTATGACAACCATGGGGAATAGACCATCAAAACCAGTCCAGATTCTAGGTGGAGGAGATTTCAGCAAATTCAACTTCAATAATAAACAGATAAACTGGGAGCAAATAAACCAGGACTTCACAGAAATAAACTGGGAAGATCAGCTAGAAAGTGCAAACCTGAACCAGTGCCTGGAAAAAATAAGCTCAGTAGCACTAAAAATATGTTCAAACCGCATACCCCTAAGAAAAAAAAGAGGACGAGATGCAGATTGGAACGGGAACGTCGTTCCCTATATAGGCGAAGAAAACGAATTACAGAGCAACTTGAGAGTCGCACCCTATCTCAAGAACGGCGAAGAAGGTTAGGTAGAGAAATAGAAACAATTGAACTCAAGCTACAAGAATCATACAAAACCCAGGAGAGGCAAAGAGAGCAAAAGCTCATCAGTGAATTAGAGAAAAATCCGAAATATTTTTTCTCCTATGCAAAATCAAGATCAAAAACCACATCTAGTATCGGGCCCCTGCGAAAGGGAGAAGGAACTTTCACCGATGACAACAAAGAAATGAGTGAGCTACTGAGGAAACAGTATGACTGTTTTCAGCGAGCCATTAAACGCACTAAAGATTGATAACTCAAATGAATTTTTCATGGATATGATACCAACATCAAATCATATATCAGACGTCACCCTATCCCCACTGGATTTTGAAGAAGCCATAAATAGTATGCCTATGCACTCTGCACCAGGCCCGGATTCTTGGAACTCCATATTCATCAAGAACGGTAAAAAACCACTATCGCAGGCCCTCCACATTCTGTGGAGACAAAGCCTAGATACTGGCGTTATCCCTGATATACTAAAAACAGCAGAGATAGCACCACTTCATAAAGGAGGAAATATGGCAGAGGCAAAAAATTACAGACCGATAGCACTAACATCGCACATCATAAAAATTTTTGAGAGAGTGCTAAGAAGTAAGATCACAAAATCCATGGAATCTCAGCATCTCCATAACCCCGGACAACATGGTTTCAGAACAGTGCGCTCTTGCCTGTCCCAGTTGCTGGACCACTATGATATGGCATTAGATGATATTGAAGACAAACAAAACGCGGATGTAATTTACACAGATTTCGCAAAAGCTTTTGATAAATGTGACCATGGTGTTATTGCACATAAAATGCGTTCAAAAGGAATTACCGGAAAAATAGGCAGATGGATCTACAATTTACTGACTAACAGAATAAATAAAATCCAGCCCATCAACCGTGAAGAGCTCAGTCCCCCAGGGTACTGTGCTTGCTCCAGTACTTTTTCTCATCCTCTTATCGGACATAGACAAGAACATAACCTATAGCACTGTATCATCCTTTGCAGATGACACTAGGATCTTCATGAGAGTAGGCAACATAGAGGACACGGCAAACCTCCAATCAGATGTAGATCAGGTCTTTCTATGGGCTACAGAAAATAATATGGTGTTTAACGAACATAAGTTCCAGCTCATGCGCTATGGAAAAAATGAAAATATAAAAACGGAAACCACGTACAAAACTCAGGCAAATCATAACATAGAACGAAAAGGCAATGTAAAGGATCTGGGTGTACTCATGTTGGAAGACCTTACCTTTAAAGAACACAATAAAGTAGCCGTCACAATTGCAAGAAAAATTACAGGTTGGATAACAAGAACTTTTCACACTAGAGATGCTAAACCGATGATGATACTTTTCAAAACGCTTGTGCTCTCTAGAGTGGAGTACTGCTGCACAATGACAGCCCCTTTCAAAGCTGGAGAAATTGCTGACCTGGAGAGTGTGCAGAGATCCTTTACTGCTAGAATCCACTCAGTAAAACATCTAAACTATTGGGACCGACTAAAGAGCCTAAATCTGTACTCCCTTGAGCACAGGCGGGAGAGATACATAATAATTTACACGTGGAAAATATTAGAGGGGCTGGTCCCAAACCTGCACACAGAAATGAGACCACATCACATGAGACCAGAAAACATGGCAGGATGTGCAGAATACCCCCGTTGAAAAGCAGAGGTGCAACAGGTACTCTGAGAGAGAACTCTATCAACATCAGAGGCCCGAGACTGTTCAACACACTTCCGCTACACATAAGGGACATAACTGGCAAACCCCTCACAGTGTTCAAGAGAGAACTGGATAAGCACCTCCAAAGGATACCTGATCAACCAGGCTGTGACTCATACGTTAGGCTGCGAGCAGCCGCGTCCAATAGCCTGGTTGATCAGTCCAGCAACCAGGAGGCCTGGTCGACGACCGGGCTGCGGGGACGGTAAGCCCCGGAAGCACCTCAAGGTAAGGACCCGGTTGGCATATTATTTGGGTGATATCGTCAGCGTACGTGATGTATTCTCCATGTTGGGGTTGGGGTAGGTCACCTGCAAATATGTTGAATAGAGTGGGGGAGACGCAGCTTCCTTGTGGTACTCCACTTTTCAGTTCTATTATTCAGTCACCCAAGTAGCTGCCGATATTGAGCCTAGCAGTTCTGTTGTCTATAAAGCTGCAGAGAGTAGCTGTAAATCTCACAGGGAATCCTAGCTCATATATCTTATATTTTAGGCCTGTGTGCCATACTTTTTCGAAGGCTTTCGAAACGTTTCTAAGCACTATATTACACTGATCTTTTATCGACACTGCGTTGGCTATATGCTCGTAGATCAGGGCTATTGCTGTATTGGGCCCTCTGCGGTTCCTAAACCCTTCCTGCCTGGTGTAATACTTCTCCTCTTCCATGTACTTCACAAGTCTCTGACTGATTATTTTTTCAAATATTTTGCCTCGTACTTCGAGGAGGGAAATTGGCCTGTAATTTTCAGTTTGGGTTGGGGGTTTACCTGGCTTGGGCATTAATCCTATTGTGGCATTCTTGAAGTATGTGGGGAATAGTTCAGATGCAAGAGCTGTATTTACTATACAAGTGTATTGATGGAGTGCAATCACTGGTAGGTTGGATAATACCATCTTATTTATCTTGCTCTTGCCCAGCGCCGTGTTCTTGGAACCCATAATTGTTTTATGGACCTCTGCAATAGTTATGTGTTTCATAAGGTGACAGTCATTGCAGATGTTGTTAAGGTCTATTGTTTGCGTCGGGAGTAGTGCTTCAGCTCAGTTAACGACTTGAGTTGTAATTTCCCTTTCAATAATGGGGCAAAAGTTTAAATTTGTTTCCGGGTTTATCCTGAATATTTTTTCACAGAACTTCCTGAATTCCTGTTCTTGTTCACTTTCCTCATAGAGTTTATTTCCTTAAGCGTCTATGATTCAGGGTGTTCCTTCACCTGAGTTTTCCATCACTTTCTTCCAGAACTTTCCTGGGTTTCTGTAGTCGGCTTAAATTTTGCTTATTAGGTCATCCCATTTTTTGGTGTATTCTATTTTGTATAGATCTTAAAGCTCGTCTTGTAACTTTCTTTATAGTCTTTTGTGCTCGCCCGTCCACCCGTTGTGCGTTATGAGTTGTAGAGGATTGTTATATCTGGTTTGCAGTGTCCTAAGTGTCTCAGTGGCTTGGGGGTGTGGGAGCATTATGTGGTGAGCTACGGGGATATGATCGTTCATGCATTTTTCTATGGTGCTAATACACGTATTTAGCTCTGTATTTATGCATGATGTTTCCTTTCCATTAAAGTCTGTGACACTGATTTCCTGTGCACTGCTTTTGAACGCTTCCCAGTCAGTTTTTTGTGTATTGAAGTCTTGGTGGTGAGGGTTTCTGAATGGGGTTAGCCGATAGCTTCATTATTATTGGTAGGGGGTCGCTTGTGCTCTCTGGGCCCCTTTCTATGCGGGTGTTTAAGAAGTGGTGGTTGTTTGACAGTATTATGTCTGGTTTACCACTGTGTCCTTGTCTGACATAAGTTGGGAAGTCTGGGCCCAGGTGGGTTAGATTGCCGTTCCTTATCATATTGTGGATGGCATCTCCTGCCTGGTTGTTCCATCCATGTCCCAGTGTTCTGTATTTGGCGTTCAGATCTCCCAGGAAGTAGGCAGGTCTGTTCCTTCTGGTGAGTTTCATGATGTCGGTCAGGGAAAGGTAAGGTCGTCTTGGTGGTTGGTAACACGTTCCTATGAAGATTGTACCTTTCGTAGTTCGGAGTTCCATGGCAAGGAAGTTTACTTGAAAATTGTCTAGAATTTTGTTTCGAATATTTTTCCTTACAGCAATTGCTGCTCCATCGTTGGCTTGGTCAGCTCTGTTGACCTGGTAAATTTTGTAATAGAAAATCTTTATCTTCTCACTATCCTTTTTTCCATGGCTGTTAATGAGTATTAAATCTGGGTCTATTTCTCTGTACAAGTTGCTGAGTTTCAATGCTCTGTATGGAGTCCAGCTTAGAACATTGTGTTGAATTATTGGTAATAACTGGATGGCTATGTTGAAACTGATAGGTCACTTCCACCTCGTGGATTGTTTTGGATCGATGCATGTCCGTTGTGCATTGTGTTAAACAGACTGCTGCTTATCTGTTGAATGGTTATGGGGGTTTGGTTGAAAGCATGCGACATTATATAATTGTAGACGTATTTCGTATTAGCATTAGGGATATTGTGTTGGAATTTTACGTGCTGAGTTCGTATACGTTCTTTGAGGATCTTGTAGTTAACCGTATGGGTTTCGTTTCTTGAGAAGAATTCGGTATTGTTTGGGATCTCTGCTTAGTCCTGGGTGACTGTGTCTGAGTTTGCAGCATTGTCTGTATGTGTGTGGTAAGCATTGATGCCCACTGTGTGTCTGTGATCTGCCTCAGTTACCTCATCGGAATTCGCTAATAGTTGTGTCTCCTGTGGTGCTTGTATGTTTGTAGGCCCTCCTTGGGGGTCATTAGTGGTGGATAGTGCGACTGGTGTTAGTTCAACTTCCCTGGTGTTAGGTCTCTGCATTCGTGGGTCCTGACACTTGTTGGGAGTTAGTCTCAGATGTGGGAATGCTGATTATATTGCTGGCCACCAGGGCTTTTATGATGTTAAGTGTGGAAGGATTGTCTGGGAATACCATTTCTGGGAGACCTTTCCTCCTGTACGTTTCTTTAATTACGGATCCAAATGACCCTGGACTTGCTAAGTTTTCTAAGTGAGCAAAGATCATACTGCTCAGGATCTTTGTTGGTAGGTCCCCAATTACCTGTCAGGTCATGTTTGCTGGATTGTGTGGGGTAGTGTTTGCTGGATTGTGTGGGGTAGTGTTTGCTGGATTGTGTGATACCATATTTGACCAAGCATTGGTGGTAGTTATACCTGCATAGGTATTATTGGCTGTTGCTGTGTTTGTTGCTGCGTCATCGGCCCTTTTTTGTTTTCGGATGTTCTTTCTAGTGTGACAGATTGATGCCAGCGTGCTGTGGGGGACCCCCACAATTGAGACATTTGGGGTTTGATTTATTTGTGCAATCTCTGAATATGTGTCCCTGCTCAGCGCATTCTGAACATACTTTGACCGTTTGTTGGCAATCTGCGGCTGTGTGGTCGTATTTATAGCATGTCCAACAAGGGGTTATGTTACAGTATTCTTCTTGCTCAAGGTTGTAGTTGTCCGTGCTAAGGTGGTAGTAGTGGCAATGGATACCTTGACTGAGAGCTTTCTGTGCCATGGAGATTTCTTCGAATCTTATTTTTATCATGGTAGACAATCTCGGCATGAGAATTACTTCTTCTACCTTGGCCCAATCATTCCTTTCTTCTATGTGGCGTTTTATATTTTCCGGGGTATTGTTAGTAAGTGATGCATCAAGTCTCTTCAAGACTATTGTCTTCCTGGCCTGCAGCTCTGGGGAAATAATGACCTGAAAATGTTTCCCCATCAATTTACATATACTTTTTCCCTTGACGACTGTGTCAACATCTTCATCCTGGTAACATAGTGCTATGAATGAGGAGTCTTTGTGGTTATTAGTTTAGAAAATCGTACCTTGAGAGTGAACAAAAGATTGGCTAGTTCATTCTGTTTATCATAGCTTGTGTCCCCCACCCCCACAAGGGGGAGGATTTTTACCCGGTGACCTCTCATAGTCTCAGTACTAGTTCATTCTTTTCTGTTTTCTTGTTTCTCTTCCTATCCCTTCCTAAGAATAAGCTCTCCTTAGCTGAGGGCTAAGCACTCCGTCCTTCTACTTGGTTGGTTGTGACTCGTAGAGGTTAACCCTCAGTGACTTATTCTCCTATGTCCTATTTGTGGATAGAAGGTCCCCAAAGACAGTCAAACCCTGCTACAAGGGTGAACAGATACACAAATCAATTGGTCTCCCAGATTTTACAGGTAACCGCATGGGCCATGGGCCGTTCCACTTGACTTATTGAAATGGCGAAGTGAGAAGAGTAAGAGATAATGAGGAAGTCTTATAACTATGAATGTACAGGTGCTCTATACAAAGCTGGCATCATTTAATGTTGGTGGCTGTGTCACCCTCCTGTTAGGGAGGGGGTGGGAAAGACTGTTGGGACAGTGGGCCCGTGGGGGGGTCAGGTTACAATCCCACCACTCTCATTGCTGTAGTTGTTGCCTGAAGCTGGTGATGCCTTTAGATATATCTCTTCTTGCTAGAGAGTCTTACAGTGAGTCCCAAGTACCCTGTGCAAGTAATGCTGTGTTATTAGCACCAGCTATGCATCAAACACTAACGTTTGGTAGGCTTCCCCTGGTAGGGAGCGGTGGAGGCCAGCTAGCCTCTCTCCAGGCCTCCAGCTCCTAAGCCTGAGTGTGCTCCCAAGATATTAGTTCACTCTAGGGTTCCTCTTTTACTAGTGACTTATGCTATAGTGTCAGAACACTCAGCTACACAATAGTATTGTCTCGATACATCCTGGCTATCAAACACAAGAGTTGGGTACGAGGAACTTAACCCCTAGAGGGGAGAAGAGGCACGCACATCCTATCAGCCCAAGGCCTAGCGGAAGTGTCAAGGTGGAGGGTTATGGGGAATGGTGTTTTTTTTTTTTTTTTTTTTTTTTTTTTTTTATTGTTAAAATAAGGTAAAACAGCGTACATGAGTTGTTGTTGACCCGGCGAGGGGTGAGGACCTGGTGTCGCTGCTGACGTGGCTTGTGTGCCGTGTTATTGCTGAGGGGCCCTTGGGGCCGTGACGGTCTGCGATCATGGGGGAGCCTGTGCCCCGTGTCTCCAGGCAGGCCTCCATTGGCCTGGAGTTTTCTGGGATTGCTTCGTACCACGCTGTGGAGGTGGTAATGATTGATATGTTACGTGTCCAAGTGGAGTCTGTATGTGGTGTGCAGGTGCTCGCCGGCCGGCGGGCAATAGTCAAGTTCAACTCTCCGGCGATTTATGATTTATCAAGATATCGTCACGCGCTATGATGGGCGCTCTTTCGATCTTCCTGGGGATGGTGGGTCGGTAACCCTATCCGACCGTTGTGGAGCCACGACGTATGTGGCTGTGCATGGGATGCCCTTTGAGTTCCCTGAGGATCTTCTACGTAGGTACTTTGCCCGGTTTGGGCGGGTTCTACATGTGAGGATGAATGCTGTCCTTACCGGGAGATGGAAGGGGGTTCCGTGTGGGACCCGCACTCTCGCCATGCGCCTCCGGGGTTCTGTGCCGTCCTCCATCATGCTGTTGGGGTTCCCAATTCGTGTTTTTCACGCAGGACAACCTCGGACTTGTTTCCGGTGCGGCCTGCCGGGTCACCTGGCCGCCGGGTGTGAGGAGCGCCGGGTCACCCCTGTCAACCTTTTCCAGGAGGAGGATTTTCCCCCGCTGTCGGCCCCGGACCTGTCTCCCCGTGATGATGTTGGATGGTGGTGTGGATGTTGACGTAGGGGTTGTGGCGGCCTCGCCCCCTGTCACCAGCTTCCCCGCCTTCGACGTCCGTGCCCCTGTCGCCCCTGCCCGCTCCGTCTCAGCCGCCCGTGCCTGCTCCGTCCCTACATGTGGCGTCTCCTGCCCCTTTGGATGTTAGCGGCGAGGAGTCTCCTGTGGTGTGTGGTCCAGTGCCCCCGGTCGTGGAGGCTGCGGTTCTTAGGGGCCGGGCCTTGAGAGCGCGTCCATTGGAGTGTTCTACTGTGTTACGGGATGATGGGGGTGATAGCTTGGATGACCGGCAGCCTGTCCCCAAGCGCTCGAGGCGAGTCCGGAGTGTGTCCCCCCTTCGTGGGGTGCCTTGGGTGGAGGTGGAAGAATCCGTTGTTCCGACGTCTCCTGTCGTGGTTGGCGGTGCTGTGAGGGGCTCTGTGCTGCCTCCGAAATCACCCCCTATACCTACTGCTGATGACTCCCCTCGGTGGGAGGTTGTTCCTGCCGCACGGGACCTCGCCGTGGTCTTACGGAAGGATGTGCGCCGAGGTGCCTCTGCTCATCTGCTTGGTGGAGGGGGCCCCGACTCGTCTGTATCCTCTGCGGGTTCCCCTAGTGTACAGCCTCGTGTGAAGCCTCGTGAGAGGCCTTGTGAGAAGCCTCGTTCGCCGGTTGGTACGGAGCCCTGTGCGGCGCCCGACGAACCTTCCAGTGCCAGTGCCGATACCAGTGCGAAACCACCTAGTGTAGACCCCCTCCCTGTGCTCGCAGCCGGCGGGGGCGTGGTCCCTAAGTCACGGGTTTTGGACCTCGTTTGGGACGACCGGGTGCGTGAGGGCCCGTGGTGCTCGTCGACTATTTGGGTACCGAGGTTGAAGGGGTTTATTTATGGGGTGCCTGATTGGATGCCTCGGCCTTGTGCGTCTCCTGGTAGACAAGTGTCCGAGGACGTCCAGCTGATATGGGAGGCGTACTGCTTGCGCTTCCCAGCCAAGGAGTTTCCAGACAAGTATCGTTAGCGCCTGTGTTTCTTTGGGTACTCTGTTTATTTTCTTACCCTGTCTGCGGTTCTATGTCTGGTTTGGTTTCGCCCTGTTGGGCGGTGTGTTTGTGTATTTGTTCTGAGTGCATTTTTTTTTTTTGGCTGTGCTGTGTGTGTGTTGTGTTCTGATGCTTGTGTTGGTTCTAGGACTGTTTGTGTGTGTGTTTGTTGCCGGTTCCTGCGTGTTCCGGTTATGAACTTCCTGTCTGTCTTGGCTTGTAGTATTGCTTGTGTGGCCTTTCAGGCTGGCTTGTTACTAGATTTGTATTATTTTGTACTGTATCATTCTGATTCTTTTTTTTTTGTTTCTGTTGTACGCTTATTTGTTTTTTTTGTTTTCTATTTTTTGTTGTTGTTCTCATGTTTCTTTGTGCTTTATAGATCACTGCTTGTACTGTTTTGACTAGCTGTTTTTATGTGTAGTTCATGTACTTTCCTATGTATTTTTTTTTGTTCTTTGTTTTCCCTTTTCTGTTATGTTGCTCTGTGTTATTTTATGTCTTTCAATGTTCTTTGTAATTCTATGCTTTACTGTTTATATGGTTGCATGTACGCTGGGGAATGGTGGTTGGTGGTGTGTAGGTGGAAGGTAGTGGGAGATGTTCTATTGTAATTTATAGAGCATAGATGCAGGGTAGTGGATGGTTTAGTGAAGGTGGGGGTGATGGGGTGGATGATGGTGGTGGTGTGTGTAGTGAAGGTGGTGGTGGGGTAGTGAGGAAGGGGGTGGTACTTACCAATCAGTGACCAAGGGCAGCGCGTCCTCGTAAACGAAGGCCAAAGACCAATCCATGCACCCGCCAAACCACCCGTTTATGAATGATAAATGGTTTACACACTACTCATGTGGAGAAACTGACCTGTGGGCTTTATTTTGCAATTTACATTAAACTTTATTGCATTTTAAACAGGAATTTATTTCTATGTTTATTTATTTCGATAGTAAACTGTATGATGTTTAAATTTCCCACAAATCTTTTTCCTTACACATTCTGGGGGGTTTATTATTTATATACTTCGTCTAGCAATAAAAATTGTTGATTGGTAGACATCCACTACAGTATTAGACTACATATATTAGTAATTAAATGGGGACGCCTTATCTTGTATTGCTGATTTTGTCCTAGGCAACCAGATATGAACTCGGATGAAGAAGCCAGTTGATACACTTTGTTTGTGAAGCTAGCTGCCAACTCATGTACTGCAGTACTAGATAACTAGTAATTCTTGTTCCTCTTCAATTACACCTGTCAAAGGGCACACACTGTACTGGCAGTAATCCTAATATGACAGCTATATCAGAGGAAATAGAGGCAATTTAAATAATGAGAGGTGAATATCTATCACCTTGTTGTTTGTTCTCGCTTTGCATTCTGACCGGTTTACCCTATAGCTACATAACATTACTGACCAGAAATGAAAGATAATAAATGGGTTTCGGAAGAACACTTCCCCTTATAGTAGACATATATCATGTGTTGACAATGAGAGCACTTTATTCACATAACACTGTGTTCCAAGGAAAATTATTGGGGCTAGATTTGCCCCAGCAAGACTGGTATGATGTTAATGGTGACTGCTCTCTCCCTCCCTCTTTCCACTGATACCTCGGCTATGTTGTCCAGATGTCAAGAAGTGAATGGAAGGCTTACATTTATTCTGTTTTAGTACTGATAATTAAGTTGATTCAAGTGAAATGTTTTTAAGATGTTTACAGTCCAAAAACTATGGTATTAAGAAGATTTCACATTAATATAGCTGGTGAATCTCATAGTGATGTGGCAATGACATCCCCCGTTTTCTACTGCCGGAAATTTCCACTGTGTCTCATTTTCTATGTGTTAATTTGAGAGTTGGTAAATGGTGTCGGTTTTTCCAACAATTCACGACTGATGACGTCAGAACACTTCCAGAACATGTGATTCACTGAGGCCTTTTGTTTGAACCACATCGCTGTAAATGCTTTACCTGCTTATATACAAATACAAATAAGCGCCAACAGAACCTAAACACCTAACCTAACAAATGTCTAAATATGCACAATTTGATAATATACTAATTTATATTTCAGAAAACTTCTGTTTTAAATGAACAAAATGTTAAAACTGATGAATGTGTCTTATGGGTCAGCCACTGGATAGAATGGACTTGGTCTTTGGACGTGTTGCTAAGGTAAGTGAAGCGTAGCACTCTAAACCTCTCCTACTCGGGCTTTGTTGTACTTGTTGTATTACAGTTTAACTATTCTCACGTTCACATTCTTTGTCGGATCTTGGCTTAAAAATTTTGAAGAGAGGTGGCTTCTGCAACTTCTTCTTCCAGTGCATACTACTTGTTGACTACACATACAGGGTATGAGTATGTCCTTATCTTTTTCTATTAATTTGTGTTTCTATCCTCAACTTATGTTCTATTAATCTTTCTCTCATTAAAAACAAGCTGTCCCTGTTCACCTTGTACATTACACTCAGTATTTGATGTTATGATCAAATCCTCTCAGTTAGTTATAACCTCCCTGGTTGTGAGGCGCAGTCCTCTTATAGCTTAACCTTCTTATTAACAGATCTCTACATTCTTTCTTCTTCTTTTATGCTCATTATTCTCACTGGACCTCTCCTGTTTGTAAAGCATATATAAGAACTGGCCATATTGAAGGAGAGTTTCCTGGTGATTCAACGCCCCACTACCTATCAGTGTGGGCGTTGAGCGCGGGTGTACTTAGTGCGTGGTGGCCAGCCAGCCAGCCAGCAGTCATGCAGGGTGTTGGTTAGTGTGTAGTGTGAGTGTGGTGGTGAGAGTCATGTCTGTCTGTCTGCTGCCTCTCCTCTGTGTCCTAGTGGTCTGGTCGGCCGCCTTCCCAGAGGCCATCATGGACCACACGGAGGAGTTGGACCTGACTGGTACCGTCATTATTAACCAGATTGCTATACACCAGTTGCAGGAGGACCAGCGAGGGGTCCAGGAAGGTGAGAGTAAGAGCAAAGTTACGTTCACAGTTCCTTGTGACTTATTTAATGAGTTAGAAAACTGAATATTTGCGGCTTATATATAAAAATCACGATAAGGCACCAGTACACACCATAAGGCACCAGTACACACCATAAGACACCAGTACACACCATAAGACACCAGTACACACCATAAGGCACCAGTACACACCATAAGACACCAGTACACACCATAAGACACCAGAACACACCATAAGGCACCAGTACATACCATAAGGCACCAGTACACACCATAAGGCACCAGTACACACCATAAGACACTAGTACACACCATAAGGCACCAGTACATACCATAAGGCACCAGTACACACCATAAGGCACCAGTACATACAATAAGGCACCGGTACACACCATAAGGCACCAGTACACACCATAAGACACCAGTACAAACCATAAGGCACCAGTACATACCATAAGGCACTAGAACACACCATAAGGCACCAGTACACACCAAAAAGCACCAGTACACACCATAAGGCCCCAGTACACACCATAAGGCCCCAGTACACACCATAAGGCACCAGTACACACTATAAGGCACCAGTATATACCATAAGGCACCAGTACACACCAGAAAGCACCAGTACACACCATATGACACCAGTACACACCATAAGGCACCAGTACACACCATAAAGCTCCAGTACACACCATAAGGAACCAGTATATACCATAAGGCACCAGTACACACCATAAAGCACCAGTACACACCATAAGGCACCAGTACGCACCATAAGGCACCAGAACACACCATAAGGCACCAGTATACACTATAAGGTACAAGTACACTCCATAAGGCACCAGTACATACCATAATGCACCAGTACACACTATAATGCACCAGTACACACAATAAGGTACCAGTACACACCATGAGGCACCAGTACACTCCATAAGGCACCAGTACACACCATAATGCACCAGTACACACCATAAGGCACCAGTACACACCATAAGGCACCAGAACACACACCATAGGGCACCAGAACACACCATAAGGCACCAGTACACACAATAAGGTACGAGTACACACCATAAGGCACCAGTACTCACCATAATGCACCAGTACACATCATATAACACCAGTACACACCATAAGGCACCAGAACACACACCATAAGGCACCAGTACACACCATAATGCACCAGTACACACCATAATGCACCAGTACACACCATAATGCACCAGTACACACCATAAGGCACCAGTACACTCCATACGGCACCAGTACACACCATAAGGCACCGGTACACACCATAAGGCACCAGTACACACCATAAGGCACCGGTACACACCATAAGGCACCGGTACACACCATAAGTCACCGGTACACACCATAAGGCACCAGTACACACCATAAGGCACCGGTAAACACCATAAGGCACCGGTACACACCATAAGTTACCGGTACACACCATAAGGCACCAGTACACACCATAAGGCACCGGTACACACCATAAGTCACCAGTACACACCATAAGGCACCAGTACACACCATAAGGCACCAGTACACACCATAAGGCACCAGTACACACCAAAAGGTACCAGTACACACCATAAGGTACCAGTACACACCATAAGGCACCAGTACACACCTTAAGGCAACAGTACACAGTATAGGGCACCAGTACACACCATAAGGCACCAGTACACAACATAAAGTACCAGTATACACCATAAGGCACCAGTACATACCATAAGGCACCAGTACACACCATAATGCACCAGTACACACCATAAGGCACCAGTACACACCATAAGGCACCAGTACACACCATAAGGCACCAGTACACACCATAAGGCTCCAGTACACACCATAAAGTACCAGTACACACCATAAGGCACCAGCACCAGTACACACCATGAGGCACCAGTACACACCATAAAGTACCAGTATACACAATAAGGCACCAGCACCAGTACGCACTATAAGACACCAGTACACACTATAAGGCACCAGTACACAATATAAGGCACAAGTACACACTATAAGACACCAGTACACATCATAAGGCACCAGTACACACTATAAGGCACCAGTACACACTATATGGCATCAGTACATAGTATAAGGCACCAGTACACACTATTTGGCACAAGTACACACTATAAGGCACCAGTACACACCATAAGGCACCAGAACACACTATAAGGCACCAGTACACACTATAAGGCACCAGTACGCACCATAAGGCACCAGTACACACCATAAGGCACAAGTACACACCATAAGGCACCAGTACACACTATAAGGCACCAGTACACACCATAAGGCACCAGTACACAACATAAAGTACCAGTATACACCATAAGGCACCAGTACATACCATAAGGCACCAGTACACACCATAATGCACCAGTACACACCATAAGGCACCAGTACATACCATAAGGCACCAGTACACACCATAAGGCACCAGTACACACCATAAGGCTCCAGTACACACCATAAAGTACCAGTACACACCATAAGGCACCAGCACCAGTACACACCATGAGGCACCAGTACACACCATAAAGTACCAGTATACACAAAAAGGCACCAGCACCAGTACGCACTATAAGACACCAGTACACACTATAAGGCACCAGTACACAATATAAGGCACAGGTACACACTATAAGACACCAGTACACATCATAAGGCACCGGTACACACTATAAGGCACCAGTACACTCTATAAGGCATCAGTACATAGTATAAGGCACCAGTACACACTATTTGGCACAAGTACACACTATAAGGCACCAGTACACACCATAAGGCACCAGAACAAACTATAAGGCACCAGTAAACACTATAATGCACCAGTACGCACCATAAGGCACCAGTACACACCATAAGGCACAAGTACACACCATAAGGCACCAGTACACACTATAAGGCACCAGTACACACTATAAGGCACCAGTACACACCATAAGGCACCGGTACACACCATTAGGCACTAGTACACACTATAAGGCACCAGTAAACACTATAAGGCACCAGTATACACCAAAAGGCACCAGGACACACCATAAGGCACAAGTACACACCATAAGGCACCAGTACACACCATAATACATCAGTACACACCATAAGGCACCATAACACTCCATAAGGCAAAAGTACACACTATAAGGCACCAGTACACACCACAAGGCACCAGTACACACCATTGGCACTAGTACACACCATAAGGCACCGGTATACACCATAAGGCACCAGTTCACACCATAAGGCACAAGTACACATCATAAGGCACCAGTACACACCATAATGCATCAGTATACACCATAAGGCACCAGTACACACCATAAGGCACCAGTACACACCATAAGGTACCAGTACACACCATAAGCACCAGTACACACCATAAGGCACCATTACACACCATAAGGCACCGGTAAACACCATAAGGCACTGAAACACACCATAAGGCACTGAAACACACCATAAGACACCAGTGCGCATTATAAGGCACCGGTACACACCATAAGGTACGAGTACACACTATAAGGCACCAGTACACACCATAAGGCACCAGTACACACAATAAGGTACGAGTACACATTATAAGGCACCAGTACACACCATAATGCACCAGTACACATCATATGGCACCAGTACACACCATAAGGCACCAGTACACACACCATAAGGCACCAGTACACACCATAATGCACCAGTACACACCATAATGCACCAGTACACACCATAAGGCACCAGTACACTCCATACGGCACCAGTACACACCATAAGGCACCGGTACACACCATAAGGCACCAGTACACACCATAAGGCACTGGTACACACCATAAGGCACCGGTACACACCATAAGTCACCGGTACACACCATAAGGCACCAGTACACACCATAAGGCACCGGTAAACACCATAAGGCACCGGTACACACCATAAGTTACCGGTACACACCATAAGGCACCAGTACACACCATAAGGCACCGGTACACACCATAAGTCACCAGTACACACCATAAGGCTCCAGTACACACCATAAGGCACCAGTACACACCATAAGGCACCAGTACACACCATAAGGCACCAGTACACACCAAAAGGTACCAGTACACACCATAAGGTACCAGTACACACCATAAGGCACCAGTACACACCTTAAGGCAACAGTACACAGTATAAGGCACCAGTACACACCATAAGGCACCAGTACACAACATAAAGTACCAGTATACACCATAAGGCACCAGTACATACCATAAGGCACCAGTACACAACATAATGCACCAGTACACACCATAAGGCACCAGTACACACCATAAGGCACCAGTACACACCATAAGGCACCAGTACACACCATAAGGCTCCAGTACACACCATAAAGTACCAGTACACACCATAAGGCACCAGCACCAGTACACACCATGAGGCACCAGTACACACCATAAAGTACCAGTATACACAATAAGGCACCAGCACCAGTACGCACTATAAGACACCAGTACACACTATAAGGCACCAGTACACAATATAAGGCACAAGTACACACTATAAGACACCAGTACACATCATAAGGCACCAGTACACACTATAAGGCACCAGTACACACTATAAGGCATCAGTACATAGTATAAGGCACCAGTACACACTATTTGGCACAAGTACACACTATAAGGCACCAGTACACACCATAAGGCACCAGAACACACTATAAGGCACCAGTAAACACTATAAGGCACCAGTACGCACCATAAGGCACCAGTACACACCATAAGGCACAAGTACACACCATAAGGCACCAGTACACACTATAAGGCACCAGTACACACTATAAGGCACCAGTACACACCATAAGGCACCAGTACACACCATAAGGCACCAGTACACACCATAAGGCACCAGTACACACCATAAGGCACCAGTACACACCAAAAGGTACCAGTACACACCATAAGGTACCAGTACACACCATAAGGCACCAGTACACACCTTAAGGCAACAGTACACAGTATAAGGCACCAGTACACACCATAAGGCACCAGTACACAACATAAAGTACCAGTATACACCATAAGGCACCAGTACACACCTTAAGGCACCAGTACACACCATAATGCACCAGTACACACCATAAGGCACCAGTACACACCATAAAGCACCAGTACACACCATAAGGCACCAGTACACACCATAAGGCTCCAGTACACACCATAAAGTACCAGTACACACCATAAGGCACCAGCACCAGTACACACCATGAGGCACCAGTACACACCATAAAGTACCAGTATACACAATAAGGCACCAGCACCAGTACGCACTATAAGACACCAGTACACACTATAAGGCACCAGTACACAATATAAGGCACAGGTACACACTATAAGACACCAGTACACATCATAAGGCACCGGTACACACTATAAGGCACCAGTACACACTATAAGGCATCAGTACATAGTATAAGGCACCAGTACACACTATTTGGCACAAGTACACACTATAAGGCACCAGTACACACCATAAGGCACCAGAACACACTATAAGGCACCAGTAAACACTATAAGGCACCAGTACGCACCATAAGGCACCAGTACACACCATAAGGCACAAGTACACACCATAAGGCACCAGTACACACTACAGGCACCAGTACACACTATAAGGCACCAGTACACACCATAAGGCACCAGTACACACCATTAGGCACTAGTACACACTATAAGGCACCAGTAAACACTATAAGGCACCAGTATACACCAAAAGGCACCAGGACACACCATAAGGCACAAGTACACACCATAAGGCACCAGTACACACCATAATGCATCAGTACACACCATAAGGCACCATAACACTCCATAAGGCAAAAGTACACACTATAAGGCACCAGTACACACCACAAGGCACCAGTACACACCATTGGCACTAGTACACACCATAAGGCACCGGTATACACCATAAGGCACCAGTACACACCATAAGGCACAAGTACAGATCATAAGGCACCAGTACACACCATAATGCATCAGTATACACCATAAGGCACCAGTACACACCATAAGGCACCAGTACACACCATAAGGTACCAGTACACACCATAAGCACCAGTACACACCATAAGGCACCAGTACACAATGTAATCTCTAGAGCTGAACTCATCATAGAAACATGTAAGGATACGATCTTAATGATGGCAACTGTTTACAGGTGTGAGAAGTATGCTGATGGTGATAGCCAACATGACTGAAGGTAAGGAGTCATTTATAGAGTCGACTTGTCGATGTTGCTTTGTCTGTCAGTTTCCTCACTCGATTCATGTCTGTTTGACTTCACTCAAGATTTTAGGCACAGACTACAGAAAAGTGCACTCTGTACCTTTTGTGTACCTGTTGAACACTTTTGTTCTACACTAAAGTATACAACAATAATTTTGTTAAAAAACTATTCTCTTGTTCCAAGCGCCATTATGTCGCCAATTTGTTAAAGAATCTTGGAAATGAACTATTCAGTCTTTTCGCCTTCAGCATCAAGCACTGCCTGTCATCCACAGACGATAGTACCTATAGCGACTATGGATTGACGAAAATAGTATCTATAACCCCTAATGATGGACGAGAAAATTACCAATACTTACAATGGATGGACGAGTATAGTACCTATAGTTACTATGAATGGACGAGCAAACTACCAATACTTACTATTGATGGACGAGCATTTTACCAATAGTTACTATAAATGGACGAGTATAGTACCTATAGTCACTATAGATGGACAAGCATAGTATTTTTAGTCACTATGGACAGACACATATAGTAACTATAATAACAATGGATGAACGAGCATAGTTCCAATAGTCACTATGCATGGACATGCATAGTACCAAAAGTCACTATAGATGGACAGGCATAGTACTTATAGTCACTATAGATGAACGAGCATAGTTCCTATAGTCACTATAGATGGACGAGCATAGTACCTATAATCACTATGGATGGACGACCTTACTAACTATAGTCATTATAGATAGACGAGCATAGTACTTATAATCACTATGGATGAACGAGCATAGTTCCTATAGACACTATGAATGGACGAGCATAATACCTATAATCACTATAGATGGACGAGCATAGTACCTATAGTCACTATTAATGGACATATACAGTAATTATATTCAATATGGATGGACATATATAGTACCTATAGTCACTATGGTTTGATGAGCATAGTACCAATTGTCACTATAGATGGACGAGCAAAGTAACTATAGACACTATGGATGCACAAGCATAGTACCTATAGTCACTATGGATAAACGAGCATAGTACCTATAGTCACTACGGATGGACGAGCATAGTACCTATAGTCACTACGGATGGACGAGCATAGTACCTATAGTCACTATGGAAGACCATGCATAGTACCTATAGTCACTATTGATGGACGTATATGGTACTTATAGTCACTATGGATAGACGTACATAGTTCCTATAGTCACTGTGGACTGACATGCATAGTATGTATAGTCACTATGAATGAACGAACATAATACCTATATTCACTATATATGAACAAGCATAATACCTACTGTCACTCTAGATGGACGAGCATAGTACCTATAGTCTCTATTGATGCACGTATATAGTTACGATAGTGTTACGGCCCTACTGGAATGCAACCGGGTTCTTCTCTGATGGTAGTAGAGTTTGGGAATCCGGCCCCAAGTTAGTAGAGGCTTTCAAGGGGTGTGTTCCGTAACGCAAGTTAAACTAAAGGGGGAGGGATACAAATATTCCAATTTATATATATATATATTTTCCATCACCACGAATAAATAAATATCAGTCACACGCGGGGTTTATAACTACACTTATTATGTACAGATTCGTCTTCCTCTGAAGACACTGGATGCTCCACGGTGCTCTCTCTCTGGGTAGCCCTGGTTCCTTCTTCAGCGGCCCAAGATGAATCCACTATGATTCTATCATGAATCTACCCTGGCCACAGGCCAGCCAAATCACAGTCCCACTGGGTGCTTCGTCGCGGAGGCCTTCAACCACAATCCAGCCTGTAGCTGGCAGGTACCGATCAGCTCCGCTGAGTAGGCCACTCCACGACCGATACTAGGGTTGCGAGCCCTAGGCAGGAGCCTCGTGTGATCCCGCTGATCACTCTCCTCACTAAGCACCACAGTGGCTAGTCTCTTCCACCAGCCAACCCCGGATAAGGTGATTCCCGACACTGCCACGTCACAGGCAGGTTAATACTCTCAACAGAGTTCGTCCAGGGGTGACTCACAGCTTCTTCAGCAGACTCGTGAAGAGACCTTGGCTGCCTTGGGTAGACTGATCCATCGTCCAATACAGCAGTCCCAGGTCGACTCTGCAATCAGATACGTCATTAGTACTGGGACGCTCTAGGGAACCTCACTTACAGGCTTAGACACAAACGTCCACCTATTTGCTCCATAGATGGCGTTCACTGTCTAAGCGCCACCTCACCAGAGGTCAGCAGCGGCTATGTTATGAGCTGATTAAGACAGGGATCCAGCACCTGTGGCCGGTATATCCCGTCCTCACTAGATGGCGTCGTCCATTTGGAGTGTGTTTCGGGAGCGGACTCACAGATGGCGTTTTTTCACTGCTCCGTGTTCCGATGCTGGACTCGGGTCCGTAACAGATAGTCAATATGGGTTGACGGACATAGTACCTATAATAACTATGGATGGACGAGCAAAGAACCTATAGTCACTATGGATGGACATATATAGTGAATATGGTACCAATGGATGAACGCGCAGTGTATCTATAGTCTCTATAGATGTACAAGAATAGTGTTTATAGTTACAATAGATGGACGTACATAGTACCTATAGTCACTATGGATAGACGAGCATAGTACCTATAGTCACTATAGATGGACGAGCATAGTACCTGTAGTCATTATGGATGGGCGAGCATAGTACCTATAGTCACGATAGATGGACGAGCATAGTACCTATAGTCATTATGGGTGGACGAGCATAGTACCTATATTCACTATGCATTAACATAGTGTGGGAAAACTTGACTCATATAATTCATTTAAATTGATGCTAGATTTCGATAGCGGCGAAGGACCACCACTTTTTAGAGGAAAAGTGGAAACTGGGTAGAGCATGTGGTTTACTATTAAATCCATGAACTAGTGTCCTATGGATATTATTGATAATTATTATCTTGAATATTTAAGGGACTGTAATTTATGAATCAAATGTTCTCACCCAAAATGGGGGGTTATATGTCAAAAGACTATTGTATTCCTGACATCATTTCAGTGTGGTTCGTTCACTAAAGTAAATCAAATAAGTAATTGCAAATTGGGTAATAATAATTAGAATCGAATTGACCTCAAGATACTTCGATAGACAAGTATTACTACCAGTGGTTAGTAACATGGGTCTCAATGGGAGATCATTAAAATGTCTACGTAAATAGTATCTACATTAATTTATACAGCTTAGCTGTGAATTGCGAGAGATGTGAAGTTAACTGCCACATTCCTGACGACGTATTGCGTCTGACAAAATTGTTGCCTGAAGGTGGGACAGCCTAGTACCTCGCTTGATGCAGACCCGGTGTGGGATATCTGGGGCTTGACTCAATATTTTTAATTATTAAATTAATGAAATCAATTACGAAGGACCACCCACTTTTAAGAAAAGAGGGAAACTAATAGAAGGTGATCATTAGAAACACAAGGAAGAACCAGTGTCTATGGATAAATATTAGGAAGCATAATCACTTAAATAATTAATGGGCTGTATGGTTAATTACCTAAAGTCAGAGCCTCAAACACCTACATTGGGGGGGTATTGCTAGAACTTCATATACGTCTAGGAACTAGTGTGGTTCGTGCACCAGTTCATTGTTTGATAAATAATATTGTGACCAAATATTAAAGAATCAATAGGCAATTACCAATAGAAATTATGAAGATTATTAGCATTAGAAAGCAATCATCCAAATAAACACATTTTATCTCCAGTGTACATGACGAGTATTCAATTTGATAGTATCATGAACAAATAGCAAAAATTGGAGTAATTAAATGTGTACAAAAAGTCTTAGCTTTAAGACGATTTCTATGACATCATTCACGCCTCGTCCTCGTGATCTCAGGATCTCCACGTAGAAGCCCTTAGAGGTGAATAACACGAATGTAGGTAACAGCTCGTTGACTCCTCACATACGAGCTGTAATATAAGGGATATTACGTAGCATTGAACTAGGCTACTTAAATCTCAATATTCATGAAATATAAAATAAAAATTAGTGCGGTACTAACGTTGGATTTTTTGTAGTCGTTCGATATAACGACAGGCTGCCCACGACATATACAATCTCTAATGATGCATCAAAAAAGAACTATATACTTATCGAAAAGTGCAAATTATGCTGAAGCCTGCCGGTATCGCGTCTCAGTCTCAAACTTCCACAATGTCGTACACGTGGTTGAGACCTTGGCCTGAATATCGACGCGTTATTAGTTGACCGAGCACTGCAGATCACGTAGAAGAATAATTATTCGTTCTGGGTTGAGTACCAGTGTAATTCTTGCTGATAATCCCAACGTCACGTGTCTCAGACTCTGACGCCACGACTTTTGTTGCTCAATTCCACAACACGAGTTCACCTCTCCCCTTTCCAGTGGATGGAGCAGTCCTAGGTTTAAATTTATTAGACTTATTTAAAGTCGGTTTGGGTTTGACTGAGGTGTCAATATTAGGTGGTTTAGACTCAGGTTTAATCTTATCATGGGTCTTCAACCTGTTAACCGTTATTCTCAGTCCCTCGAATATTTGTTCGAGAGTGAGAAACTCGGTTTTATAGTGTGAGCAGATTTCTGCTAAGATATTTCGAGGTAATTTCCTCTGCAGAAGTAACTTGATTGACCATTCTGAGGCTGGTATATCAACTTTAGTACCAAAGGCTTTTACTAGAGACTCTACTTCTAGCCTGAAGCTTTGAAGTGAGTCTGGTCTGTTACTTGGTGCATTGAGATCTAGCAACTGGTATTAAAAGGTTAGCTATACTCAACTCCTTGTTGCAATAGTTCAACTTTAGCAGTTTTATAGCTTCCTCATAATTACTCTCAGTGAGAGCTAGGTTTTTTATGACTCTTTTAGCCTCTCCTTTGAGAAGACTAATCAGGTATGAGAATTTAGAAATCTTGTCAAGAGAAGATTTTCTATGTATATGAACTTCAAATAAAGTCCAAAAGTTGTCCCAATTTTCTTTATCAAGCCCTGTAAATGTAGGTAAGTCTAAAGTAGGTAAACGAACCTCAGGTAATTGGTTACTGGATTGAGACATTGTATTATTTGTATTAGATTTAGATTGTGTTACTAAATTGGATAGTATGTCAAGTTTATCTTGAGTCTCATCTTCATACTGGGGAATATCTGCTATAATTCGATCCATTTCATCAGGATCAGTTTCTATGGTATTCAGTAGGTCGAGATAAGACTGGCTTGTAGATCTAACTTGATCATATTTCAGATCAGCCACTCTCACTGATGTTTTTAATCGATAGGAATCAATGGGAGTTGCTTTAAACAAGGCCTCAGACTTGTTAATTAGTCTAGTTAAATGACCTTTGAGGCCAATATAGGTTCTCCTTAATTGTTCAGGAGTAGCCATGATGGTTTTAAGTCCAAACTTCATGGGACTTGAATAAGTATTAATAATGAAGCTTGCGTACTTGCTCATTGGTTGACAAGTAATATTAAGTATAGCCTAATTTAAAGTGGCTAAATTACACTCTACCTCACTCGAGGTTAAATGTACCTACCTAACAATAAGTAGCTAAGGAATTTGAGCAGTGCTTGAACTTCACCATTAACTTTCTTCCGGCTAGCTCATCATAGTGATCATTCAGCAGCACTCAAAATATATACACACAAAATAATGAGTACAAGAAGAAATAATATGGATATACTCTAATCAGAGTTATCTTAAGGTTTAATCCCACCCTTGCTAGGGTCAGCACAAAATGAATAATATAAGTACTAATAACTAGCTCATGTCTAGTCGTGAGAATTTCTACCTAAGAAACTACAAATTTATTTAGTCTGTGTTTGTGCCAAATTCAGTACAATCACAGCCTAAATTCCTACCTAATAAAGGTTGGCAAAGATTATTGTGGTGCAGTAATGTGAATATATAGTTGTGCTGTATTTTTGTTTTTTTGGATTTTATAGTTTATATAAATGTACCACTTGCACACGCAAGTGAAAAACAATTATGTACAGTTAATTTTGGCTTGCTAGCCACAGCCGTTTGTGATAATTGATTGTGTTGATCAATTTGTCAACTACATGTGACCTAGACTCACCTGACAGGTGTACACCATCTCTTGCCAGGTTTTGTCTGTATGGTCTGGCTGTAAATTGGATATAAGTGGCATCCAATCGTACTGGTTTTTTCAGCCTGAAGTTTATGTATTTGGCAGCTCTCTGGTAATATTCTGGTGTTACTCCCCAACGATTATCATTATTCAGTTGGCGAGGTTCCACTAATGTGAATACTACCGAATTGCTGATGAGTTTAAATGAAGAAATTATGGTTTTAAGGTGATTAATCACCTCAGCTGGATGACGAGTAGGATGGATGTCATTACCACCTAAATAAATAATGGTTAGATGGTGAGGCCACTCTAACGCAGGTGTTAGTGTGGAATTGTTGTAGAAGTTATGAGCTGTTGCTCCTGGTGACCTAAAGATTCTCACCTCAGTATGAGGTATAGGTCTAAGTGTTGTGGGTAACTGACTGTGTCCCACGAGTGCTACCTTATACATGAGGTATAAGTAGCAAAGTATTGGTGTGAATTAGGCTAACCTATGTGTTACGCTGCCGGTAGTCACAATTAATTAATGTGGTTAGTCTAGACTACTTCACACGATGATTAGTTATTACTAATTAGTATATTTATATTTATGTTTATCCGGTTCGATAAGGATCAAAATGTGGGATATCTGGGGCTTGACTCAATTTATTTAATAATTAAATGAATTGAGTCAAGCCCCAGATATCCCACACCCGGTTGCTGCAAGACAAGTAGACTAGAGAAGCTTTCTACTTGACTATTAATAATACATCCTAATTAAAGGAATTATTCCTACTGAATATAGCAATCAGTGTAGAATTTATCTACAGGTATTAATGCAATATTGATTCCTATATAAATTAAGAATATTGTTAAAGAGACGTATTGGGGTTTTGTTTTAATTAATTGGCCTAACGACAACTAGTCTAAATGTTAAATGTGTACACAGTATATCAAATAGAAAAAAATTTTAGTTGCCGAGCCGCGTGTCCGTTTATAGCGAGAAACACGCAATCCTTCGTCTTCAGCTGCTGTGTGAAGGACATTGACTTCGGATTTGTTATCACTCTGATTCCAGGACACCGCTATTGATTGTAAATTTAACGTTGAAACGCTCTTGTGATTGTAAGAACGAATAATTAAACTAAGCAAATGCTTTACTATTGCGTTGTCTCTCTCGCACGCTGCTAATATGGCGTCACTCGTCGGAGTCGGGCAGCAAGCACGTCGCTCTCCTTCCTCCCAGGCTGTGCTACGCATGCGCAGTCTGCTCAAAGTATTCTCGAGCTTAAAGTACTTTATTTTTACTTGCAATTAATTCGGAAGGAAAGGACTGGTGACAAGTGCTTATGTCACTAAGTAATGCATTAACGTGCAATATATATTGCACAATTGAGGTCAGCTTATTACGACTGCGTGAAGAAATATCATATAAATTGCTTTACTTTGCAATATTTTCTACTATAGTTGTTAATACACCTAAATGAACGAATTAAGTATGTAATAATATGTTACGTAAATAATCAACTTAATATATGATTATCCTTAGTAATGGAACGTAATTAACTAAACTTTTTTTTAGATGCAACTAAATGTGGAGAGATTAATGTTTTACCTGTAGCTACCTCCCGGCGTCATTGAGACTGTGGGAAGAATTTGGCAAATATTGCGTCGCAATAGAAACATTAATTGAATTAGTTCTACATAATAGTAGAGTTAGTAAATACTATGGTTAATACAATAATGATGTATGGTAATACAAGAAATGGTGTATTAGTGTTGGAAGATTTCCAACACATAGTACCTATAATCACTATGCATGAACAAGCATAGTACCAATAGTCACTATGGAAGGACGTACATAATATATATAATCACTATGTATGGACGAGCATAGTATCTATAGTCACTATGGATGGACGAGCAAAATATCTATAGTCACTATGGATGGACGAGCAAAGAACCTATAGTCACTATGGATGGACATATATAGTAAATATTGTCGCAATGGATGAACGCGAAGTGTACCTATAGTCACTATAGATATACGAGCAAAGTGCCTATAGTCACTCTAGATGAACGAGCATAATACCTATATTCTCTATTGATGCACGTATATAGTAACTATAGTCACTATAGACGGGCATAGTCCCTATATTCACTATGGATGGACAAGCATAGTACCTATAGCCACAATGGATGGACAAGCATAGTACCTACAGTCACAATGGATGGATGAGCATAGTACCTATAGGCACTATGGATGGACGAGCATAGTACCTATAGGCACTATGGATGGACGAGCATAGTACCTATAGTCACTATGGATGGACGAGCATAGTACCTAAAAACATTAAGAATTGACGAGCAGAGTATCTATAGCCACAATGGATGGACAAGCATAGTACCTACAGTCACAATGGATGGATGAGCATAGTACCTATAGTCACTATGGCTGGACGAACATAGTACCTATAGTCACAATGGAAGGACGAGCATTGTAATAATTGTCACTCTTGATGGACGTGCATATTACCTATGCTCAAAATGAATGAATATACTCAGTACCTATAGTCACTATAGATGGAGGAGCATAGTACCTATATTCACTATGAATGGATGAGCATAGAAACTATAGTTACTCTGGATGGACGAAAATAGTACGTATAGTCATTATGGATGGACGAGCACAGTTTTTATAGTCAATATGGATGAACAAGCATAGTACCTATATGCACTATGCATGAACAAGCATAGTACCTATATGCACTATGCATGAACAAGCATAGTACCTATAGTCACTATGGATGGACGTACATAGTATCTATAGTCACTATGGATGGACGAGCAAAGTATCTATGGTCTCTATGGATGGACGTGCATAGTACCTATATTCACTATGAATGGATGAGCATAGAAACTATAGTTACTCTGGATAGACGAGCAAAGTACCTATAGTCCCTATATAGGGACTTATATAGAACCAATATTCACTATGGATAGACGAGAATACTACCTATTGTCACTATGGATGGCCATATATAGTACGTATAGTCACTATGAATGGACGTGCATAGTCACTATGAATAGACATATGTAGTACCTATAGTCACAATGGATGGATGAGCATGCTACCTATAGTCATTATGGATGGACATGTATAGTACCTATAGTCAATATTGATTTCAGGACGTATATAGTACCTATAGTCACTATGGATTGACGTACATAATATCTATAGTTACTATGGATGGACGAGTATTATACCTATACTCATTATGGATGGACGAACATAGTACCTATAGTCATTATGGATGGACGAGTATAGTACCTATAGTTATTTTGGATGGACGAACATAGTACCTATAGTCACTATGAATGGATGAGCATAGAACCTATTGTTACTATGGATGGACGATCATAGTACCTATAGTCACTGTGGATGGACGAGTGTTGTACCTATAGTCATTATAGATGGACGAGCATAGTACCTATAGTCACTATGGATGGACGAACATAGTACCTATTGTCACTATGGATGGACGAGCATAGTACCTATAGTCACTATTAGTGGACGAGCTTGGTACCAATAGTTACTATAGATGGTCTTATATAGTACCTATAATCACTATTGATGGACGTATATAGTACCTATAGTCACTATGGATGGACGATCCTAGTACCTATAGTCATTATGGATGGACGAGCATTGTACCTATAGTCATTATGGATGGACGAGCATAGTTCCTATAGTAAGAGCATAAGAACATAAGAACAAAGGTAACTGCAGAAGGCCTATTGGCCCATACGATGCAGCTCCTAACTATAACCACCCAATCCCACTCATATACTTGTCCAACCCGCGCTTGAAACAATCGAGGGACCCCACCTCGACAATGTTACGCGGCAATTGGTTCCACAAATCAACAACCCTGTTACTGAGCCAGTATTTACCCAAGTCTTTCCTAAATCTAAACTTATCCAATTTATACCCATTGTTTCGTGTTCTGTCTTGTGTTGATATTTTTAATACCCTATTAATATCCCCCCTGTTATGTCCATTCATCCACTTGTAAACCTCTATCCTGTCACCCCTAACTCTTTGTCTTTCTAGTGAATGCAACTTAAGCTTTGTTAATCTTTGTTCATATGAAAGATTTCTAATTTGGAGTAATTAACTTAGTCATCCTACGTTGGACACGTTCAAGTGAATTTATATCCATTCTATAATACGGCGACCAAAACTGAACTGCATAATCTAAATGGGGCCTATCCAGAGCAAGATAAAGCTTAAGAACCACACCGGGTGTCTTGTTACTAACGCTTCGATTAATAAATCCCAGTGTCCTATTCGCCTTATTACGAATATTCATGCATTGATACTTTTGTTTTAAATTCTTACTAATCATAACTCCCAGATCCCTTTCGCAATCTGACTTCGCAATCTCAACACTTGTAACTTGTAACTCGTAACTTGTAACTTGTAACTCTATCATCATTACCTAGCCTCAGAACTTTACATTTATCAGCATTAAACTGCATTTGCCAATCCTTTGACCATTTCAAAACCCTATCTAGATCAACTTGAAGTGATAGTGAGTCCTCCTCCGAATTAATTTCCCTATCGATTTTCGTATCATCGGCAAATTTGCAAATGTTGCTACTCAAACCTGAATCTAAATAATTTATATATATTATAAACAACAGAGGTCCCAGGACAGAGCCTTGAGGTACTCCACTAACAACATCATCCCAGTCTGACTTAACCCCATTTATACTAACTCTCTGTTCCATTTGGAATAGCCATGCCCAAATCCAAGTTAATATAGCACCCCCAATACCTTGAGCTTCTATTTTTTTAATTAGTCTTTCATGTGGCACTGTATCAAAAGCTTTGCTAAAGTCAAGGTACACAACATCACAATCCTTATCATTATTGATGGTGCCACATGAAAGACTGATTAAAAAGATAGAGTCTCATGGTATTGGGGGTGCTATATTAAGCTGGATTAGGGCATGGCTATACCAAAGGAAACAGAGAGTTAGTATAAATGGAATCAAGTCAGAGTGGGAAAATGTTGTAAGTGGAGTGCCTCAAGGCTCTGTCCTGGGACCTCTGTTGTTTATAATATATATAAATGATTTAGATTCAGGTTTGAGTAGCAACATTTGCAAATTTGCCGATGATACGAAAATCGGTAGGGAAATTAATTCGGAGGAGGACTCACTATCACTTCAAGTTGATCTAGATAGGGTTTTGAAATGGTCAAAGGATTGGCAGATGCAGTTTAATGCTGATAAATGTAAAGTTCTGAGGTTAGGTAATGATGATAGAGTTACAAGATACGAGCTAGGACGAGCATGAAGGAACTAACACGGGAAAATAATATTTTAGATTTAGTGTTAACTAACAGGGAAACGCAAATTAATGACATCGAAATAGGGAGTGAGCTAGGGAGCAGTGATCACAAAGAAATCAGATTTAGCATAGAATGGAATAGACCAGTAGGAGAAAATTCTGTTAAAGTGCCAGATTTTCGAAAAGCTGATTTTAATAGCCTAAGAAATTTTTTGGGTCAAATTGATTGGAAAGGCTTGGGTATGGGGTGTGGGCCGGTCTTGGAGCGAGACATGAACCCAGCGATAGGTGACTTAAATGGGGATTTCGATGTGGATTCAATATATAACTTATTTAAGAATATTCTAAACAAAGCACAGGAACGTAGTATACCATACAAATTGAATAGATCGTATACTAATGACCCAAAGTGGATAACAAAGAATTTGAAGAACCTTATAGGTAAAAAGAGAGCTTGGTACAAAAGGATTAAAAATGGGGAGGTCACTTTAGAACAGGAATTCGTACAACTGGTTAGAAATGTTAAAAAAGAGATAAGGAAAGCAAAAAGGAACTATGAAGTTCGCATAGCAGGGCAAGCAAAGACAAATCCTAAAGGGTTTTTTCAGTTATATCGTACTAAGACTAGGGAAAGGATAGGTCCATTAAAAACTGAGACAGGTCAAATAACAGATAGTGATGAAGAGATGAGTAGTATTTTTAATAAATATTTTGTATCTGTATTTACTAAAGAGGAACTTAACAATATGCCTTCAGCCGAACAAGTCTATGTGGGTGGGGACGAGGACAGGTTGACGAGTTTTGTGGAGGTGGGGTCCCTCGATTGTTTCAAGCACGGGTTGGACAAGTATATGAGTGGGATTGGGTGGTTATAGAATAGGAGCTGCCTCGTATGGGCCAATAGGCCTTCTGCAGTTACCTTTGTTCTTATGTTCTTATGTTCTTATGTTTAGCAGTTACCAGGGAGGATGTTCTTAAACAAATAGTAAAACTCAAACCAAACAAATCCCCAGGGCCGGATGAAGTGTTTGCTAGGGTGCTTAAAGAATGCAAAGAGGAGCTTTGTGACCCACTGTCAACCATATTTAATAAATCAATAGAGTCAGGCAGAGTGCCAGAGTTTTGGAAAGTTGCTAATAAGAACATAAGAACATAAGAACAAAGGTAACTGCAGAAGGCCAATTGGCCCATACGAGGCAGCTCCTATTCTATAACCACTCAATCCCACTCATATACTTGTCCAACCCGCGCTTGAAACAATCGAGGGACCCCACCTCCACAATGTTACGCGGCAATTGGTTCCACAAATCAACAACCCTGTTACTGAACCAGTATTTACCCAAGTCTTTCCTAAATCTAAACTTATCCAATTTATATCCATTGTTTCGTGTTCTGTCCTGTGTTGATACTTTTAATACCCTATTAATATCCCCCCGGTTATGTCCATTCATCCACTTGTAAACCTCTATCATGTCACCCCTAACTCTTCGCCTTTCCAGTGAATGCAACTTAAGCTTTGTTAATCTTTCTTCATATGAAAGATTTCTAATTTGGGGAATTAACTTAGTCATCCTACGCTGGACACGTTCAAGTGAATTTATATCCATTCTATAATATGGCGACCAAAACTGAACTGCATAATCTAAATGGGGCCTAACTAGAGCAAGATATAGCTTGAGAACCACACCAGGTGTCTTGTTACTAACGCTGCGATTAATAAATCCAAGTGTCCGATTTGCCTTATTACGAACATTTATGCATTGATCCTTTTGTTTTAAATTCTTACTAATCATAACTCCCAGATCCCTTTCGCAATCCGACTTCGCAATCACAACACCAACTAGCTCGTATCTTGTAACTCTATCATCATTACCTAACCTCAGAACTTTACATTTATCAGCATTAAACTGCATCTGCCAATCCTTTGACCATTTCAAAACCCTATCTAGATCAACTTGAAGTGATAGTGAGTCCTTAATGTGATACCAGTTTTTAAGAAAGGAGATAGATCACTTGCGTCTAACTATCGACCAATTAGCCTAACGTCTATTGTGGGAAAGTTACTCGAATCTATAATAGCAAATAAAATTCGTCTTCATCTTGAAAAACATAAATTAATAATTGAGTCGCAACATGGTTTTATAAATGGCCGTTCATGTTTAACAAATTTGTTATCTTTTTATTCTAGCATTGTTGAGGCAGTTGATAGTGGTAAGGATTGCGATGTTGTATACCTTGACTTTAGCAAAGCTTTTGATACAGTGCCACATGAAAGACTGATTAAAAAAATAGAGTCTCATGGTATTGGGGGTGCTATATTAAGCTGGATTAGGGAATGGCTATACCAAAGGAAACAGAGAGTTAGTATAAATGGAATCAAGTCAGAGTGGGAAAATGTTGTAAGTGGAGTGCCTCAAGGCTCTGTCCTGGGACCTCTGTTGTTTATAATATATATAAATGATTTAGATTCAGGTTTGAGTAGCAACATTTGCAAATTTGCCGATGATACGAAAATCGGTAGGGAAATTAATTCGGAGGAGGACTCACTATCACTTCAAGTTGATCTAGATAGGGTTTTGAAATGGTCAAAGGATTGGCAGATGCAGTTTAATGCTGATAAATGTAAAGTTCTGAGGTTAGGTAATGATGATAGAGTTACAAGATACGAGCTAGATGGTGTTGTGATTGCGAAGTCGGATTGCGAAAGGGATCTGGGAGTTATGATTAGTAAGAATTTAAAACAAAAGGATCAATGCATAAATGTTCGTAATAAGGCAAATCGGACACTTGGATTTATTAATCGCAGCGTTAGTAACAAGACACCTGGTGTGGTTCTCAAGCTATATCTTGCTCTAGTTAGGCCCCATTTAGATTATGCAGTTCAGTTTTGGTCGCCATATTATAGAATGGATATAAATTCACTTGAACGTGTCCAGCGTAGGATGACTAAGTTAATTCCCCAAATTAGAAATCTTTCATATGAAGAAAGATTAACAAAGCTTAAGTTGCATTCACTGGAAAGGCGAAGAGTTAGGGGTGACATGATAGAGGTTTACAAGTGGATGAATGGACATAACCGGGGGGATATTAATAGGGTATTAAAAGTATCAACACAGGACAGAACACGAAACAATGGATATAAATTGGATAAGTTTAGATTTAGGAAAGACTTGGGTAAATACTGGTTCAGTAACAGGGTTGTTGATTTGTGGAACCAATTGCCGCGTAACATTGTGGAGGTGGGGTCCCTCGATTGTTTCAAGCACGGGTTGGACAAGTATATGAGTGGGATTGGGTGGTTATAGAATAGGAGCTGCCTCGTATGGGCCAATAGGCCTTCTGCAGTTACCTTTGTTCTTATGTTCTTATGTTCTTCTTATGTGTTGTGATTGCGAAGTCGGATTGCGAAAGGGATCTGGGAGTTATGATTAGTAAGAATTTAAAACAAAAGGATCAATGCATAAATGTTCGTAATAAGGCAAATCGGACACTTGGATTTATTAATCGCAGCGTTAGTAACAAGACACCTGGTGTGGTTCTCAAGCTATATCTTGCTCTAGTTAGGCCCCATTTAGATTATGCAGTTCAGTTTTGGTCGCCATATTATAGAATGGATATAAATTCACTTGAACGTGTCCAGCGTAGGATGACTAAGTTAATTCCCCAAATTAGAAATCTTTCATATGAAGAAAGATTAACAAAGCTTAAGTTGCATTCACTGGAAAGGCGAAGAGTTAGGGGTGACATGATAGAGGTTTACAAGTGGATGAATGGACATAACCGGGGGGATATTAATAGGGTATTAAAAGTATCAACACAGGACAGAACACGAAACAATGGGTATAAATTGGATAAGTTTAGATTTAGGAAAGACTTGGGTAAATACTGGTTCAGTAACAGGGTTGTTGATTTGTGGAACCAATTGCCGCGTAACATTGTGGAGGTGGGGTCCCTCGATTGTTTCAAGCACGGGTTGGACAAGTATATGAGTGGGATTGGGTGGTTATAGAATAGGAGCTGCCTCGTATGGGCCAATAGGCCTTCTGCAGTTACCTTTGTTCTTATGTTCTTATGTTCTTACGAGGTCTTACGAGTATAGTACCTATAGTCACTATGGATGGACGAACGTAGTACCTATAGTCACTATGGATGGACGAGCATAGTAACCATAGTCACAATGGATGGACGCACATAATACCTATAGTCACAATGGATGGACATACACAGTACGTATAGTCATTAAAGATGGTCGAGCATAGTACCTATAATCACTATGGATGGACAAGCATAGTATCTTTATTCACTATGGATGGATGAGCATAATACCTTTGACCACTGTTGAATGTCGTGTATAGTACCTATAATCATTATTAATGGACGAATAGAGTATCTATAGTCATCATGGATTGATGTATATAGTATATAGGTCCTTGTAGTTAAGGACCTGTTAAGTTGATGTATATAGGTCCGTGTAGTTAAGGACCTGGTGACTCTAGTGGGAGCCCTGAGGACAGAGTTGGACTTTCTGCGGGAGGAGGTGCGTCAGCTGAAAGAACAACGAGAACATAAGAACATAAGAACAAAGGTAACTGCAGAAGGCCTATTGGCCCATACGAGGCAGCTCCTATTCTATAACCACCCAATCCCACTCATATACTTGTCCAACCCGTGCTTGAAACAATCGAGGGACCCCACCTCCACAATGTTACGCGGCAATTGGTTCCACAAATCAACAACCCTGTTACTGAACCAGTATTTACCCAAGTCTTTCCTAAATCTAAACTTATCCAATTTATATCCATTGTTTCGTGTTCTGTCCTGTGTTGGTACTTTTAATACCCTATTAATATCCCCCCGGTTATGTCCATTCATCCACTTGTAAACCTCTATCATGTCACCCCTAACTCTTCGCCTTTCCAGTGAATGCAACTTAAGCTTTGTTAATCTTTCTTCATATGAAAGATTTCTAATTTGGGGAATTAACTTAGTCATCCTACGCTGGACACGTTCAAGTGAATTTATATCCATTCTATAATATGGCGACCAAAACTGAACTGCATAATCTAAATGGGGCCTAACTAGAGCAAGATATAGCTTGAGAACCACACCAGGTGTCTTGTTACTAACGCTGCGATTAATAAATCCAAGTGTCCGATTTGCCTTATTACGAACATTTATGCATTGATCCTTTTGTTTTAAATTCTTACTAATCATAACTCCCAGATCCCTTTCGCAATCCGACTTCGCAATCACAACACCATCTAGCTCGTATCTTGTAACTCTATCATCATTACCTAACCTCAGAACTTTACATTTATCAGCATTAAACTGCATCTGCCAATCCTTTGACCATTTCAAAACCCTATCTAGATCAACTTGAAGTGATAGTGAGTCCTCCTCCGAATTAATTTCCCTACCGATTTTCGTATCATCGGCAAATTTGCAAATGTTGCTACTCAAACCTGAATCTAAATCATTTATATATATTATAAACAACAGAGGTCCCAGGACAGAGCCTTGAGGCACTCCACTTACAACATTTTCCCACTCTGACTTGATTCCATTTATACTAACTCTCTGTTTCCTTTGGTATAGCCATGCCCTAATCCAGCTTAATATAGCACCCCCAATACCATGAGACTCTATTTTTTTAATCAGTCTTTCATGTGGCACTGTATCAAAAGCTTTGCTAAAGTCAAGGTATACAACATCGCAATCCTTACCACTATCAACTGCCTCAACAATGCTAGAATAAAAAGATAACAAATTTGTTAAACATGAACGGCCATTTATAAAACCATGTTGCGACTCAATTATTAATTTATGTTTTTCAAGATGAAGACGAATTTTATTTGCTATTATAGATTCGAGTAACTTTCCCACAATAGACGTTAGGCTAATTGGTCGATAGTTAGACGCAAGTGATCTATCTCCTTTCTTAAAAACTGGTATCACATTAGCAACTTTCCAAAACTCTGGCACTCTGCCTGACTCTATTGATTTATTAAATATGGTTGACAGTGGGTCACAAAGCTCCTCTTTGCATTCTTTAAGCACCCTAGCAAACACTTCATCCGGCCCTGGGGATTTGTTTGGTTTGAGTTTTACTATTTGTTTAAGAACATCCTCCCTGGTAACTGCTAAACTCGTCAACCTGTCCTCGTCCCCACCCACATAGACTTGTTCGGCTGAAGGCATATTGTTAAGTTCCTCTTTAGTAAATACAGATACAAAATATTTATTAAAAATACTACTCATCTCTTCATCACTATCTGTTATTTGACCTGTCTCAGTTTTTAATGGACCTATCCTTTCCCTAGTCTTAGTACGATATAACTGAAAAAACCCTTTAGGATTTGTCTTTGCTTGCCCTGCTATGCGAACTTCATAGTTTCTTTTTGCTTTCCTTATCTCTTTTTTAACATTTCTAACCAGTTGTACGAATTCCTGTTCTAAAGTGACCTCCCCATTTTTAATCCTTTTGTACCAAGCTCTCTTTTTACCTATAAGGTTCTTCAAATTCTTTGTTATCCACTTTGGGTCATTAGTATACGATCTATTCAATTTGTATGGTATACTACGTTCCTGTGCTTTGTTTAGAATATTCTTAAATAAGTTATATATTGAATCCACATCGAAATCCCCATTTAAGTCACCTATCGCTGGGTTCATGTCTCACTCCAAGACCGGCCCACACCCCATACCCAAGCCTTTCCAATCAATTTGACCCAAAAAATTTCTTAGGCTATTAAAATCAGCTTTTCGAAAATCTGGCACTTTAACAGAATTTTCTCCTACTGGTCTATTCCATTCTATGCTAAATCTGATTTCTTTGTGATCACTGCTCCCTAGCTCACTCCCTATTTCGATGTCATTAATTTGCGTTTCCCTGTTAGTTAACACTAAATCTAAAATATTATTTTCCCGTGTTGGTTCCTTAATGTGTTGCGTAAGAAAGCAATCGTCAATTAATTCTAGAAAATCTTCTGCTTCACTATTCCCTGTTTTGTTCAACCAGTTTATTCCGCTAAAATTAAAGTCACCCATGACATAAATACTGTTAGATCTAGATGCTCTAGATATTTCATCCCATAGATGCTTTGCTTCCATTCTGTCTAAATTTGGTGGCCTATATATTACTCCTATTATAATATTATTAGCTTTTTCGTTTAATTCAATCCAAATAGTTTCTGTGTGTGGCTCTGTTTTGATTCCCTCTTTGAGACTACATTTCAAATTGTCCCTAACATATATGGCTACTCCACCTCCTCGTCTAATATATCTATCTGTGTGAAATAGTTTAAATCCATATATTTGATATTCAGCTAATAGTTCTCTATTTTCTACATTCATCCACGTTTCGGTAAGTGCAATAATATCTATTTTTTCTGTGCAGACAAGAGCATTTAATTCGTTAATTTTATTTCTTAGACTTCTACTGTTAGTGTAATATACCCTAAGTGAATTGTTATTTTGCGGACCTTCTCTTTCCCTGATCGTTTTGCCAATTCCTTTCTCCCACAAACACATACTTTTATTACCTCCTTCCTCCAAATCAATTCCCATACCTCTATCTACTAACAGTTTAAACCCAAACAAACACCTCTAACCACTTCTTCTAGCGAGTTCGCAACAGCAACAACCCCAGCTCTCGATAGATGCACCCCATCACGAGCATACATTTCATTTCTTCCATAGAAGTGTTCCCAGTTGTCTATGAAAGATATTGCATTTGATTTGCAATATCTTTCCAGCCGGCAATTGACACCAAGTGCCCTCGATATCCATTCATTTCCCACTCCCTTTCTTGGAAGAATGCCACATATGATCGGGATTCCTCCCTTGCTCCTAACTAACTCTATGGCTGTTTTATACCTCTGAATCAGTTCCTCACTCCTGACTCGACCAACATCATTTCCTCCCACGCTAATGCAAATAATGGGATTGTTCCCATTACCAGCCATAATATCATTCATGTTGTTTATAATATCACCAATGCCAGCTCCGGGATAGCAAACCCTTAACCTGTTCCCCCTATCTCTAGCACAAAACGTTCTATCCAAATACCTTATCTGGGAATCTCCCACAACTAATGTTTGCTTAGGTACTTCCTTTACTTTCTGAGGGGCCTGCGCTTCCTTTCTCTTGCTTTCCCTAAAGAGAAGTAACGAAGGAGGAGACCAGCAGTAAAGGGACCTCGTCTTGGAGAGTTGTGAAAGACAGGGGCCTTAAGAAGACTTTGATAAAGCCGCCTTCAAACGCCATAGCAACTTCTAATTCATTTGACGTTTTGGAGGACGAGTGCTGTGGAGAGACTGTGGATCGCGCAAAAGGGAAAGCAACGAAGAGAAAGGAAGCGCAGGCCCCTCAGAAAGTAAAGGAAGTACCTAAGCAAACATTAGTTGTGGGAGATTCCCAGATAAGGTATTTGGATAGAACGTTTTGTGCTAGAGATAGGGGGAACAGGTTAAGGGTTTGCTATCCCGGAGCTGGCATTGGTGATATTATAAACAACATGAATGATATTATGGCTGGTAATGGGAACAATCCCATTATTTGCATTAGCGTGGGAGGAAATGATGTTGGTCGAGTTAGGAGTGAGGAACTGATTCAGAGGTATAAAACAGCCATAGAGTTAGTTAGGAGCAAGGGAGGAATCCCGATCATATGTGGCATTCTTCCAAGAAAGGGAGTGGGAAATGAATGGATATCGAGGGCACTTGGTGTCAATTGCCGGCTGGAAAGATATTGCAAATCAAATGCAATATCTTTCATAGACAACTGGGAACACTTCTATGGAAGAAATGAAATGTATGCTCGTGATGGGGTGCATCTATCGAGAGCTGGGGTTGTTGCTGTTGCGAACTCGTTAGAAGAAGTGGTTAGAGGTGTTTGTTTGGGTTTAAACTGTTAGTAGATAGAGGTATGGGAATTGATTTGGAGGAAGGAGGTAATAAAAGTATGTGTTTGTGGGAGAAAGGAATTGGCAAAACGATCAGGGAAAGAGAAGGTCCGCAAAATAACAATTCACTTAGGGTATATTACACTAACAGTAGAAGTCTAAAAAATAAAATTAACGAATTAAATGCTCTTGTCTGCACAGAAAAAATAGATATTATTGCACTTACCGAAACGTGGATGAATGTAGAAAATAGAGAACTATTAGCTGAATATCAAATATATGGATTTAAACTATTTCACACAGATAGATATATTAGACGAGGAGGTGGAGTAGCCATATATGTTAGGGACAATTTGAAATGTAGTCTCAAAGAGGGAATCAAAACAGAGCCACACACAGAAACTATTTGGATTGAATTAAACGAAAAAGCTAATAATATTATAATAGGAGTAATATATAGGCCACCAAATTTAGACAGAATGGAAGCAAAGCATCTATGGGATGAAATATCTAGAGCATCTAGATCTAACAGTATTTATGTCATGGGTGACTTTAATTTTAGCGGAATAAACTGGTTGAACAAAACAGGGAATAGTGAAGCAGAAGATTTTCTAGAATTAATTGACGATTGCTTTCTTACGCAACACATTAAGGAACCAACACGGGAAAATAATATTTTAGATTTAGTGTTAACTAACGGAAACGCAAATTAATGACATCGAAATAGGGAGTGAGCTAGGGAGCAGTGATCACAAAGAAATCAGATTTAGCATAGAATGGAATAGACCAGTAGGAGAAAATTCTGTTAAAGTGCCAGATTTTCGAAAAGCTGATTTTAATAGCCTAAAAATTTTTTTGGGTCAAATTGATTGGAAAGTCTTGGGTATGGGGTGTGGGCCGGTCTTGGAGCGAGACATGAACCCAGCGATAGGTGACTTAAATGGGGAATTCGATGTGGATTCAATATATAACTTATTTAAGAATATTCTAAACAAAGCACAGGAACGTAGTATACCATACAAATTAAATAGATCGAATACTAATGACCCAAAGTGGATAACAAAGAATTTGAAGAACCTTATAGGTAAAAAGAGAGCTTGGTACAAAAGAATTAAAAATGGGGAGGTCACTTTAGAACAGGAATTCGTACAACTGGTTAGAAATGTTAAAAAAGAGATAAGGAAAGCAAAAAGAAACTATGAAGTTCGCATAGCAGGGCAAGCAAAGACAAATCCTAAAGGGTTTTTTCAGTTATATCGTACTAAGACTAGGGAAAGGATAGGTCCATTAAAAACTGAGACAGGTCAAATAACAGATAGTGATGAAGAGATGAGTAGTATTTTTAATAAATATTTTGTATCTGTATTTACTAAAGAGGAACTTAACAATATGCCTTCAGCCGAACAAGTCTATGTGGGTGGGGACGAGGACAGGTTGACGAGTTTAGCAGTTACCAGGGAGGATGTTCTTAAACAAATAGTAAAACTCAAACCAAACAAATCCCCAGGGCCGGATGAAGTGTTTGCCAGGGTGCTTAAAGAATGCAAAGAGGAGCTTTGTGACCCACTGTCAACCATATTTAATAAATCAATAGAGTCAGGCAGAGTGCCAGAGTTTTGGAAAGTTGCTAATGTGATACCAGTTTTTAAGAAAGGAGATAGATCACTTGCGTCTAACTATCGACCAATTAGCCTAACGTCTATTGTGGGAAAGTTACTCGAATCTATAATAGCAAATAAAATTCGTCTTCATCTTGAAAAACATAAATTAATAATTGAGTCGCAACATGGTTTTATAAATGGCCGTTCATGTTTAACAAATTTGTTATCTTTTTATTCTAGCATTGTTGAGGCAGTTGATAGTGGTAAGGATTGCGATGTTGTATACCTTGACTTTAGCAAAGCTTTTGATACAGTGCCACATGAAAGACTGATTAAAAAGATAGAGTCTCATGGTATTGGGGGTGCTATATTAAGCTGGATTAGGGCATGGCTATACCAAAGGAAACAGAGAGTTAGTATAAATGGAATCAAGTCAGAGTGGGAAAATGTTGTAAGTGGAGTGCCTCAAGGCTCTGTCCTGGGACCTCTGTTGTTTATAATATATATAAATGATTTAGATTCAGGTTTGAGTAGCAACATTTGCAAATTTGCCGATGATACGAAAATCGGTAGGAAAATTAATTCGGAGGAGGACTCACTATCACTTCAAGTTGATCTAGATAGGGTTTTGAAATGGTCAAAGGATTGGCAGATGCAGTTTAATGCTGATAAATGTAAAGTTCTGAGGTTAGGTAATGATGATAGAGTTACAAGATACGAGCTAGATGGTGTTGTGATTGCGAAGTCGGATTGCGAAAGGGATCTGGGAGTTATGATTAGTAAGAATTTAAAACAAAAGGATCAATGCATAAATGTTCGTAATAAGGCAAATCGGACACTTGGATTTATTAATCGCAGCGTTAGTAACAAGACACCTGGTGTGGTTCTCAAGCTATATCTTGCTCTAGTTAGGCCCCATTTAGATTATGCAGTTCAGTTTTGGTCGCCATATTATAGAATGGATATAAATTCACTTGAACGTGTCCAGCGTAGGATGACTAAGTTAATTCCCCAAATTAGAAATCTTTCATATGAAGAAAGATTAACAAAGCTTAAGTTGCATTCACTGGAAAGGCGAAGAGTTAGGGGTGACATGATAGAAGTTTATAAGTGGATGAATGGACATAACCGGGGGGATATTGGTAGGGTATTAAAAGTATCAACACAGGACAGAACACGAAACAATGGGTATAAATTGGATAAGTTTAGATTTAGGAAAGACTTGGGTAAATACTGGTTCAGTAACAGGGTTGTTGATTTGTGGAACCAATTGCCGCGTAACATTGTGGAGGTGGGGTCCCTCGATTGTTTCAAGCACGGGTTGGACAAGTATATGAGTGGGATTGGGTGGTTATAGAATAGGAGCTGCCTCGTATGGGCCAATAGGCCTTCTGCAGTTACCTTTGTTCTTATGTTCTTATGTTCTTGTAGTACCTATAGTGGGAGTCGGTCGGCCGAGCGGACAGCACGCTTGACTTGTGATCCTGTGGTCCTGGGTTCGATCCCAGGCGCCGGCGAGAAACAATGGGCAGAGTTTCTTTCACCCTATGCCCCTGTTACCTAGCAGTAAAATAGGTACCTGGGTGTTAGTCAGCTGTCACGGGCTGCTTCCTGGGGGTGGAGGCCTGGTCGAGGACCGGGCCGCGGGGATACTAAAAAGCCCCGAAATCATCTCAAGATAACCTCAAGAATCATCTCAAGATAACTATGGATGGACATGCACAGTACTTATAGTCACTATGGCTGGACAAGCATAGTAACTGTTGTCACTCTAGATGGATAAGCGTAGGACCTATAGTCTCGTGATGGGGTGCATCTATCGAGGGCTGGGGTTGTTGCTGTTGCGAACTCGTTGGAACCAGTGGTTAGAGGTGTTTGTTTGGGTTTAAACTGTTAGTAGATAGTGGTATGGGAATTGATTTGGAGGAAGGAGGTAATAAAAGTATGTGTTCGTGGGAGAAAAGTAATTGGCAAAATGATCAGGGAAAGAAAAGGGCCTCAAAATAACAATTCACTTAGGATATATTACACTAACAGTAGAAGTCTAAGAAATAAAATTAATGAATTAATACCGGGGGGATATTAATAGGGTATTAAAAGTATCAACACAGGACAGAACACGAAACAATGGATATAAATTGGATAAGTTTAGATTTAGGAAAGACTTGGGTAAATACTGGTTCAGTAACAGGGTTGTTGATTTGTGGAACCAATTGCCGCGTAACGTGGTGGAGGTGGGGTCCCTCGATTGTTTCAAGCACGGGTTGGACAAGTATATGAGTGGGATTGGGTGGTTATAGAATAGGAGCTGCCTCGTATGGGCCAATAGGCCTTCTGCAGTTACCTTTGTTCTTATGTTCTTAATTAAATGCTCTTGTCTGCACAGAAAAAATAAATATTATTGCACTTACCGAAACGTGGATGAATGTAGAAAATAGAGAACTATTAGCTGAATATCAGATAAATCGATTTAAATTATTTCACACAGATAGATATATTAGACGAGGAGGGGGAGTAGCCTATATGTTAGGGACAATTTTAAATGTAGTCTCAAAGAGGGAATCAAAACTGAGCCACACACAGAAACTATTTGGATATAATTAAACGAAAAAGCAAATATTATTTTAATAGGAGCTATATATAGGCCACCAAATTTAGACAGAATGGAAGCAAAGCATCTATGGGATGAAATATCTAGAGCATCTAGATCTAACAGTATATATGTCATGGGTGACTTTAATTTTATTGGAATAAACTGGGTGAACAAAACAGGGAATAGTGAAGCAGAAGATTTTCTAGAATTAATTGACGATTGCTTTCTTACGCAACACATTAAGGAACCAACGCGGAAAAATAATATTTTAGATTTAGTGTTAACTAACAGGGAAACACAAATTAATGACATCGAAATAGGGAGTGAGATAGGGAACAGTGATCACAAAGTTTTCAGATTTAGCATAGAATGGAATAGACCTGTAGGAGAAAATTCTGTTAAAGTGCCAGATTTTCGAAAAGCTGATTTAAATAGCCTAAGAATTTTTTTGGGTCAAATAGATTGGAAAGTCTTGGGTATGGGGTGTGGGCCGGTCTTAGAGCGAGACATGAACCCAGCGACAGGTGACGTAAAAGGGGATTTCGATGTGGATTTAATATATAACTTATTTAAGAATATTCTAAACAAAGCACAGGATCGTAGTATACCATACAAATTGAATAGATCGAATACTAATGACCCAAAGTGGATAACAAATAATTTAAAGAACCTTATAGGTAAAAAGAGAGCTTGGTACAAAAGGATTAAGAATGGGGAAGTCAGGTTAGAACAGGAATTCATACAACTGGTTAGAAATGTTAAAAAAGAGATTAGGAAAGCAAAAAGAAACTATGAAGTTCGCCTAGCAGAGCAAGTAAAGTCAAATCCTAAAGGGTTTTTTCAGTTATATCGAACTAAGACTAGGGAAAGGATAGGTCCATTAAAATCTGAGACAGGTCAAATAACGGATAATGACAAGGAGATGAGTAATATTTTTAACAAATATTTTATATCTGTATTTACTAAAGAAGAACTTAACAATATGCCTTCAGCCGAACAAGTCTATGTGGGTGGGGATGAGGACAGGTTGACTAGTTTAGCAGTTACCAGGGAGGATGTAATTAAACAATTAGAAAAACTAAAACATTAGTTGTGGGAGATTCCCAGATAAGGTATTTGGATAGAACGTTTTGTGCTAGAGATAGGGGGAACAGGTTAAGGGTTTGCTATCCCGGAGCTGGCATTGGTGATATTATAAACAACATGAATGATATTATGGCTGGTAATGGGAACAATCCCATTATTTGCATTAGCGTGGGAGGAAATGATGTTGGTCGAGTCAGGAGTGAGGAACTGATTCAGAGGTATAAAACAGCCATAGAGTTAGTTAGGAGCAAGGGAGGAATCCCGATCATATGTGGCATTCTTCCAAGAAAGGGAGTGGGAAATGTATGGATATCGAGGGCACTTGGTGTCAATTGCCGGCTGGAAAGATATTGCAAATCAAATGCAATATCTTTCATAGACAACTGGGAACACTTCTATGGAAGAAATGAAATGTATGCTCGTGATGGGGTGCATCTATCGAGAGCTGGGGTTGTTGCTGTTGCGAACTCGCTAGAAGAAGTGGTTAGAGGTGTTTGTTTGGGTTTAAACTGTTAGTAGATAGAGGTATGGGAATTGATTTGGAGGAAGGAGGTAATAAAAGTATGTGTTTGTGGGAGAAAGGAATTGGCAAAACGATCAGGGAAAGAGAAGGTCCGCAAAATAACAATTCACTTAGGGTATATTACACTAACAGTAGAAGTCTAAGAAATAAAATTAACGAATTAAATGCTCTTGTCTGCACAGAAAAAATAGATATTATTGCACTTACCGAAACGTGGATGAATGTAGAAAATAGAGAACTATTAGCTGAATATCAAATATATGGATTTAAACTATTTCACACAGATAGATATATTAGACGAGGAGGTGGAGTAGCCATATATGTTAGGGACAATTTGAAATGTAGTCTCAAAGAGGGAATCAAAACAGAGCCACACACAGAAACTATTTGGATTGAATTAAACGAAAAAGCTAATAATATTATAATAGGAGTAATATATAGGCCACCAAATTTAGACAGAATGGAAGCAAAGCATCTATGGGATGAAATATCTAGAGCATCTAGATCTAACAGTATTTATGTCATGGGTGACTTTAATTTTAGCGGAATAAACTGGTTGAACAAAACAGGGAATAGTGAAGCAGAAGATTTTCTAGAATTAATTGACGATTGCTTTCTTACGCAACACATTAAGGAACCAACACGGGAAAATAATATTTTAGATTTAGTGTTAACTAACAGGGAAACGCAAATTAATGACATCGAAATAGGGAGTGAGCTAGGGAGCAGTGATCACAAAGAAATCAGATTTAGCATAGAATGGAATAGACCAGTAGGAGAAAATTCTGTTAAAGTGCCAGATTTTCGAAAAGCTGATTTTAATAGCCTAAGAAATTTTTTGGGTCAAATTGATTGGAAAGGCTTGGGTATGGGGTGTGGGCCGGTCTTGGAGCGAGACATGAACCCAGCGATAGGTGACTTAAATGGGGATTTCGATGTGGATTCAATATATAACTTATTTAAGAATATTCTAAACAAAGCACAGGAACGTAGTATACCATACAAATTGAATAGATCGTATACTAATGACCCAAAGTGGATAACAAAGAATTTGAAGAACCTTATAGGTAAAAAGAGAGCTTGGTACAAAAGGATTAAAAATGGGGAGGTCACTTTAGAACAGGAATTCGTACAACTGGTTAGAAATGTTAAAAAAGAGATAAGGAAAGCAAAAAGAAACTATGAAGTTCGCATAGCAGGGCAAGCAAAGACAAATCCTAAAGGGTTTTTTCAGTTATATCGTACTAAGACTAGGGAAAGGATAGGTCCATTAAAAACTGAGACAGGTCAAATAACAGATAGTGATGAAGAGATGAGTAGTATTTTTAATAAATATTTTGTATCTGTATTTACTAAAGAGGAACTTAACAATATGCCTTCAGCCGAACAAGTCTATGTGGGTGGGGACGAGGACAGGTTGACGAGTTTAGCAGTTACCAGGGAGGATGTTCTTAAACAAATAGTAAAACTCAAACCAAACAAATCCCCAGGGCCGGATGAAGTGTTTGCTAGGGTGCTTAAAGAATGCAAAGAGGAGCTTTGTGACCCACTGTCAACCATATTTAATAAATCAATAGAGTCAGGCAGAGTGCCAGAGTTTTGGAAAGTTGCTAATGTGATACCAGTTTTTAAGAAAGGAGATAGATCACTTGCGTCTAACTATCGACCAATTAGCCTAACGTCTATTGTGGGAAAGTTACTCGAATCTATAATAGCAAATAAAATTCGTCTTCATCTTGAAAAACATAAATTAATAATTGAGTCGCAACATGGTTTTATAAATGGCCGTTCATGTTTAACAAATTTGTTATCTTTTTATTCTAGCATTGTTGAGGCAGTTGATAGTGGTAAGGATTGCGATGTTGTATACCTTGACTTTAGCAAAGCTTTTGATACAGTGCCACATGAAAGACTGATTAAAAAAATAGAGTCTCATGGTATTGGGGGTGCTATATTAAGCTGGATTAGGGCATGGCTATACCAAAGGAAACAGAGAGTTAGTATAAATGGAATCAAGTCAGAGTGGGAAAATGTTGTAAGTGGAGTGCCTCAAGGCTCTGTCCTGGGACCTCTGTTGTTTATAATATATATAAATGATTTAGTTTCAGGTTTGAGTAGCAACATTTGCAAATTTGCCGATGATACGAAAATCGGTAGGGAAATTAATTCGGAGGAGGACTCACTATCACTTCAAGTTGATCTAGATAGGGTTTTGAAATGGTCAAAGGATTGGCAGATGCAGTTTAATGCTGATAAATGTAAAGTTCTGAGGTTAGGTAATGATGATAGAGTTACAAGATACGAGCTAGATGGTGTTGTGATTGCGAAGTCGGATTGCGAAAGGGATCTGGGAGTTATGATTAGTAAGAATTTAAAACAAAAGGATCAATGCATAAATGTTCGTAATAAGGCAAATCGGACACTTGGATTTATTAATCGCAGCGTTAGTAACAAGACACCTGGTGTGGTTCTCAAGCTATATCTTGCTCTAGTTAGGCCCCATTTAGATTATGCAGTTCAGTTTTGGTCGCCATATTATAGAATGGATATAAATTCACTTGAACGTGTCCAGCGTAGGATGACTAAGTTAATTCCCCAAATTAGAAATCTTTCATATGAAGAAAGATTAACAAAGCTTAAGTTGCATTCACTGGAAAGGCGAAGAGTTAGGGGTGACATGATAGAGGTTTACAAGTGGATGAATGGACATAACCGGGGGGATATTAATAGGGTATTAAAAGTATCAACACAGGACAGAACAGGAAACAATGGATATAAATTGGATAAGTTTAGATTTAGGAAAGACTTGGGTAAATACTGGTTCAGTAACAGGGTTGTTGATTTGTGGAACCAATTGCCGCGTAACATTGTGGAGGTGGGGTCCCTCGATTGTTTCAAGCACGGGTTGGACAAGTATATGAGTGGGATTGGGTGGTTATAGAATAGGAGCTGCCTCGTATGGGCCAATAGGCCTTCTGCAGTTACCTTTGTTCTTATGTTCTTAAAACCAAACAAATCCCCAGGGCCGGATGAAGTGTTTGCCAGGGTGCTTAAAGAATGCAAAGAGGAGCTTTCCGAGCCACTGTCTACCATATTTAATAAATCAATAGAGTCAGGCAGAGTGCCAGAGTCATGAAAGGTAGCTAATGTGGTACCAATTTTTAAGAAAGGAGATAGATCACTTGCGTCAAACTATCGGCCAATTAGCCTAACGTCTATTGTGGGAAAGTTACTTGAATCAATAATTGCAAATACAATTCGTCTCCATCTTGAAAAACATAAATTAATAAATGAGTCGCAACATGGTTTTACAAATGGCCGTTCATGTTTAACAAATTTGCTAACTTTTTATTCCAGCATAGTTGAGGCAGTTGATAGTGGTAAGAACATAAGAACAAAGGTAACTGCAGAAGGCCTATTGGCCCATACGAGGCAGCTCCTATTCTATAACCACCCAATCCCACTCATATACTTGTCCAACCCGTGCTTGAAACAATCGAGGGACCCCACCTCCACAATGTTACGCGGCAATTGGTTCCACAAATCAACAACCCTGTTACTGAACCAGTATTTACCCAAGTCTTTCCTAAATCTAAACTTATCCAATTTATACCCTTTGTTTCGTGTTCTGTCCTGTGTTGATACTTTTAATACCCTACCAATATCCCCCCGGTTATGTCCATTCATCCACTTGTAAACCTCTATCATGTCACCCCTAACTCTTCGCCTTTCCAGTGAATGCAACTTAAGCTTTGTTAATCTTTCTTCATATGAAAGATTTCTAATTTGGGGAATTAACTTAGTCATCCTACGCTGGACACGTTCAAGTGAATTTATATCCATTCTATAATATGGCGACCAAAACTGAACTGCATAATCTAAATGGGGCCTAACTAGAGCAAGATATAGCTTGAGAACCACACCAGGTGTCTTGTTACTAACGCTGCGATTAATAAATCCAAGTGTCCGATTTGCCTTATTACGAACATTTATGCATTGATCCTTTTGTTTTAAATTCTTACTAATCATAACTCCCAGATCCCTTTCGCAATCCGACTTCGCAATCACAACACCATCTAGCTCGTATCTTGTAACTCTATCATCATTACCTAACCTCAGAACTTTACATTTATCAGCATTAAACTGCATCTGCCAATCCTTTGACCATTTCAAAACCCTATCTAGATCAACTTGAAGTGATAGTGAGTCCTCCTCCGAATTAATTTTCCTACCGATTTTCGTATCATCGGCAAATTTGCAAATGTTGCTACTCAAACCTGAATCTAAATCATTTATATATATTATAAACAACAGAGGTCCCAGGACAGAGCCTTGAGGCACTCCACTTACAACATTTTCCCACTCTGACTTGATTCCATTTATACTAACTCTCTGTTTCCTTTGGTATAGCCATGCCCTAATCCAGCTTAATATAGCACCCCCAATACCATGAGACTCTATCTTTTTAATCAGTCTTTCATGTGGCACTGTATCAAAAGCTTTGCTAAAGTCAAGGTATACAACATCGCAATCCTTACCACTATCAACTGCCTCAACAATGCTAGAATAAAAAGATAACAAATTTGTTAAACATGAACGGCCATTTATAAAACCATGTTGCGACTCAATTATTAATTTATGTTTTTCAAGATGAAGACGAATTTTATTTGCTATTATAGATTCGAGTAACTTTCCCACAATAGACGTTAGGCTAATTGGTCGATAGTTAGACGCAAGTGATCTATCTCCTTTCTTAAAAACTGGTATCACATTAGCAACTTTCCAAAACTCTGGCACTCTGCCTGACTCTATTGATTTATTAAATATGGTTGACAGTGGGTCACAAAGCTCCTCTTTGCATTCTTTAAGCACCCTGGCAAACACTTCATCCGGCCCTGGGGATTTGTTTGGTTTGAGTTTTACTATTTGTTTAAGAACATCCTCCCTGGTAACTGCTAAACTCGTCAACCTGTCCTCGTCCCCACCCACATAGACTTGTTCGGCTGAAGGCATATTGTTAAGTTCCTCTTTAGTAAATACAGATACAAAATATTTATTAAAAATACTACTCATCTCTTCATCACTATCTGTTATTTGACCTGTCTCAGTTTTTAATGGACCTATCCTTTCCCTAGTCTTAGTACGATATAACTGAAAAAACCCTTTAGGATTTGTCTTTGCTTGCCCTGCTATGCGAACTTCATAGTTTCTTTTTGCTTTCCTTATCTCTTTTTTAACATTTCTAACCAGTTGTACGAATTCCTGTTCTAAAGTGACCTCCCCATTTTTAATTCTTTTGTACCAAGCTCTCTTTTTACCTATAAGGTTCTTCAAATTCTTTGTTATCCACTTTGGGTCATTAGTATTCGATCTATTCAATTTGTATGGTATACTACGTTCCTGTGCTTTGTTTAGAATATTCTTAAATAAGTTATATATTGAATCCACATCGAAATCCCCATTTAAGTCACCTATCGCTGGGTTCATGTCTCGCTCCAAGACCGGCCCACACCCCATACCCAAGACTTTCCAATCAATTTGACCCAAAAAATTTCTTAGGCTATTAAAATCAGCTTTTCGAAAATCTGGCACTTTAACAGAATTTTCTCCTACTGGTCTATTCCATTCTATGCTAAATCTGATTTCTTTGTGATCACTGCTCCCTAGCTCACTCCCTATTTCGATGTCATTAATTTGCGTTTCTCTGTTAGTTAACACTAAATCTAAAATATTATTTTCCCGTGTTGGTTCCTTAATGTGTTGCGTAAGAAAGCAATCGTCAATTAATTCTAGAAAATCTTCTGCTTCACTATTCCCTGTTTTGTTCAACCAGTTTATTCCGCTAAAATTAAAGTCACCCATGACATAAATACTGTTAGATCTAGATGCTCTAGATATTTCATCCCATAGATGCTTTGCTTCCATTCTGTCTAAATTTGGTGGCCTATATATTACTCCTATTATAATATTATTAGCTTTTTCGTTTAATTCAATCCAAATAGTTTCTGTGTGTGGCTCTGTTTTGATTCCCTCTTTGAGACTACATTTCAAATTGTCCCTAACATATATGGCTACTCCACCTCCTCGTCTAATATATCTATCTGTGTGAAATAGTTTAAATCCATATATTTGATATTCAGCTAATAGTTCTCTATTTTCTACATTCATCCACGTTTCGGTAAGTGCAATAATATCTATTTTTTCTGTGCAGACAAGAGCATTTAATTCGTTAATTTTATTTTTTAGACTTCTACTGTTAGTGTAATATACCCTAAGTGAATTGTTATTTTGCGGACCTTCTCTTTCCCTGATCGTTTTGCCAATTCCTTTCTCCCACAAACACATACTTTTATTACCTCCTTCCTCCAAATCAATTCCCATACCTCTATCTACTAACAGTTTAAACCCAAACAAACACCTCTAACCACTTCTTCTAACGAGTTCGCAACAGCAACAACCCCAGCTCTCGATAGATGCACCCCATCACGAGCATACATTTCATTTCTTCCATAGAAGTGTTCCCAGTTGTCTATGAAAGATATTGCATTTGATTTGCAATATCTTTCCAGCCGGCAATTGACACCAAGTGCCCTCGATATCCATTCATTTCCCACTCCCTTTCTTGGAAGAATGCCACATATGATCGGGATTCCTCCCTTGCTCCTAACTAACTCTATGGCTGTTTTATACCTCTGAATCAGTTCCTCACTCCTAACTCGACCAACATCATTTCCTCCCACGCTAATGCAAATAATGGGATTGTTCCCATTACCAGCCATAATATCATTCATGTTGTTTATAATATCACCAATGCCAGCTCCGGGATAGCAAACCCTTAACCTGTTCCCCCTATCTCTAGCACAAAACGTTCTATCCAAATACCTTATCTGGGAATCTCCCACAACTAATGTTTGCTTAGGTACTTCTTTTACTTTCTGAGGGGGCCTGCGCTTCCTTTCTCTTCGTTGCTTTCCCTTTTGCGCGATCCACAGTCTCTCCACAGCACTCGTCCTCCAAAACGTCAAATGAATTAGAAGTTGCTATGGCGTTTGAAGGCGGCTTTATCAAAGTCTTCTTAAGGCCCCTGTCTTTCACTAACGAAGGATTGTGTAACGGTAAGGATTGTGATGTTGTGTACCTTGACTTTAGCAAAGCTTTTGATACAGTGCCACATGAAAGACTAATTAAAAAAAATAGAAGCTCATGGTATTGGGGGTGCTATATTAACTTGGATTAGGGCATGGCTATTCCAAAGGAAACAGAGAGTTAGTATTAATGGGGTTAAGTCAGAGTGGGATAATGTTGTTAGTGGAGTACCTCTGGGCTCTGTCCTGGGACCTCTGTTGTTAATAATATATATAAATGATTTAGATTCAGGTTTGAGTAGCAACATTTGCAAATTTGCCGATGATACGAAAATCGGTAGGGAAATTAATTCGGAGGAAGACTCACTATCACTTCAAGTTGATCTAGATAGGGCTTTGAAATGGTCAAATGATTGGTAAATGCAGTTTAATGCTGATAAATGTAAAGTTCTGAGGCTAGGTAATGATGATAGAGTTACAAGATACGAGCTAGATGGTGTTGAGATTGTGAAGTCGGATTGCGAAAGGGATCTGGGAGTTATGATTAGTAAGAATTTAAAACAAAAGGATCAATGCATGAATGTTCGTAATAAGGCGAATAGGACACTGGGATTTATTAATCGAAGCGTTAGTAACAAGACACCTGGTGTGGTTCTTAAGCTATATCTTGCTCTGGTTAGGACCCATTTAGATTAGGCAGTTCAGTTTTGGTCGCCATATTATAGAATGGATATAAATTCACTTGAACGTGTCCAGCGTAGGATGACTAAGTTAATTCCCCAAATTAGAAATCTTTCATATGAAGAAAGATTAACAAAGCTTAAGTTGCATTCACTTGAAAGGCGAAGAGTTGGGGGTGACATGATAGAGGTTTACAAGTGGGTGAATGGACATAACAAAGGGGATATTAATAGGGTATTAAAAGTATCAACACAAGACAGAACACGAAACAATAGGTATGAATTGGATAAGTTTAGATTTAGGAAAGACTTGGGTAAATACTGGTTCAGTAACAGGGTTGTTGATTTGTGGAACCAATTGCCGCGTAACATTGTGGAGGTGGGGTCCCTCAATTGTTTCAAGCGCAGGTTGGACATGTATATGAGTGGGATTAGGGGGTTTTAAATAGGACCTGCCTCGTATGGGCCAAAAGACTTTCTGCAGTTGCCTTTGTTCTTATGTTCTTAGTCAATATTGATGGACATCCAAAGTAACTATATTCACTATGGATTGACGAGCATAGTACCTATAATCACTATGGGTGGATGACCTTAGTACCTATAATCACTATGGATGGATGGACATAGTACCTAGTCACTATGGATGGACGTATATAGTATCTATAGTTACTATGGATGGAAGTATATAGTACCTATAGTCAATATGGATGGACGTATATAGTATCTATAGTTACTATGGATGGACAGATACAGTATTTATAGTCAGTATTGATGGACGAGCATAGTACCTATAATCACTTTGGATGGATGAACATAGTACCAATAGTCACTATGGATGGACAGATACGGTACTTATAGTCAGTATTGATGGACGAGCATAGTACCTATAGTCACTATAAATGGACTTACATAGTTCCTATAATCACTAAAGATGGGCAATCAATGTTCCAAAAGTCACTATGGATGGACGAGCAAAGTACCTATAGTCACTATGGATGGATGAGCATAGCACCTATTGTCACTATGGATGGACATGCATAGTTCCCATAGTCACTATGGATGGACAAGCATAGTACCTATAGTCACTATAGGTGGACATGCATAGTACCTATAGTCACTATGGATGGACGAGCATAGTACCTATATTCGCTATTCATGAACAAGCATAGTACCTAGAGTCACTATGGAAGGACGTACGTAATATATATACTCAATATTAATGAACGTACATGGTATCGCTAGTCACTACGGATGGACAAGCAAAGTACCTATAGTCACTGTGGATGGTTGTATATAGTTCCAATATTCATTATGGATGGACGAGTATGCCTAGCAAACATTTTCACGTTTAAAAAACATGTTAAAAACGATATTTCATTGTTTTCGGCTCGTTTGTAATTACTTTTAAAAAACGTATTATGAGAATTTTTAAAAAGACCTTAGAATGTGAGTTGGAAACGTTTCAAGAAACCTTTTAATAATCTTTTAATTACTTACTTTAAAACTTTTCGAATAAACGTTTTTAATACCTTGTTCCTAATTTATATTGTAATATAAATTAGGCTATAATCGTATTTTCTAAATTCAGATCTGTTATAGAAAGGGACAGACATCCTATATATGTCAATCTATATAAATAAAAATGGAAATGTTTATTTGTTCAAAATCGCTAATCCCCGAAAGTTTTTCACCGATTGCTTTGAAATTTTCAAACAATGTTTCATTCGCATCCGAGCAGGTTTTTATATACATACTATATAGATGTCACTTCTGTGATGAGAAAAAAACATGCTTTTTCTGATAAACTGTGTTTTCATGTGAGGGAAATCTTTGAAACCTCTTTATTGATTGCTTTGACATTTTGATATAACGGTGCATTCGAATAGGTGAATGTTTTTATATACCTACTATATAAATGCTTCACCTGTAACAAGAAAAAAACAGTTTTTTTTTAAACAGTGCCATATGTAGGTAGTAAGAGCAACACGCTGCAATCTCCAAAAGTTTTCAAAGCTCTCCAAAAGTTTTCACAGATTGCTTTGAAATTTTTACACAACATTCCATTCGAATATGTGTGTGGTTTTATATACCTACTATTTAAATGCCACACCTGTGAGAGGTAAAATTTTTTTTTTTTTTAACAGCGCCATCTGTTGCACATAAGTGGAACACGCACTAAATAGAATATGCTACGATTTCATTTCAATGTTTCCGATTGCATTGATAAATTGAATTTTCATAGATTTTGATTTTTTTTCATTTTGATATAAATATTTTGTGTGACATTGCATTGGAATTGAGCTGTGTTGTTTACCATACTGCTCATTTCGTGAGTATAGTTTATTTGATTCTATTTTAATTTCTTTTCATTTCGTTTTTTAAACTGATCTTCATATTTTTCAGTGCAATTGGTGGTGAAATTGAGTTGTGTTGGTTGATCTGCGTTTGAATTAAAATATTTCTTTAGTATTTTTTGTTTTTGTTTTGAAACAAGAAAATGGACAAAACGTTTATTTCACAGCTGCAAATGTACAACAAACAGCCATGAATCCACCGGCTGCAACGTTATCTGCTTTCTTCACCTTATGTCAAAATGAGGCATTTGCAAAAACACTGCTGTATTCTGAAGTTCCTACGTATTACACATGGAATGCCAATAGAAAATCATTTGAACGACGCAAACGAGGAGAGCGAGTCGACGGACGACCTGGCATATTTAAATAAACTACGATAGGCAGACTGTACACAGTGCTTCCCAATCAAGATGAATGCTTCTCTCTTCGCATGCTGTTCGTAAATGTGTCCGGTCCAACGTCTTTCCAGCAATTGAGATTTGTCAACGGCGTAACGGATGCTACTTCCTGTAGTGTATGTCAAGGTCTGAATTTATTGGAAAATTTCTGACACTGGGATGTATGTCTTAATATGCGTTCAACACGTCACATCCAAATCAAATTCGTGTATTGTTTGCAATCATATTGACCGCCGGCTCTCCTTCATCTCCAACAGAGTCATGGGAGAAATATAAATCGCACATCGCGGAAGATATTGTCCGTCGAATACGCAAGGAAAATTCAAATATGAACATGGATTTCACACCAAAAATCTACAACGAAGCGTTGATAATGATTGAAGATTTGTGCTTAGAAATCGCGAACAAAGTTCTCAATCAGTTGGAAATGCCATCACCGAATCGATCTGCTGCGGCTTCTTCAATGTAGAATTGGGTTGTGAACAAAATTACATCGCAGGTGATCTGTTGTCGTATGTGCAATCAAATATTCCTAATCTAACACTTGAGCGAAAAGGCATTTACAATCAAATAATTCAAACTGTCAATAACGGGCTTGGAGAAATCTTCTTTGATGCGCCAGGAGGAACTGGTAAAACCTTCTTAATTAGATTGATTCTTGCAGCATTTCGATCCTAAAATGGCATAACCTTAGCTCTTGCATCGTCCACAATTGCTGCAACATTGCTACCATGTGGAAGAACTGCTACTTCAGCTTTGAAATTGCCATTGAACATGCAATTCATTGAAACTCCCACGTGCAACATTTCCAAAGCATCCTTCATAGGAAAAGTATTGCAGAAATGCAAACTTATTGTTTGGGATGAATGCACAATGGCCCACATAAAATCGCGCGAGGTTCTTGATCGATAATTGCAAGATTGGCCTGTAAACATCAGGCCATTTGGGAACGCAGCAATATTGCTTGCAGGAGTTTTCAGGCAAACATTACCTGTAATTCCTCGATCGACACCAGTGGACAAAATAAATGCTTGCCTGAAATACTCTGCTACATAAGGACATTTAAATTAACTACAATTATGCGTTTCCAGCTGCAAAACGATCCACCAGCTGAGATATTCTCACATCAATTGCTGGAAATTGGGAACGGAAACACGCCGGTTGATCTGACCTCAGGACGAATTTCGTTGCCTCATAACTTCTACAATTTAGTGACGTCAAAAGAAAAATGTGTTGAAAAAGTATTTCCCAATATCCAAACCAATTATAAGAATCACGTTATAGCATATAGCAAAGCTCTATTCAGTTTCAGTTGTGTGTTTGTAAACTAAAGTCTTTGAAAATGTAATAAGTTTTACGAAACGCGCTCAAGTGTCGCGTCAGACTATAAATAAAAATGGATTTTGGAGAATTGATCTTTGAATTACCACCAGTAGTGAAAAGAAATGTACGAAAGATTGAGAAAATTCGTGTTAGAATTATTAATCTTACTTTTTTGGTCATATTTAATGATATATGTCTACAGGAAAGACTGCTACCAAAATATACTAATATATATATATATATATATATATATATATATATATATATATATATATATATATATATATATATATATATATATATATATATATATATATATATGCGAACAAGCCTGAATGGTCCCCAGGACTATATGCGAATGAAAACTCACACCCCAGAAGTGACTCGAACCCATACTCCCAGAAGCAACGCAACTGGTAACTACAGGGCGCCTTAATCCGCTTGACCATCACGGCCGTCAAAAGGAAGTGATAGCCGAGGCTATTTGAGCCACTTCCCCGACGGCAACTCGGATGGTAATCTTGGGCATAGCATTTCACCAAATCACCTCATTCTTTGGGGCACACGTGAGGAACACAAATTATTTGTGTTCCTCACGTGTGCCCCAAAGAATGAGGTGATTTGGTGAAATGCTATGCCCAAGATTACCATCCGAGTTGCCGTCGGGGAAGTGGCTCAAATAGCCTCGGCTATCACTTCCTTTTGACGGCCGTGATGGTCAAGCGGATTAAGGCGCCCTGTAGTTACCAGTTGCGTTGCTTCTGGGAGTATTGGTTCGAGTCACTTCTGGGGTGTGAGTTTTCATTCATATATATATATATATATATATATATATATATATATATATATATATATATATATATATATATATATATATATATATATATATATATATGCAAACAAAGCCTGAATGGTCCCCAGGACAATATGCAACTGAAAACTCACACCCCAGAAGTGACTCGAACCCATACTCCCAGAAGCAACGCAACTGGTATGTACAAGATGCCTTAATCCACTTGACCATCAAGACCGGACAAAATGAGGTGATAGCCGAGGCTATTTGAACCACCCCACCGCCGGCACTCGGATAGTAATCTTGGGCATAGCATTTTACCAAATCACCTCATTCTTTGGGGCACACGTGAGGAACACAAATGCGAACAAGCCTGAATGGTCCCCAGGACAATATGCAACTGAAAACTCACACCCCAGAAGTGACTCGAACCCATACTCCCAGAAGCAACGCAACTGGTATGTACAAGATGCCTTAATCCACTTGACCATCACGACCGGACAAAATGAGGTGATAGCCGAGGCTATTTGAACCACCCCACCGCCGGCACTCGGATAGTAATCTTGGGCATAGCATTTTACCAAATCACCTCATTCTTTGGGGCACACGTGAGGAACACAAATGCGAACAAGCCTGAATGGTCCCCAGGACAATATGCAACTGAAAACTCACACCCCAGAAGTGACTCGAACCCATACTCCCAGAAGCAACGCAACTGGTATGTACAAGAGGCCTTAATCCACTTGACCATCACGACCGGACAAAATGAGGTGATAGCCGAGGCTATTTGAACCACCCCACCGCCGGCACTCGGATAGTAATCTTGGGCATAGCATTTTACCAAATCACCTCATTCTTTGGGGCACATGTGAGGAACACAAATGCGAAAGCAATTTGGTAAAATGCTATGCCCAAGATTACTATCCGAGTGCCGGCGGTGGGGTGGTTCAAATAGCCTCGGCTATCACCTCATTTTGTCCGGTCGTGATGGTCAAGTGGATTAAGGCATCTTGTACATACCAGTTGCGTTGCTTCTGGGAGTATGGGTTCGAGTCACTTCTGGGGGTGTGAGTTTTCAGTTGCATATTGTCCTGGGGACCATTCAGGCTTGTTCGCATTTGTGTTCCTCACGTGTGCCCCAAAGAATGAGGTGATTTGGTAAAATGCTATGCCCAAGATTACTATCCGAGTGCCGGCGGTGGGGTGGTTCAAATAGCCTCGGCTATCACCTCATTTTGTCCGGTCGTGATGGTCAAGTGGATTAAGGCATCTTGTACATACCAGTTGCGTTGCTTCTGGGAGTATGGGTTCGAGTCACTTCTGGGGGTGTGAGTTTTCAGTTGCATATTGTCCTGGGGACCATTCAGGCTTGTTCGCATTTGTGTTCCTCACGTGTGCCCCAAAGAATGAGGTGATTTGGTAAAATGCTATGCCCAAGATTACTATCCGAGTGCCGGCGGTGGGGTGGTTCAAATAGCCTCGGCTATCACCTCATTTTGTCCGGTCGTGATGGTCAAGTGGATTAAGGCATCTTGTACATACCAGTTGCGTTGCTTCTGGGAGTATGGGTTCGAGTCACTTCTGGGGTGTGAGTTTTCAGTTGCATATTGTCCTGGGGACCATTCAGGCTTGTTTGCATTTGTGTTCCTCACGTGTGCCCCAAAGAATGAGGTGATTTGGTAAAATGCTATGCCCAAGATTACTATCCGAGTGCCGGCGGTGGGGTGGTTCAAATAGCCTCGGCTATCACCTCATTTTGTCCGGTCGTGATGGTCAAGTGGATTAAGGCATCTTGTACATACCAGTTGCGTTGCTTCTGGGAGTATGGGTTCCAGTCACTTCTGGGGTGTGAGTTTTCAGTTGCATATTGTCCTGGGGACCATTCAGGCTTGTTCGCATTTGTGTTCCTCACGTGTGCCCCAAAGAATGAGGTGATTTGGTAAAATGCTATGCCCAAGATTACTATCCGAGTGCCGGCGGTGGGGTGGTTCAAATAGCCTCGGCTATCACCTCATTTTGTCCGGTCGTGATGGTCAAGTGGATTAAGGCATCTTGTACATACCAGTTGCGTTGCTTCTGGGAGTATGGGTTCGAGTCACTTCTGGGGTGTGAGTTTTCAGTTGCATATTGTCCTGGGGACCATTCAGGCTTGTTTGCATTTGTGTTCCTCACGTGTGCCCCAAAGAATGAGGTGATTTGGTAAAATGCTATGCCCAAGATTACTATCCGAGTGCCGGCGGTGGGGTGGTTCAAATAGCCTCGGCTATCACCTCATTTTGTCCGGTCGTGATGGTCAAGTGGATTAAGGCATCTTGTACATACCAGTTGCGTTGCTTCTGGGAGTATGGGTTCCAGTCACTTCTGGGGTGTGAGTTTTCAGTTGCATATTGTCCTGGGGACCATTCAGGCTTGTTCGCATTTGTGTTCCTCACGTGTGCCCCAAAGAATGAGGTGATTTGGTAAAATGCTATGCCCAAGATTACTATCCGAGTGCCGGCGGTGGGGTGGTTCAAATAGCCTCGGCTATCACCTCATTTTGTCCGGTCGTGATGGTCAAGTGGATTAAGGCATCTTGTACATACCAGTTGCGTTGCTTCTGGGAGTATGGGTTCGAGTCAATTCTGGTGTGTGAGTTTTCAGTTAGTTATATATATATATATATATGTTACGGCCCTCTCGGGTCGCAACTGGGTTCGTACTCTGATGTCGTTAGAGGAAGGGTATCCGGCCCCAAGCCAGTTGTGGCTTTCAAGGGATGAGATCCGTGACGCAAGAAACTTAACCCTTAAACTGCACATGGCGTATATATACGCCCTGAGTAACATGTCCCATGGTGCGCATGGCATATATATACGCCATAGGGTGCCAGGCCTGATTCAAATAGCCCGCGGCTACACGGGGTTCACAGTAGCTTCCTCAGGGCTCTTGTAAACAGATGCCATTTTTAAAAAAAATCGTGGGCAATATTCTCAGGTGTGAGAGGCAGAGTACTGTTGGAGCAACCAAGGCCGGCGCATGCAGCATGAGCGAACAGCATTGATGTTCAGCTTGTGACCACAGCATCGCCGAAAAATGTTAAAATAAATATATAATTGTTATTATTTAGCGATGACAATATTACAGATGACCAATGACTGTTATATAAATAACCAGGGTTGTGATAATAGCAGGATTGTTGTAATAATTAGCACTGTGTGAGGAGTGATGCTGAGAGACGGAAGGAGACAGCATCGTTTACTGACTGTGTGGCCACCTGTTATTGTTTGCGTTCACCATACCAGGTCAGTGGTTCTCTATGGTGAACACAAATGTAGATACTTATATATAATGTGTGTATTAGTGTAATAACAGCAAAAGGATTATGCTGGGAGGAGCCGTATGGGTGACGGAGGTGACGTCGTCTGCACGATTTCTCTAGCTGTTTAGAGGGTGGCCACTATGCTCTTTGGGCGCTCTACAAGCTTAGGTGTACAGTTACGGTGCATAAAACATGTAGATATTTATATATAATAAGTGTATATGGGGTAATAACACTGCAAAAGGTATTGTTGGGGGAGAAAGTTTAGTGCGTGTGACCTTGAAAGAGTGAGGGAGCCGCCAGCCGCCATCTGTGTATAGCGACGACTCTTAGTGCCTGAACTAACTATATCAGCTTAGCTGTACAGTTGTGGTGAACAAAATATACACATACTTATATATAACGTCTGTATATAGTGTAGTAACACCACAACTGGTATTGTTGGGGGAGAAAGTTTAGTGCATGTGTTGAGGGAGTGGCAGCGAGTGGCTGGCTGGTGTGTGGCGGTAACTCCTCGTTGCTTTTCGACTCTCAATACCAACTTAGTGGTTCGTTATGGTGACCAAACCATGCCAATACTTATATATAACCTGTGTATAGAGTGTAATAGCAGCAAAACTATTTGTTTATTGTTTTATAAACATAATAATTGAATCACTAATATGCACATCATACTTTTGAGTATAGCGATTATTAACCACTTTTATTATATAAATATATTACAATACACACTATTGAATAATATTACTGCAAAAAAACTAAGAAAAAATCAATCGGAGACATTGAAACAATTAGGTAATAATATCTTTGTGGCAACTCCCATCTGTCAACGCGGGTGACGCTGACCGGGTCTGACGACCGCTCTGTCAACGCCCACTTTTTGCCAGACTTCCTCGGTCAATTGTGCCCAAAATATGTCACCTACGATTTTTTTTCCGTGCTCAGGGGACACAAATTAACATGTTTAGAAAACGAAAAAATTTGTTTGAATTTTTTTTTCTTGCGCACAGGGGTGTAAATGTCCATATGACCCCTGAGCAGTGTAAGGGTTAAAGGGGAAGGGAAATAAAGTCAAGAACTTAATACTATAATTATTACCATCACCAATAAATAATTTATAAAAGATTACACAGGGGGAGGGGTATAAACACTGCACAGGGGACTTATTTACACTGTAGTCTTCTTCTGAAGACTCTGGATGTTCTTGGTGCCAAGTTCTCGGTGCTCTCGTGGTCTCTCGACGAATCCTTCAACAAGCTGAGTCTACCCCGGACACAGGCCAGCCAAAACACAGTTCCACTGGGGGCACCGCCGTGGAGGCCGTCAACCACAAGTCCAGCAGAACAGCTGGCAGGTTCCGGATCAGCAACGCTGTTCAGGCTACTCCACGAGCGATACTAGGGTAGCGCCCTAGTCAGGAGCCTCGTGTGATACCACAGATCACTCTCCTGTCCTCAATACCCCAGTGGTCAATCGTCTCCAGCAGTCGGTCCCGGGTACGACAATCCTTCTACTGCCACTTCACTGGCAGGGTAACACCACAGTGTTCCTCCGGGAGGCGACTCACAGCTGCTGCAGCAAAGCACAAGGTACGGGGACGGCTGCCTTGGGTAGACTGACTCAACTTCCCTTACAGCAGTCCCAGGTCGACTCTGTAAGCAGACACGTCATCAATATCAGGGACACACTAAAGCATCTCACTTACAGGCTCAGACACAAACGCCGACATATCCACTCCATAGATGGCGTTGTAGTCTGAGCACCACCTCACCAGAGGTCAGCAGCGGCTGTGTTGTGACCCGAACAGGACTGGAAACTGGCCCTTGTGGCCAGTACACTTCGTCCTCACCAGGTGTCGTCGTCCATTGGGTGGGGGTTTCGGGAGCTGACCCACAGATGGCGTGGTCGTCACTGCTCCAGGCCCGGACGCTGGATTCGGGTTCGTAACACCTCCCCACCAAAAAGAATTTGGTTTGGGTTTCTAGAAAGAGAATTACAAACCAAATTAGTACGGTGACACAACTCCAAATGGACTCACTTATACCGTAAACTGGAACGGCGAGGCTGTCTCGTCCACAGAACTGTCCTACTGGGCAATTCCGGCACAACGGGAACTTGCAGATAGAAGGCAATGACCTGCCTGACGTAATCTTCCACGTCTCCACTGCGATGTCAAGCAGGGGCATCATCTCACCTCTCTCGAGTAAGGATCGGTATAGACACGATGAGGGGCGATTCGACACTTCCCTGTGTCGGGGCACCGATGATGGCTGGTCACAGACGGCATTTCTAGTGCCGGTCCGGTAGTCCTTCTGGGAGACAGGAACCTGGAATACAGAGGTCTGATAATTCAGAGTGACAGCGACAGCGGGTAAAACAGTACTTACAGCATACTCTACTAGGTCCACACCTAGTTCCAACGGGGCTGTTCGTACATCGAAGATGGCATTCGCTCTGCCAACGTCAGGTCGACCAACGTTCCGCATAACGCTGCATCCAGGCTCAGCAATCACGCGGGGGGTGTCAACCTGTCGGAAACAGTCACTCATATTATCACATGTCGTACCTCCTGTATCAACCATCACCTTCCAGGTCCCTTCTTCGACTGCAACACTCACAGTGCATGTCTCTAATCCCTGGGATCTCTTCACGATGTTCAAGGGAGCCATCATCCTTCGGGTCGTCCACTGGTCCTTACTGAGAGCACACAGGAGAATAAAACAAAATACCGCTAAGAGACATGCGGCCAACTGAGGGATAAGCTTCCTGAGCTTGTAATGTCCATAGCCGGCTACATCCACTAGCCTGGTTTGGACCAAAGAGGGCACTAGACCTTTCGAACACACCTCACATACCTCTGACGTCTAGGGAATCTCTGGCCGGTTCAATGAACGCTGTACAATGCCATACCGCAAGTACACATCCGCCTTCGCTCCAGACTCGTTGGTATCCGTGGGTGCCTGCACACAAGGCCTCTCTTCTAGCTCAGGTACTTCTACTATCGTAACAGCATGTTCCTTGTCGAGAGAAGAATCAGGAGACTGCTAGAACACTGTCGATCTGCGGGTGAGAGGACAAATTAAACATGTTTAAATCCGGGTCTGTTTTTACCTGGACATTACCACTGCCTGTTGTCACCTCTGACTTTGCTGTTTCGGCTGACTCGTCCACAATCTTGGGATGATTGGTGCTCCAATCCGATACCAAGTCATTGGCTAGTACCACGTCAATCCCAGCTATAGGGAGGGTATCGACTACTGCCAACGCACATGTGCCGCTGAAGTAAGGCGAGTCGAGATGTACTGGCACTAAGGGGGCGATGTACTGCGTCCTAGGAAACCCAACCAGGACAACCTCTGGTCTCCCATCCACACTTACTCGCTCGGGTAACGAGTTCTTCACGATCAGGGACTGGGCTGCTCCACTATCTCTGAGAACTACAACCGATCTACCAGTATGATCACTCGATACATACCCGCCTGAAGTGTGAGGGGAAAACAATCTGGGTTCTTCCTGCGTCGCCGTCGACTGGCTTCCTGCTGGTGGTGTAACATAGCTCATCATCATCACCTCCCTACGTGCGCCGCCACCTCTTCTGCCTCGGCACATAGCAGCTACATGCCCTTTCTGCCCACAGGTCCAACACACCACATTCCTCCTCGGACTCCGGTGTTTCGGACTGCTAGGACTCGTCCTTCGAGGGCTACTTGGGGGCGTCTTCTTAGCGCTTCGTGGGACGGGGGTCTCCTCTTCGTCCTGAGGTTTATCAAACCGACGTTGGTAATGCCTTGAGACGTACTTAGCAGAAGGCCTATGCGTCAGGATATACTCTTCAGCCATGGTGGCTGCCGCACTCAAGGTCTCTACCTGCTGTTCCTCTAAGTACGTCTTCAGGTCTCCAGACAAACAATCCTTGAAGTCCTCTAGCAGTATGAGCTGCTCGAGGTCTTCTTTGGTCTCCAACTTCCGAGAGGCACACCATTCCTGAAAAAGTCGCTCCTTGATGGTGGCGAATTCGGTGAAAGTGTGCTCTGAGGTCTTCTTCAGGTTCCTGAACTTCTGCCTGTACGCCTCAGGTACCAATTGGTACGCCATGAGCACAACCTTCTTCACCTTGACATAATCGCCGGAGTCGTCAAGGGATAACGTGGAGTAGGCGATTTGGGCCTTCCCAGTCAAGGCTGACTGTATCATGATGGCCCAATTCTCCCTTGGCCACTCCAAAGAGGCAGCGACTTTCTCGAAGGCTGCGAAGAACTTTGAAACTTCCTTCTCGTTGAATTTGGGGACCATTTTGATGTTCCTTACCGGATCGAAACTGCTCGTTTCCGTTGTTGGCCTCCGACCGCCGCCTAATCGTAATACTTCTAGTTCATGTTGTCTCTGTCTTTCTTTTTCTTCTCTCTCTCGCTGTTTCTCTTCCCTTTCTCGCTCTTCTCTCTCTCGTCTCTCTTCTCTTTCTCGCTCTTCTCTTTCTCTTTCTCGTTTCTCTTCTCTTTCTCGTTCTTCTCTTTCTCGTTTCTCTTCTCTTTCTCTTTCTGCCTTCCTTTCTTCTAATTCTAAACGCCTCATCTCTAATTCTTTATCTTGTCTCTCTCTTTCCATTTCTAATTTCTTCCATTCTATCTCACGATTTATCTCTAAGGCACGCATTATGACTGTAAGAAAGCTAATATTCAGCTCACCTGCATCACTGTCAATGTCACTGCCTTTATCTTCCTTTTCAGTGGAAGCTACTTCCTCACTTTCTTTTGTACTTGGTACCTCACCTTTCTGTTTTTCCTCGGCCTTCAAATGCCGGTGAACCTTTGACAAGATCTCCACACGGGAATCACTGGCACGGATCTTGATCTTCAGGTAGGCGCTCAACAGTACGAGTTCCTGTTTGTTCAGATATTTTAATCTGGCAAGACAGTCCTCTCTGTTCAAAAAAGCCTGAACATCGTCCAGATCATCGATGGTAGCTTTTTCTGCCATTGTCACAGATGGAACACTTAGCACTTAACACACCGCTTTCACGTTAGCACTTAACGCACCGAGCACTGTTCTACGTCAATATTGCACTTTATCGCACCTGGCGCCTCACTTGCCAATATTGCACGTAATTACTTCGGGCACCGCACTACACAATATTGCACTGAATCACAGCGAACACTTCGCTCTACAATATTGCACTGAATCACGCCGAGCACCGCACTACACAATATTGCGCTTAATCGCTTAATCACAGCGAGCACCGCACTGCACAATATTGCACTTAGTCACTCTGAGCACCGCACGGGACGTATAACTTCCCAATCGTCACACACAGGGGGAATTATATACAGGGATTACGCCACTTCACCACCCCTGTCAAACATACTTAACAAGGGGACGGATCCCGCTGGGGATGCCAATTATGTTACGGCCCTCTCGGGTCGCAACTGGGTTCGTACTCTGATGTCGTTAGAGGAAGGGTATCCGGCCCCAAGCCAGTAGTGGCTTTCAAGGGATGAGATCCGTGACGCAAGTAACTTAAAGGGGAAGGGAAATAAAGTCAAGAACTTAATACTATAATTATTACCATCACCAATAAATAATTTATAAAAGATTACACAGGGGGAGGGGTATTAACATTGCACAGGGGACTTATTTACACTGTAGTCTTCTTCTGAAGACTCTGGATGTTCTTGGTGCCAAGTTCTCGGTGCTCTCGTGGTCTCGACGAATCCTTCAACAAGCTGAGTCTACCCCGGACACAGGCCAGCCAAAACACAGTTCCACTGGGGGCACCGCCGTGGAGGCCGTCAACCACAAGTCCAGCAGAACAGCTGGCAGGTTCCGGATCAGCAACGCTGTTCAGGCTACTCCACGAGCGATACTAGGGTAGCGCCCTAGTCAGGAGCCTCGTGTGATACCACAGATCACTCTCCTGTCCTCAATACCCCAGTGGTCAATAGTCTCCAGCAGTCGGTCCCGGGTACGACAATCCTTCTACTGCCACTTCACTGGCAGGGTAACACCACAGTGTTCCTCCGGGAGGCGACTCACAGCTGCTGCAGCAAAGCACAAGGTATGGGGACGGCTGCCTTGGGTAGACTGACTCAACTTCCCTTACAGCAGTCCCAGGTCGACTCTGTAAGCAGACACGTCATCAATATCAGGGACACACTAAAGCACCTCACTTACAGGCTCAGACACAAACGCCTGACATATCCACTCCATAGATGGCGTTGTAGTCTGAGCACCACCTCACCAGAGGTCAGCAGCGGCTGTGTTGTGAGCCGAACAGGACTGGAAACTGGCCCTTGTGGCCAGTACACTTCGTCCTCACCAGGTGTCGTCGTCCATTTGGTGGGGGTTTCGGGAGTTGACCAACAGATGGCGTGGTCGTCACTGCTCCAGGCCCGGACGCTGGATTCGGGTTCGTAACAATATATATATATATATATATATATATATATATATATATATATATATATATATATATATATATATATATATATATATGTATATATATATATATATATATATATATATATGTATATATATATATATATATATATATATATATATATATATATATATATATATATATATATATATATATATATATCCTGGTCCTGGGTTCGATCCCAGGCGCCGGCGAGAAACAATGGGCAGAGTTTCTGTCATCCTATGCTCCTGTTACCTAGCAGTAAAATAGGTACCTAGGTGTTAGTCAGCTGTCACGGGCTGCTTCCTAGAGGTGGAGGCCTGGTCGAGGACCGGGCCGCGGGGACACTAAAAGCCCCGAAATCATCTCAAGATAACCTCAAGATAACCATACCTGTCACCACCTACACTCACCATACCCATCACCACCGACATACACTATCCCGGGTCTCCACCATACCCTCCCTTTCCTTCCTGTCAATGTAAGTATCGTCACACCATACACATCACCACCCACACAAACCATACCCATCGCTACCCTAATACACCATCCCGAGACACCACCAAACCCTCCCATACCCTCTTGTAAATTTATGAATCTTCACATCATACCCATTACCATTTACACGCGCCATACACATCACCACTTAAACACCATATCCATCACCACCTAAATACACCATACATATCTCCACCTACACACACTGTACCCTAAACAACCTACACAAACCATTCCCATCACAACTTTCACCCACTATACCCATCACTAACAAAAACTCACCATACCCATCACCACCTAAACTCACCATACCCGTTACTGCTTATTCATGCACCATACCCATTACCACCTACACACACCATACCCATCACAACCTACATGCACCCTACACGGTCACCACCATACTCTCCCATACACTGCAGTAAATTTATGAATCTTCACATCATATCCATTACCACCTACACACACCATACCCATCACCACCTACATACACCCTCCCGAGTCTCCCCATACCCTCCCATTCCCTCCTATCAAAGTAAGCATCTTCACACCATACTCATCACCTCCTTCACTCACCATACCAATCACTACCTACACACACTCAATACCCATCACCACCGACACACAGCATGCTCATCACCACCTACACACACCACACTCATCACCACCTATACAAACGATACCCATCACCACCTACACACACGATACCCATCATCACCTACATACACTTTACCCATCACCGTCTACACACACCATACAAATCGCCACTTACACACACCATACCTATCATCACATACATACACCATACCAGATCACCAAATACACACATAATACCCATCACCACCTACACACACCATACTATCACCATCTACACACATAATACCCATCACCACCTACACACACCATACTCATCACCACTTACACACACCATACCCATCCCCACCTACACACACCATACCCATCATCACCTACACACACACACGTTACCCATTACCACCTACACACACTCATCATACCCATCAGAACCTACACACACCATACCCATCACCACCTACACACACCATACTCATCACCACCTACACACAGCCTCCCGGGTCACCATCATATCCTCCGGTCATTGAAAGCATCTTCACACTATACCTATCACCACCTACACACACCATACCCATCACCAGCTACACACAGTACCCATCACCACCCACACACACCATACCCATCACCAGCTACACACAGTACCCATCACCACCTACACACACCATACCCATCACCAGCTACACACAGTACCCATCACCACCAACACACACAATACATAGTGGCTGACCCTAACCTCCCTTTTCAAGGGTAACATAGGGGCTGACCCCAACCACCCCCTTCAAGGGTAACATAGTGGGAGACCCTAGCCATCCCCATTAAGGGGTAGCATAGGGGCTGACCCCAAACAACCCCCCTTCAACGGTAATATAGTGGCTGACCCCAAACCCCCACCCCCCTTCAAGGGTAACATAGTGGGAGACCCTAACCATCCCCATTAAAGGGTAGCATAGGGGCCGACCCCAAACAACCCCCCTTCAACGGTAATATAGTGGCTGACTCCCCCCCCCCTTCAACGGTAGCATAGGGGCCGACCCCAACTACCCCCCTTCAACGGTAATATAGTGGCTGACACCATCCACCCCCTTTAAACGGTAGCATAGGGGCCGACTCCAACCAACCAACCCCCTCCCCCCTTCAAGGGTAGCATAGGGGCCGACCCCAACCACCCCCCTTGAAGGGTAGCATAGGGGCCGACCCTAAGTATCCCCCTTTAAGGGTAACAAAGGGGCCAACCCCAACCACCCCGTTGAAGGGTAACAAAGAGGCCGACCCCAACCACCCCCTTCAAGGGTAACATAGTCCTGTTCGACCCGTTCCACTGTGTCTCTGTACATCTCTATGTCTCTGTACGTCTCTCTGTCTCTGTACGTCTCTCTGTCTCTGTACATCTCTCTGTCTCTGTACGTCTCTCTGTCTCTGAACATCTCTCTGTCTCTGTACATCTCTCTGTCTCTGTACGTCTCTCTGTCTCTGTACATCTCTGTCTCTGTACGTCTCTCTGTCTCTGTACATCTCTCTGTCTCTGTACGTCTCTCTGTCTCTGTACATCTCTCTGTCTCTGTACGTCTCTCGTTCTCTGTACATCTCTCACTCTCTGTACGTCTCTCTGTCTCTGTACATCTCTCTGCCTCGATACATCTCTCTGTCTCTGTACATCTCTCTGTCTCTGTACATCTCTCTGTCTCTGTACATCTCTTTGTCTCTGTACGTCTCTGTCTCAATCAATTTCTCATTTTGCATTTATCATTCGGTGTGTCTATCATGGTCTGCTTTTCATACACACATTCATACACACATTCATTCACACATTCATAAACATTCACACATATTCATACACACCTCACTCCCTCTTACTCCCTCAGAAGTAAGGCAAAATAAGCAGGAAGGAGAGTGAAGGTCAGAAGTGAAGTAGCACTGTTTACCTTGTGTACAGCTCACTGACATTCCTCTTGCACTTCTCGTGTTCCTCTTCCATCAAGCGTTTCTCTTCTGTTAATTTATTCTTTTCCTCTTGAATACTTCTGAGTTGCTGTGCCTGTCTGTCTTTATCACTCTGTAGAGCCGTGTTTCCTTCCCGTAACTTACTGGCCTCTTCTTCACTGACGGAGAGTTGCTCTTCAACAAGTCGTTTCTCCTCTTTAGTCTTCCTGATTGTTTCTTCCTTTTCTTCATTTAGAGCAGCGTTTGCTGTTTGAAGGACCCTGACCTGTTCTTCCAGGAGTGAGAGTTGCTCTTGAACAAGTCCTTTCTCTCTTGCTGTGTTATTATTCATCTCTTGCAGCTGTTGTGTCTCTCGCTCTAGCTCAGCGATCCTCGTCAACGCCGTCTTGACCCTCTCCTGGGCTTGGGTCTCCGCAAGCTCCAGCTGTTGGTTCCTCGACTTGACCAGCCTCGAGTCCTCCTCCACTTGTCGGATCTCTTGCTTGACCTGCCTCGAGTCCTCCTCCACTTGTCGGATCTCCTGCTTGACCAGCCTCGAGTCCTCCTCCACTTGACGGATCTGGGACTTTAATTGAATGTTTTCTTCCTGAGCAAGGCGCACTTCGTTCTTAATCCTCATGTTATCCTCCTTGACCAGCCTCGAGTCCTCCTACACTTTACGGATCTCCTCCTTGACCAGCCTCGAGTCCTCCTCCACTTTACGGATCTCCTCCTTGACCAGCCTCGAGTCCTCCTCCACTTGACGGATCTGGGACTTTAATATAACAATCTCCTCCTGAGCAAGCTGCCCTTCGTTCTTAGTCTTCATGTTGTCCTCCTCGAGCAAATGATTCGCAGTATTTAGGCGAATGTTTTCCTCCTTCAGCTTGAGGTTGTCAGCTTGGTGAGCCTTGTTGACACACTCAAGCTGGTCCAGAGTGTCCAGGAGGCGGCGGGTGGCGTTCTCCCTCTCCTTCACACCTGCCAACACATCAAATTTTAAATATATACTACTATATATATTACCACCACCCACAACTACTACTACTAGTATATATCAGATATATACTGCTGACCCTGAAATGCACTCCAGTCCCTGAAATACAGTCAAGGACCTGAAGTACACTCCAGGAGCAGAAGTACATGCCAGGCCCTGACGTACACTTAAGATCCAGAAGTATAATCAATACCCTGAAGTACACTTCAGATCATGAAGTAGACTTCAGGTTCTGAAATACACTCCAGGACCAAAAGTACTCTCCTGTCTTTAAACTACACTCAAGACCCCTGAAATACATTAAAGTCCCTGAAGGACACTCCAGTATCTGAAGTGTACTACAGACCTTCAACTACATTTTAGACCCTGAAGTACACTGCAGACCCTGAAGCACATTTCAAACACTGAAGTTGAATTCAGGATTTGATGTACACTCCAAAACTGAATTCCACTCCAGATCTTGAAGAACACTCATGATCCTGAAAAAACCCTCCAGACCCTAAAGTTCACTACAGACCCTGAAGTTAACTCAAGGACCTGAGGTCCACTCTAGACATTGAAATACTCTCCAAGACATGAATTGCACTCATGACCACGAAGAACACTCCAGACACTGAAGTACACTCAAAGACGTGAAGTGTACCATGACCACATCAGACCCTAAAGTACACTCCAGACCTTGAAGTACATTCAAGAATGAAAAATACACTTCAGACCCTGATGTATGAAGAACCTGAGGTGCACTTCTGACTCTTATACACACTGCAGGGCCTGAGGTATACTTTAGACCTTGAAGTACTAATCAGGACTTGAAGCACACTTCATGCCCTGAAGTACACTATCTTGAGGTTATCTTGAGATGATTTCGGGGCTTTTAGTGTCCCCGCGGCCCGGTCCTCGACCAGGCCTCCACCCCCAGGACGCAGCCCGTGACAGCTGACTAATACCCAGGTACCTATTTTACTGCTAGGTAACAGGGGCATAGGGTGAAAGAAACTCTGTCCATTGTTTCTCGCCGGCGCCCGGGATCGAACCCGGGACCACAGGATCACAAGTCCAGCGTGCTGTCCGATCGGCCGACCGGCTCCCTATAGGACATAAAGTAAACTATAGGCCATGAAGAAGACTATAGGCACTGAAGTACAATCCAGAAAGTGAAGTACACTCCAGAAAGTGAAGTACACTCCAGGCCCTGAAGCACAGTCCAGGTCCTACAGAACACCCCAATCCCAAAAGACATTACAGACCATGAAGTACTTTCCAGACCCTGAAAAACACTCCAGACCCTGAAATACACATAATGATGAGAAGTACACTTCAGACCCTGAAGTACATATCAGGCCCTGATATATATTCAAGACTCTAAAGTAAACGACAAGCCCTGAAGTATACTCCAGGACGAAATGTACACTCCAGGCATTGCAATACACTCCAGATCCTGAGGTACACTACCCAGCAAATACTTTATGTTGCCAGAATGTGCCTGGGAATTGTTTGAGAGCTGTGGCAAAGTTAGTTTTTAAGTAATCAATACATTTTTGTGTCCAGTCATAAATTGTTTGTCATAATTTACTACACAACGTTGGGTCAAAAAAAAATTGAGGCCTCGTGGCAACCTTAATTACTGCATAAAAGTAGTTTCTATTGTTTATGATATATAAATATTGGAACTATAAATATTCAAAATATTAGTTGAAATAAAACAGGAGCATAATAAAGGCGAGTTCACCTTTGTATTTATTTCTTAGATGGCAGTGTTGGTAGATGGTTGTGGTTGGTGGCAGTGTTGGTAGATGGTAGTGTTTGGTGGCAGTGTTGGTAGATGGTAGTGTTTGGTGGCAGTGTTGGTAGATGGTTGTGGTTGGCGGTAGTGATGGTAGATGATACCTGGTTGATGGGGTTCTGGGAGTTCTTCTACTCCCCAAGCCCGGCCCATGGCCAGGCTTGACTTGTGAGAGTTTGATCCACTAGGCTGTTGCTTGGAGCGGCCCGCAGGCCCACATACCCACCACAGCCCGGTTGGTCCGGCACTCCTTGGAGGAATAAATCTAGTTTCCTCTTGAAGATGTCCACGGTTGTTCCGGCAATATTTCTTATGCTTGCTGGAAGGACGTTGAACAACCGCGGACCTCTGATGTTTATACAGTGTTCTCTGATTGTGCCTATAGCACCTCTGCTCTTCACTGGTTCTATTCTGCTTTTTATTCCATATCGTTCACTCCAGTACGTGGTTATTTTACTGTGTAGATTTGGTACTTGGCCCTCCAGTATCTTCCAGGTATCTATTATTTGATATCTCTCTCGTCTTCTTTCTAGTGAGTACAATTGGAGGGCTTTGAGACGATCCCAATAATTTAGGTGCTTTATTGCGTCTATGCGTGTCGTATATGTTCTCTGTATTCCCTCTATTTCAGCAATCTCTCCTGCTCTGAAGGGGGAAGTGAGTACTGAGCAGTACTCATGACTGGACAACACAAGTGATTTGAGGAGTACAACCATTGTGATTGGATCCCTGGATTTGAAAGTTCTCGTAATCCATCCTTTCATTTTTCTGGCTGTCGCAATATTTGCTTGGTTATGCTCCTTAAACGTTAGGTCGTCAGACATTATTATTCCCAAATCCTTTACATGCTGTTTTCCTACTATGGGTACATTTGATTGTGTTTTGTACTCTGTATTATGTTTAAGGTCCTCATATTTACCGTACCTGAGTACTTGGAATTTATCACTGTTAAACATCATGTTATTTTCTGATGCCCAGTTGAAAACTTTATTAATATCAGCTTGAAGTTTTTCAATGTCTTCAGCCGAGATAATTTTCATACTGATTTTTGTGTCATCTGCAAAGGATGATACGAAGCTGTGACTTGTATTTTTGTCTATATCTGATATGAGAATAAGGAAAAGCAGCGGTGCAAGGACTGTACCCTGAGGTACAGAGCTTTTAACTGCACTTGGACTAGATTTTATATGGTTGACCGATACTCGCTGAGTCCTGTTTGACAGAAAACTCAGTATCCAGCGTCCAACTTTACCGCTTATTCCTATTGACTTCATTTTGTGTCCTATCACGCCATGGTCAGATTTATCGAAAGCCTTTGCGAAGTCCGTGTATATCACATCAGCATTTTGTTTTTCTTCTAATGCCTCAGTGACTTTGTCGTAGTGCTCAAGTAGCTGTGAGAGGCACGATCTTCCCGCTCAAAATCCATGTTGGCCTGGGTTGTGAAGGTCATTGGTCTCCATGAAATTGGTGACCTGACTCCTAATCACTCTCTCAAATACTTTTATGATGTGCGATGTTAGTGCAACTGGTCTATAATTCTTTGCCAATGCTTTGCTCCTTCCCTTGTGTAGAGGGGCTATGTCTGATACTTTAAATGCATCTGGTATCTCCCCCGTGTCGAAGCTCTTCCTCCACACTATACTGAGTGCCTGTGCTACCGGCACTTTGCATTTCTTTATAAATATTGAATTCCATGAGTCTGGACCTGGGGCCGTGTGCATGGGCATGTTTTCCATTTCTCTTTCAAAATTTAGTGCGCTCGTGTTGATATCAGTTATATTTACAGGGGTTTGAATATCCCGCATAAAGAAATTGTCTGGATCTTCCACTTTCATGTTGTTTATTGGAGTGCTAAACGTGTCCTCATACTGCTTTTTTAGGATTTCACTAATTTCTTTGTCATCTTCCGTGTATGAACCTTCACTTGAACGAATAGGTCCAATACTGGCAGTGGTTTTTGCTTTTGCATATGTGAAGAAATTTTTTTGATTTTTTATTATTTCCTGAATTGCTTTCTGTTCTAACTGCCTTTCTTCAGTTTCATATGAGTGTTTCAATTTCCGCTCGATTTCTTCAATCTCCCTATTTAAATTATTCCTTCTTTGACGGGAAATTCGTGTCTGCATAAGCAGTTCCGTTATTTTTTCCTGCGTTTATAGTGTCGTCTGCGTTCTCTTTCTACGATGGATCTCTTTCTCGCTTTCCTCAAAGGAACATGTTTCAGACAGACTTGATACGCTTCCGAAGTCAGTTTTTCTATTCCTTCTGTAGAAATTATATTACTTAGAACAGTTTCCCATGGAATGTTTGCAAGTTCCCTGTTTATTATCTCCCAGTCTATCCTTTTACTATTAAAATTGAATTTACTGAATAGCCCCTCTCGCTTTATCAACGTTTTAGGTCTATTCTGATTATTGATGGTCGTTTGCACTTCAATGAGCTTGTGATCTGAGTATGTGGTATCTGATACCGTAATGTCTCTGATAATGTCTTCATTGTTCGTAAAGACCAGATCTAGAATATTTTCATTTCTCGTTGGCTCCGATATCTGCTGATTGAGTGAAATTTTGTCACAGAATCTAAGTAGTTCTCTAATCTGTGGTTGGTTAGGTCCTGATAGATTTCCTGGTATAATATTATTGTTTGCTATTTTCCACCTGAGACTAGGCAAGTTGAAGTCACCTAGGAAAATAATATCAGGTATCGGGTTCTCCAAATTATCAAGGCTATTCTCTATTTTGTTTATCTGTTCTGTGAATTCCTCAGCCGTTGCATCTGGCGGTTTGTATATTAGAATAATCACTAAATTTATTTTCTCTATTTTTAATCCCAGTACCTCTACCACCTCATTTGTAACGTTTAGGAGCTCCGAGCATACAAGGTCTTCCCTAATATACAGACCCACTCCTCCATGTGACCTAATTTTCCTATCACACCTGTATAGGTTATATCCTGGAATCTAGATCTCACTGTCCAACAATTCCCCTGCATGGGTTTCTGTGAAAGCTCCAAATAATGCATTTGACTCCGTGAGGAGGCCATTTATAAACTGTACTTTGTTGTTTGTTCTTGTTTTCAGTCCTTGTATGTTGGAAAAGATGAATGAAGTTACTCTATTTGTGATAGTTTGAATGGGAGACTTTCTCGGCAAGCCCATTATGCGTGGACATAATGAGTTTGTTCTGACCAGTACTGATTGTTGTAGGGCAGTTGCCTGTCGTAGTTGTAGTTCCCTTTCGGTGTGTAATTATATCTGTAATTCTGGAATGCAAGTGGATCTGGCATCCAGTTCCATACACTCTCCATGCTCCTCCTTTTGAATTCTCTTTCGGTCTGGTATAAAAAATTCATAGAGTTTCCTCCAAATTCATTACTCTGCTTGCCACTCTTTATGTAGCGTTCCGTGCCTTTCACGTGAAAGTGTGAAAGACGTGAAAGTGTGAAAGATGGTTGTGGTTGAGGCAGTGTTGGTAGATGGTTGTGGTTGGTGGCAGTGTTGGTAGATGGTAGTGTTTGGTGGCAGTGTTGGTAGATGGTTGTGGTTGGTGGTAGTGTTGGTAGATGGTTGTGGTTGGTGGCAGTGTTGGTAGATGGTTGTGGTTAGTGGTTGTGTTGGTAGACGGTTGTGGTCGAGGCAGTGTTGGTAGATGGTAGTGTATGGTTGCAGTGTTGGTAGATGGTTGTGGTTGGTGGCAGTGTTGGTAGATGGTGGTGGTTGGTGGCAGTATTGGAAGATTCCAGGAAACAATTTTAGGTTGCCACAACGTTCCAGGAAAGTGTTTGAAAGCAGCAGCAACATTTGTTTTCACATTTTAGATATGTTATTGTGTAGAATCTTAAATAGGTTTCCACAACTTACTGCACAACGTTCGTTAAACAAAATTTGAGACCTTGTTGCAACCTTAGATCAATTTAAATAAAAATGGAAATGTTCGATTGTTCCAAATCGCTAATCTCCGAAAGTTCTCCGCCGATTGCTTTGATATTTTGACACAATGTTCCATTCGCCTCCAAGCGGGTTTTTATATACATACTGTATACATGTAACGTCTGTTACGGGAAAAAAACATGATTTATTTGAAAAACTGTGTTTTTTCATGTAAGGGAAATCTTTGAAACCTCTTTACCAATTGCTTTGAAATTTTGACACATTGTTCCATTCGAATATGCGCGTGTTTTTTATACATCTACAATATAGATGCCACACCTGTGACAGGTAAAAACGTTTTTTTTAAACAGTGCCATGTGTTGCACATAATAGCAACACACGCTATACTATATATGTTACGATTCCATTTTAATGTTTTCGATTGCATTGATGAATTTATTTTCATAGATTTCGATTTATTTTCATTTTGAGTGACATTGCGTTGGAATTGAGCTGTGTTGTTTACCATACCGTTCATTTCATGAATATAAGTATAGATGCCACACCTGTGACAGGTAAAAACATGCTTTTTTGAAAAACAGTGCCATCTGTTGCACGTAAGAGCAACACATGCTATACTAAATATATTGTGATTCCATTTCAATGTTTCAGATAACACTGATTAATTTAATTTTCATAGATTTCGATTTATTGTCATTTTGATTTAATTATTTTGGGTGACATTGCATTGTAATTGAGCCATCCTGTTCATTTGGTGAGTATAGTTTATTTTGTTATTTTTTAAAATTTTCATTTCGTTTTTTAACTGTTTTTCTTACATTTCAGTGATAGGAACATCAGATCATTTGATGTTCTCAATTTTCTGATAGGAACATCAGATCATATGGGAATGCACCGGACGAGGAAGTGGGGAATGGTGGGGAGGATGAGGGGACGGGAGTGGGGGATGGTGAGGAGGACGAGGGGGCGGGGGAGGGAATAATGGTGGGGAGGACAAGGGGTCGGGGGAAGTTGGGGATATTTGGGACAAGGGAATGGAGAATGGTGTGTAGGACAAGGGGACAGGGAAGTGGGGGATAGTGGGGAGGTCGAGGGGACAGGGAGGGGGGAATGATAGGGAGGACGAGGGCCTCTGAAGAGTGGGAAATGGTTAAAAGGACGATGGGACGGTGGAGGGGGGGAATGGTGGGGTGGACTGGGAGACAGGAGAAGGTTGCTGTGGCTCAGTAACGCACATGCGTTGCTGAGCCACAGCAACGCGTGGCGGGGTACAGATAGTATTGAAAAAAGTAGTTTTCTTGACTGATGTTATATATAAAAATAAAGAAATAACAAAAATATATATTCTACATTCAGTAAAAAAAACAGGAGCATAATAAAGGTGGTTTCAACAATTTGTATTCATTATTTTTAACTAATGGAGAATCCATTGTGGTGTTGATGGTTGTTCTTGGTGGGTTGTGGTTGAAGGCAGTGGTGGTTGGTTGCTGTGGTTGGTGGTGATGGTCGTAGTTGGTGGTAGTGATTGATGGTGTTTGTGGTTGTGTTGTGCATGGTAGTGTGATGCAGTTGTTATGGTATACTGGTGGTGTGGTGGTGGTAGTATGATGGCATTGTGCAGTAATTTCACGGAGGTAGATGTGGTGGGGTACAAGTTGAGGCGGTGATGGAACTGTGTTAAGGTAGTATTGTGTGGCGATGTGGTAATGGTGGTGGAAGTGTGGTGGGGTGGTGTGGTAATTGTGGTGTGGTGGTGTGGCATGGTAATGATGGTATGGTAGTGGTAGTGTGGTAATATGGTGTGGTGGTGTAGTGAGGTAGTGAGGTGGGGTAGTGTGGTGTTGTGGTGTGGTGGCATGGTGTGGTAGTGTGGTGTGTTAGTGTCGTGTAGTAATGTGCTGTGGTAGTGTGGTAATATGGTGCGGTAGTGGGGTGTAGTAGTGTAGTGAGGTAGTGTTGTGAGGTAGTGTGGTGTGGTTGTGTGTTTGTGTGATAATATGGTGTTATGGAGTAGTGTGGTGGGGTGGTGTGGTAATCGTGTGGTGTGGTGTAGTGTGGAGTGTGTGGTGTTGGTGTAATGTGGTAGTGGTGGTGTATACTCATCTAGTTGTATTCACCTAATTGTGCTTGCGGGGGTTGAGTTCTCTTTCGGCCCGCCTCTCAACTGTCAATCAATAAATTTTTACTAACTACTATTTTTTCACGCAAACGCAAACACACACACACACACACACACACACACACACACACACACACACACACACACACACACACACACACACACACACACACACACACACACACACACACACAAACACACACACACACTGACACACACACACACACACACATCCTATCTTGTTTCTGATATATGTAAATGATCTCCCAGAGGGTATCGATTCATTTCTCTCAATGTTTGCAGACGATGCTAAAATTATGAGAAGGATTAAAACAGAAGAGGACTGTTTGAGGCTTCAAGAAGACCTAGACAGACTGAAGGAATGGTCGAACAAATGGTTGTTAGAGTTTAACCCAACCAAATGTAATGTAATGAAGATAGGTGTAGGGAGCAGGAGGCCAGATACAAGGTATCATCTGGGAGAGGAAATTCTTCAGGAGTCAGAGAAGGAAAAAGACTTGGGGGTTGATATCACGCCAGACCTGTCTCCTGCAGCACATATCAAGCGGATAACATCAGCGGCATATGCCAGGCTGGCCAACATACGAACAGCATTCTGAAACTTGTGTAAAGAATCATTCAGAACTTTGTATACCACATATGTCAGGCCAATCCTGGAGTATGCAGCCCCAGCATGGAGTCCATATCTAGTCAAGGATAAGACTAAACTGGAAAAGGTTCAAAGGTTTGCCACCAGACTAGTACCCGAGCTGAGAGGTGTGAGCTACGAGGAGAGACTACGGGAATTAAACTTCACTTCGCTGGAAGACAGAAGAGTTAGGGGGGACATGATCACCACATTCAAGATTCAGAAGGGAATTGATAGGGTAGATAAAGACAGTCTATTTAACACAAGGGGAACACGTACAAGGGGACACAGGTGGAAACTGAGTGCCCAAATGAGCCACAGAGATATTAAAAAGAACTTTTTTAGTGTCAGAGTGGTGGACAAATGGAATGCATTAGGAAGAGATGTGGTGGAGGCTGACTCCATACACAGTTTCAAGTGTAGATATGATAGAGCCCAATAGGCTCAGGAATCTGTACACCTGTTGATTGACGGTTGAGAGGCGGGACCAAAGAGCCAGAGCTCAACCCCCGCAAACACAACTAGGTGAGTAACTAGGTGAACTAGGTGACTACACACACACACACACACACACACCAGGAAGCAGCCCATAGCAGCTGTCTAACTCCCAGGTACCTATTTACTGCTATTTAACAGTGGCATCAGACTGAAGGAAGCTCTGCCCATTTGTTTTTTCAGCCGGCGCCGGTGATCGAACCCTGGTCCCTGGTCCACGAGTCTAGAGTGCTGTCCACTCAGCCACCAGCTGCCAGTGTGGGTGGTGGTGGTGCGGTGTAGTATGGTAATGGTAGTGTGTACTCACCTATTTGTGCTTCCGGGATTGAGCTCTTGCTCTTTGGTCCCGCCTCTCAACTGTCAATCAACTGGTGTACAGGGTCCTGAGCTTACTGGGCTCTATCATACCTACACTTGAAACTGTGTATGGAGTCTGCCTCCACCACATCACTTCCTATTGCATTCCATTTGTCAACCACTCTGACACTAAAAAAGTTCTTTCAAATATCTCTGTGGTTCACTTGGGCACTGAATTTCCACCTGTGTCCCCTAGTGTGTGTGCCCCTTGTGTTAAATAGCATGTCCTTATCTACCCTATCAATTCCTTTGAGAATATTGTATGTGGTGATCATGTCCCCCCCTAACATTTGTGTTTTCCATCGACAAGAGGTTTAACTACCATAGTCTCTCCTCGTAGCTCATACCTCTCAGCTCGGGTACTAGTCTGGTTGCAAATCTTTGAACCTTTTCCAGTTTAGTCTTATGCTTGACTAGATATGGACTCCATGCTGGACCTGCATACTCTAGAATTGGTCTGACATATGTGGAATACAAAGTTCTGACTGATTCCTTACACAAGTTTCTAAATGCCGTTCTTATGTTGGCCAACCTGGCATGTGCCGCTGATGTTATACTCTTGATATGGGCTTCAGGGGACAGGTCTGGTGTGTTATCAATCCCCAAGTCTTTCTCTCTCTCTGACTCTTGAAGAATTTCATCTCCCAAGTGAGACCTTGTAACTGGTCTCCTGCTCCCTACACCTATCTTCATTACATTACATTTAGTTGGGTTAAACTCTAACAACCACTTGTTCACCCATGCCTTCAGTTTGTCTAGGTCTTCTTGAAGCCTCAAGCAGTCCTCCTCTGACTTAATCCTTCTCATAATTTTAATATCGTCAGCAAATATTCAGAGGAATAAGTCTATACCCTCTGGGAGATCATTTACGTATATCAGAAATAGGAAAGGACTGAGTACAGAGCCCTGTGGGACTCCACTGGTGAATTCACGCCAATCTGAGGTCTCACCCCTCACTGTAACTTTCTGCTTCCTATTGCTTAGGTACTCCCTTATGCACTGAATCACCTTACCAGTCATCCTACCTTTATCTCCAGCTTATACACCAGCCTCTTATGGGGTACTGTCTAAGGCTTTCCGATAGTCCAAGAAAATATAGTCCACCCAACCTTCTCTTTCTTGCTTAATCTTTGTCACCTGGTTGTAGAACTCTATTAAGCCTGTAAGGCAAGATTTACCCTCCTTGAACTCATGTGGGCAATTTGTCACGAAGTCCCTTCTCTCCAGATGTTTTACTAGGTTTTTTCCCGCGATCTTCTCCATCACCTTGCATGGTATAGAAGTCAAGGACACTGGCCTGTAGTTCAGTGCCTCTTGTCTGTCACCCTTTTTGTATATTGGGATCACATTAGCCATCTTCCATATTTCTGATAGGTCTCCCGTGACTTACTATACACTATGAAGAGTGGCAAGCAGAGTGCGTCTGCACACTCTTTCAATACCCATGGTGAAATACCGTTGGGACCAACGGCGTTTCTCACATCCAGATCCAACAGGTGTCTCTTGACCTCATCTCTCAAAATTTCGAACCCTTCCAAGGCCACCTGGTTTACTGCCACCTCTTCTAGCACAGTGACCTCACCTTGTTCTATTGTGAAGACCTCCTGGAACCTCTTGTTGAGTTCTTCACACACCTCTTTGTCATTATCTGTATACCTGTCATCGCCTGTTCTAAGTTTCATTATCTGTTCTTTCACTGTTGTTTTCCTCCTGATGTGACTATGGAGTAGCTATGGTTCGGTCTTGGCTTTGCTTGCTATATCATTTTCGTAATTTTTCTATGCTTCTCTTCTCACACTAACATACTCATACCTGGTTCTCTGGTATCTCTCTCTGCTTTTTGGTGTTCTGTTATTTCGGAAGTTCCTCCACGCCCTTTTGTTCAGTTATTTGCTTGCTTCCATACATGCCCTGTTAAACCATGGATTCTTCTTTTGCTTCTCGTATTTTTCTTTTTGGGCCCGGATGAACCTGTTTACTGCCTCCTGAAACTTTTGGGTGACATAGTCCATCATGTCTTGTACAGACATAGCTCTGAGGTCTGTGTCCCATGGTATATTCCTTAGGAAACGTCTCATCTCCTCATAATTTCCCTTTCGGTATGCCAGCCTTTTGTTTCCTAGTTCTTTTCGGGGAGAGATAAATCCTAGCTCTACCAGGTACTCAAAGATCAATACTCAGTGATCACTCATTCTCAAGGGTGCTTCCAACCTAACTTTCCTTATATCTCACTCATTAAGGGAAAATATTAGATCAAGCATGACTGGTTCATCTTCCCCTCGCATTCTTATTGGTCCCTTCATGTGATGGCTTAGAAAGCTTCTTGTTGCCATCATCCAACAGCTTAGCTCCCTATGTATCTGGTCCGCCTTGTGGGTCTCTGTTCTCCCAATCTATGTTCTATGTATCATGGTTCAAGTCTCCCATGATAAGTAGTCCAGATCCTTTCCTGCTAGCGACAGAAGCTGCTCTCTCTATTTATGTTAATGGTGGCCATGTTGTTTCTATCATGTACCTGTCTGGGTCTTCTGTCATTTGGTGGTGGGTTATATATGACTACGAATATAATTTTTTTGTCCTACAGTTGCTATGGTGCTTGTTTTGTAATCACTGAAACCTTCACAGCCCTGCATAACCATCTCTTCAAACCCCAGTCTTTTCTTACCATCAAAGCTACACCACCGCGTCCTCTTCCTTCTCTCTCTTTCCTCACAACACAGTAGTCCTGTGGGAACACTGCATTTGTTATGGTTTTCGTTAGCTTTGCTTCTGTGAGTGCTGTTACGTCTGGGTTCTCTTCAAGTACCCATTCTCCAAGTTCAGTTGCTTTATTTGAATTCCATCTATGTTAGTGTACATTGCCTTGAGGCTCACTTTCTTCTGTCTCTTCTGATATCGCCTCCTTGGTGAGCGTTCTGCTGATGGGGAAGCTGTTCCATGGGTGTGAGGATTTGTGAGGTGGATAACAGCGTCTCAGAGGATACTGGGGTGAGGGGTGGAGGGGGGGGTCATGTGAAGTGGGTCAGGGAGGGTATGGGATGAAGGGGGAGGTGGAGGGAGGACAGGAAGGAAAAGGGGGAGGGGGACATGGTGGGAGGAGGGTAGGTGTTGCAGGGTCAGAATGGGGTGTTGGGGGTGGGAGATTTGGCTGAGCATTTGAATGGGGGCAGGGAGGGTTTGGGGTTGGGGGGGTTTCTATGCAGAGGAGGGTGGTGGAGTTGCCCTCCCTTCTAGGGTTACTAGGTTGCTGGTTGTGGGTTCTCCCCTCACCTCTGGGGATGTTGTGTTAGGAGCTGTGATTTACTGGTTTTCTCCTCTCGCCCTGCGTTTTCTACCTTGCTTCTGCTGCCTATGTGATTGTGGTGTAATGTGGTAGTGGTGGTGTGTGGTGGTGGTGTGGAGTAGTGTGATAGTGGTGTGTGGTATAGTGTGGAAGTGTGTGTTGGTGGTGGTTTCGTGTGGAAATGGTGGTGGAGTATTGTTGTATTGTGTGGTGGTGTATTGTGATAGAGGTAGTGTGTGGTGTATTGTGATAGAGGTAGTGTGTGGTGTTAGTGTGGTAAGGTGTGGTGGTGGCGGTGTGGTGAAGTGTGTTAATGGTGTGTGGTAGTGTGTGTTGATGCTGTAGGTGGAGGTGATGGTGGTAGTGGTTCTGAAGATGCTGGTGGTGGTAGTGGAGGTGCTGTTGGTGGTAGTGGAAGTGCTGGTGGAGGTGGTAGTGGAGGTGCTGGTGGTGGTTGTGGAAGTGCAGGTTGTGGTAGTGGAGGTGCTGATTGTGGTGGTCGAGAAGGTGCTTGTGGTGGTTGTGAAGGTGCTAGTGATTGTACTGGAGGTGCTGGTGGTGGTAATAATGAAGGCGCAGGCGGTGATGGTGGTAGTGGAGGTGCTGGTGGTAGTGGAGGTGCTGGTGGCAGTGGAGGTGCTGTTGTTGGTGGTGCTGGTAGTGAAGGTGGTGGTAGTGGAGTTGATTGCTGTAGTAGTGTAATGGTAGTGGAGGCGGTGGTAGTGGAGTTGATTGCGGTAGTAGTGTAATGGTAGTGGAGGTGGTGGTGTTAGTGGTAGTGGAGGTGCTGTTTGTGGTGGTGGTAGTGGAGGTGTTGGTGGTAGTGGAGGAAGGTGTCGTGACGGACGAAGGTTGTTGATAAATCTGCTGGTTGGTGGTACTAGTGGTTGATGATAATTGGGGGTTGATGGTTATTGTGATTGAAGATTGTGGTGGTTGATGGAAGTGGAGCTTGATGGAATTGTTGGTTGAGGGAAGTCGTTGTTGACGGAAGTGGTGGTTGACGAAAGCAGTTGATGATGGAAGTGGTGGTTCATTTTAAGTGGTTGAATATGGTAGTCGGGGCTGATAGTAGTGATGGTTGGTGGTGGTGGTAGTAGATGGTTTAGGTTGGTGGTAGTGGTGGTAGATGGTTATAGTGGTTGATGATTGTGGTGTTTAATGATTATAGTGGTTGATGATTGTGGTGGTTAATGATTATGGTGGTTGATGATTGTGGTGGTTAATGATTATGGTGGTTGATGATTGTGGTGGTTAATGATTATAGTGGTTGCTAAAAGTGCTGGTAAATAGTAATGGTAGTTGATGGATGTGGTAGTTGAAGGCTGTGGTGGTTGATGGCTGTGGTGGATGATGGCTGTGGTGGATGATGGTTGTGGTGGTTGATGGTTGTGGTGGTTGATGGTTTTGGTTGCTGATAGTGATGGATGGTGGTAGTGATGGTTGATAGTTATGGAGGTTGACCATAGTGGTGGTTGACGGTTATGGAGGTTGACCATACTGGTGGTTGATGGTTATTGTGTTTGATAATTGGTGGTTGATGACTGTGATGGTTGGTGGAACTGGTGGTTGAAGGAAGTGGTTGGTGTCATTTGTGGTCAATGATTGTGGTTAGTGGTAGTGGTTGTAATGATTGTTGTTGGTGGTTGTGGTTAGTGTCATTTGTGGTTGATAGTTGTGATTAGAGGTAGTGGTAGTTATAGTTGGTGGTAATGGTGGTTATGTTTGATGGTAGTGGTAATTGATGTTGATGTGGTTGGTGGTAATGGTTGTTGATGCGAATGATAGCTGTGGTTTGTGGCAGTGATGTTGGTGGCAATAGTGGTTAATGGTAGTACTTGATGGTAGTGATTGTTGGTGTTGATAGTTGATGGTTGTGACGTGATAGTGATGGTATAGTGGTGGTCTGGTGATGTGGTGTGGTCTGGTGGTCTGGTGATGTGGTGAGGTCTGGTGGTCTCGTGATGTGGTGTGGTCTGGTGATCTGGTGTGGTCTGGTAGTCTGGTGATGTGGTGTGGTCTGGTGATGTGGTGAGGTCTGGTGGTCTGGTGATGTGGTGTGGTCTGGTGATGTGGTGAGGTCTGGTGGTCTGGTGATGTGGTGTGGTCTGGTGATGTGGTGAGGTCTGGTGATGTGGTGTGGTGTGGTCTGGTAGTCTGGTGATATAATGTGGTCTGGTGATGTGGTGTGGTCTGGTGATGTGGTGAGGTCTGGTGGTCTGGTGATGTGGTGTGGTCTGGTGGTCTGGTGATGTGGTGTGGTCTGGTGATGTGGTGTGGTCTGGTGATGTGGTGTGATCTGGTGGTCTGGTGATGTGATGTGGTGTGGTCTGGTAGTCTGATGATATAATGTGGTCTGGTGATGTGGTGTGGTCTGGTGATGTGGTGAGGTCTGGTGGTCTGGTGATGTGGTGTGGTCTGGTGATGTGGTGTGGTCTGGTGATCTGGTGATGTGGTGTGGTCTGGTGATGTGGTGTGGTCTGGTGATCTGGTGGTCTGGTGATGTGGTGAGGTCTGGTGGTCTGGTGATGTGGTGTGGTCTGGTGATGTGGTGTGATCTGGTGGTCTGGTGATGTGATGTGGTGTGGTCTGGTAGTCTGGTGATATAATGTGGTCTGGTGATGTGGTGTGGTCTGGTGGTCTGGTGATGTGGTGAGGTCTGGTGGTCTGGTGATGTGGTGTGGTCTGGTGATCTGGTGGTCTGGTGATGTGGTGTGGTCTGGTAGTCTGGTGATGTGGTGTGGTCTGGTGGTCTGGTGATGTGGTGTGGTCTGGTAGTCTGGTGATGTGGTGTGGTCTGGTGGTCTGGTGATGTGGTGTGGTCTGGTGGTCTGGTGATGTGGTGTGGTCTGGTGGTCTGGTGATGTGGTGTTGTCTGGTGGTCTGGTGATCTGGTGGTCTGGTGATGTGGTGTGGTCTGGTAGTCTGGTGACATGGTCTGTGATATAATGTGGTCTGGTGATGTGGTGTGGTCTGGTGATGTGGTGTGGTCTGATGGTCTGGTGATGTGGTGTGGTCTGGTGGCCTGGTGATGTGGTGTGGTCTGGTGATGTGGTGTGGTCTGATGGTCTGGTGATGTGGTGTGGTCTGATGGTCTGGTGATGTGGTGTGGTCTGATGGTCTGGTGATGTGGTCTGGTGATGTGATGTGGTCTGGTGATGTGGTCTGGTGATGTGGTGTGGTCTGGTGATGTGGTGTGGTCTGGTGATGTGGTGTGGTCTGGTGGCCTGGTGATTTGGTGTGGTCTGGTGGTCTGATGATGTGGTCTGGTGATTTGGTGTGGTCTGGTGGTCTGGTGATATGGCCTGGTGGTCTGGTGGTAATATGGTGCAGTGGTGTGGTAGTGTAGTGGGGTCGTTGCATTAATTACAGTGTGGTAATTGTGGTAGTAGCTGGGTAGTAGTGTTGGAAGTGTGTTGAGGTAGTATCGTGCGGTGATGTGGTAGTGGTGGTGCTGTTGGTGGTAGTTGAGATGCTGGTGGTGGTAGTGGAGGTGGTGTTAGTGGAGGTAGTGTTAGTGGAGGGGCTAGTGGTGGTAGTGGAGGTGCTAGTGGTGGTAGTGGAGGTGCTAGGGGTGGTAGTGGAGGTGCTAGTGGTGGTAGTGGAGGTGCTAGTGGTGGTAATCTAGGTGCTAGTGGTGGTAGTGGAGGTGCTAGTGGTGGTAGTGGAGGTGCTAGTGGTGGTAGTGGAGGTGCTAGTGGTGGTAGTGGAGGTGCTAGTGGTGGTAGTGGAGGTGCTAGGGGTGGTAGTGGAGGTGCTAGTGGTGGTAGTGGAGGTGCTAGTAGTGGTAATCTAGGTGCTAGTGGTGGTAGTGGAGGTGCTAGTGGTGGTAGTGGAGGTGCTAGTGGTGGTAGTGGAGGTGCTAGTGGTGATAGTGGAGGTGCTAGTGGTGGTAGTGGAGGTGCTAGGGGTGGTAGTGGAGGTGGTGGTAGTGGACGTGCTGGTGCTAGTGGATGAAGGTATGGTGATAGAGGAAGGTGTCGTGATGGACGAAGTTTGTTGATGATTTTGGTGGTTAATTGTTATAGTGGTTGATGATTGTGGTGGTTGATGATTTTGGTGGTTCATGAAAGTGGTGGTTGACTGAATTGGTGGTTCATGGAAGTGCTGGCGGATCGAAGCAGTGGTTGATGGAAGTGGTGGTTGATGGAAGTGGTAGTTGATGGTAGTAGTGGTTGTTCGTTTTAGTGGTTGATGGTTGTGGTGTTTGAAGAAGGTGGTGGTTGATGGATGTGGTGGTTGACGGCTGTGGTCGTTGATGGCTGTGGTGGATGATGGTTGTGGTTGCTGGTAGTGGTAGTGGTGGTTGATGGTTATGATGGTTGATGATTGTGGTGGTTGATGATTGTGATGGTTGGTGGCAGCGGTAGTTGATAGTTGAGGTTAGTGGCAGTGGTATGGTGTGTTTGGTGGCAGTGGTGGTTAATGGTTGTGGTTGGTGGCAGTGGTGGTTGCTGGTAGTGGTTGGTGGCATTTGTGGTTGATAACTGTGTCTGGTGTTAGTGGTGGTTATGGTTTGTGGTTGATGGTTGTGGTTTGTGGTAGTGATGGTTATTGTTGGTGGTAGTGGTGATTGATGTCGATGCGCTTGCTGGTAGTGGTGATTTATGTTGTGGTGGTTGGTGGTAGTTGTTGTTGATGGCAATGGTTGTGGTTGGTGACAGTGGTGTTAGTGTCAGTAGTAGTTGATGGAGGTGATTGTTGGTGTAGATATTTGATGGTTGTGGTGTGGTAGTGATGGTATAGTAGTGGGCTGGTGGTGTTGTGTGGTAGTGTGGTGTGGTAATATGGTGAAGTGGTGTGGTAGTGTGGTGGGGTCGTGAAGTAATTACAGTATGGTAGTTGTGTGATAGTAGTGGGGGGTACTAGTTGTGGTGGTGGTGGTGGAAGTGTGTTGAGGTAGTATCGTGTGATGATGTGGTATTGGTGGTGGGGTAGTGTGGTTGGTTAGTGTGGTGGGGTAGTGTTGTGGGGAGGCGTGGTGTGGTGGCATAGTGTGGTAGAGTTGTGTGGAAGTGTGGTGTGATATTTTGCCCCTATTGTGTGGTAATATGGTGTGGTGTGGTGTGGTGTAATAGTGTCGTGTAGTAATGTTTTGTGGTAGTGTGGTATGGTGTGTGTGGTCGTGTTGTGTGGTAGTGTGGTGAACCGGTGGGGTGATGTAGTGTAGTGAGGTAGTGGTTGTTTGCGGTAGTGATATGGTAGTATGAGGTAGTGGTAAGGTGTGGTAGTGTGTGGTGTGGTTTGGTAGTGTGTACTCACCTATTTGTACTCACCTATTTGTGCTTGAGGGGGTTGAGCTTTGGTTCTTTGGTCCCGACTCTCAACTGTCAATCAACTGGTGTACAGATTCCTGAGCCTACTGGGCTCTATCATATCTACATTTGAAACTGTGTATGGAGTCAGCCTCCACCACATCACAGCCTAAAGCTTTCCACCTGTTAACTACTCTGACACTGAAAAAGTTCCTTTTAACATCCCTGTGGCTCATGTGGGTACTCAGTTTCCACCTGTGTCTCCTTGTTCGCATACCACCAGTGTTGAATAGTTTATCCTTGTTTATCCGGTCGATTCCCCTGAGGATTTTGTAGGTTGCGATCAAGTCTTCCCCTACTCTTCTGTCTTCCAGTGTCGTAAGGTGCATTTCCCGCAGTCTTTCCTCGTAGCTCATGCGTCTTAGTTCTGGGACTAGTCTAGTGGCACACCTGTGTGGTTATGTGGTAGTGCATGTGGTGGTGTGGTGTAGTAGTGTGTGTGGTAGTGTGTGGTAGTGTGTGTGGTGGTGTGGTGGTGTGGTGTGGTAGTGTGTCGTAGTGTGTGTGTGGGAGTGTGTGTGTGTGTGTCGTAGTGTGTGTGTGGTAGTGTGTGTGTGTGTGTCCCTCTCCCATCACTAACTCTACCACAAACAACACTACCACCCCCCCCTCTACTATCACTCCCTGTACCATCCTTTCGTCTATCACCACCCACACTACCACCACTCCCTCTACCACCACTCTCTATACCACCACCCACACTACCACTATTCCCTCTACCACCACTCCTTCTACCACCTCTTTCTCTATCACCACTGCTTCTACCACCAGTCCCTCTACCACCACCCCGCACTACCACCACCCCACACTACCACTAGTCCCTTTACCACCACCCACACTACCACCATTTCCTCTACCACCACTCCGTCTACCACCACCACTCCTCGTCCACCGCTCCCTCTATCACAATTCCCTCTACTGTAACAGTTCAGCTGTTTAGTTGAAGATAATATATCTTGTAGTGATTGTATGATAACGTATACAGGGGGACAATCTAGGGTGGGAGGCAGAGTGTATTGCTGACCTAATTCTTGCAAAAGTCCGGACTATGGGGATTAGAGCTTATGTGTGGAAGCAAGGGTGCCACATGTATTTTATATGGCCTGGGACTGTTCATTCACGGACTGCACTTGCATAATAAAGATTTGAGCCCTCCTTGTATGTTATGTAAAAGAGATAATAAAATGTTTTTTTTTTTAATTTAGATAGGGGCTCTACCATTTTGCTAAGGAACTAAGGCAGAGCGGTTTGACTTTTGATCGAGCAACACTGATCTAAGCCAGGTCACCAGTGATAAAGCCTCCCACCCCATCCTCTCCTCTCCCCCCCTTCTACTCCGAGACTCCATCTTAGTTAATATGCTATGTGAAAGAGTATTACTTAGTTTTGAGAGTATTGTGTATCTGAGTCTTCCTCCAAGGTAATCATTAAGAAAGGAGTTTCACCTTAGAAGTTTCACCAGTCTCCGTGGTGTAGTGGTAAGACACTCGCCTGACATTCCGCGAGCGCTTTGTCATGGGGTCGTATCCTGGCCGGGGAGGATTTACTGGGCTCAAATCCTTAACTGTAGCCTCTGTTTAACTCAACAGTAAAATTGGTACTTGGTTGTAAAAACGATTCTTCGCGGGAGTCGTATTCCAGGGACCTTAGGATTAAGGACTTGCCCAAAACGCTACGTGTACTAGTGGCTGTGCAAGAATGTAACGACTTTTGTATATATCCTAAAAAAAATCTTTCTAAAGGGATGAGGATGCTGGGAAAAGGGCAGATGAATCATTTAGGATATGGGGGACAATCTCAAAACTCACACCCCAGAAGTGACTCGAACCCATACTCCCAGGAGCAACGCAACTGGTATGTACAAGACGCCTTAATCCACTTGACCATCACGACCGGACATAATGAGGTGATAGCCGAAGCTATTTGAACCACCCCACCGCCGGCACTCGGATGGTAATCTTGGGCATAGCATTTTACCAAATCACCTCATTCTTTGGGGCACACGTGAGGATATATATATATATATATATATATATATATATATATATATATATATATATATATATATATATATATATATATATATATATATATATATATATATATATATATATATGTCGTACCTAGTAGCCAGAACGCACTTCTCAGCCTACTATGCAAGGCCCAATTTGCCTAATAAGCCAAGTTTTCATGAATTAATTGTTTTTCGACTACCTAACCTACCTAACCTAACCTAACCTAACTTTTTCGGCCACCTAACCTAACCTAACCTATAAAGATAGGTTAGGTTAGGTTAGGTAGGGTTGGTTAGGTTCGGTCATATATCTACGTTAATTTTAACTTCAATAAAAAAAATTGACCTCATACATAATGAAATGGGTAGCTTTATCATTTCGTAAGAAAAAAAATTAGAGAAAATATATTAATTCATGAAAACTTGGCTTATTAGACAAATCGGGCCTTGCATAGTAGGCTGATAAGTGCGTTCTGGCTACTAGGTACGACATATATATATATATATATATATATATATATATATATATATATATATATATATATAGAACTTTAGAACACTTTCCCACCAGGAGACTCGAACCCTAGCCAGCACAGAAGCCTTCCAGCAACTGGCATAACAGGTACGCCTTAACCCGCTCCACCACCCGCTTAAAAGAGATGGTAATTTCGGAGTATTTAAATACACCAAAGATCACCACCTCCCAAGAGCACTAGAGCAAGTGAGGGGTCATTTAGACGTTAATTTCATCAAGTCCCTGTTAATATGGGAAGACACAGTGTCTATGCTTAAGGCACAACTCTCCTAAACACGAGAGTGAAGTATAGAACTTTAGAACACTTTCCCACCAGGAGACTCGAACCCTAGCCAGCACAGAAGCCTTCCAGCAACTGGCATAATAGGTACGCCTTAACCCGCTCCACCACCCGCTCAGACCATTAAAAGAGATGGTAATTTCGGAGTATTTAAATACACCAAAGATCACCACCTCCCAAGAGCACTAGAGCAAGTGAGGGGTCATTTAGACGTTAATTTCATCAAGTCCCTGTTTATATGGGAAGACACAGTGTCTATGCTTAAGGCACAACTCTCCTAAACACGAGAGTGAAGTACAGAACTTTAGAACACTTTCCCACCAGGAGACTCGAACCCTAGCCAGCACAGAAGCCTTCCAGCAACTGGCATAACAGGTACGCCTTAACCCGCTCCACCACCCGCTCAGACCCTTAAAAGAGATGGTAATTTCGGAGTATTTAAATACACCAAAGATCACCACCTCCCAAGAGCACTAGAGCACTTGCTCTCACTTGCTCTAGTGCCGGCGGGGAAGTGGGTAAAATAGCTTCGGCTATCACTTCCTTTTGTCCGGCCGTGATGGTCAAGCGGATTAAGGCGCCCTGTAGTTACCAGTTGCGTGCCCAAGATTACCATCCGAGTTGCCGGCGGGGAAGTGGTTAAAATAGCTTCGGCTATCACTTCCTTTTGTCCGGCCGTGATGGTCAAGCGGATTAAGGCGCCCTGTAGTTACCAGTTGCGTTGCTCCTGGGAGTATGGGTTCGAGTCACTTCTGGGGTGTGAGTTTTCAGTTGCATATAGTCCTGGGGACCATTCAGGCTTGTTCGCATTTGTGTTCCTCACGTGTGCCCCAAAGAATGAGGTGATTTGGTGAAATGCTATGCCCAAGATTACCATCCGAGTTGCCGGCGGGGAAGTGGTTAAAATAGCTTCGGCTATCACTTCCTTTTGTCAGGCCGTGATGGTCAAGCGGATTAAGGCGCCCTGTAGTTACCAGTTGCGTTGCTCCTGAGAGTATGGGTTCGAGTCACTTCTGGGGTGTGAGTTTTCAGTCGCATATAGTCCTGGGGACCATTCAGGCTTGTTCGCATTTGTGTTCCTCACCTGTGCCCCAAAGAATGAGGTGATTTGGTGAAATGCTATGCCCAAGATTACCATCCGAGTTGCCGGCGGGGAAGTGGTTAAAATAGCTTCGGCTATCACTTCCTTTTGTCCGGCCGTGATGGTCAAGCGGATTAAGGCGCCCTGTAGTTACCAGTTGCGTTGCTCCTGGGAGTATGGGTTCGAGTCACTTCTGGGGTGTGAGTTTTCAGTCATATATATATATATATATATATATATATATATATATATATATATATATATATATATATATATATATATATATATATATATATATGTCGTACCTAGTAGCCAGAACGCACTTCTCAGCCTACTATGCAAGGCCCGATTTGCCTAATAAGCCTAGTTTTCATGAATTAATGTTTTTTCGACTACCTAACCTACCTAACCTAACCTAACCTAACGTTTTCGGCTACCTAACCTAACCTAACCTATAAAGATAGGTTAGGTTAGGTTAGGTAGGGTTGGTTAGGTTCGGTCATATATCTACGTTAATTTTAACTCCAATAAAAAAAAATTTCCCTCATACATAATAAAATGGGTAGCTTTATCATTTCATAAGAAAAAAATTAGAGAAAACATATTAATTCAGGAAAACTTGGCTTATTAGGCAAATCGGGCCTTGCATAGTAGGCTGAGAAGTGCGTTCTGGCTACTAGGTACGACATATATATATATATATATATATATATATATATATATATATATATATATATATGTCGTACCTAATAGCCAGAACGCACTTCTCAGCCTACTATTCATGGCCCGATTTGCCTAATAAGCCAAGTTTTCATGAATTAATGTTTTTTCGTCTACCTAACCAACCTAACCTAACCTAACCTAGCTTTTTTTGGCTACCTAACCTAACCTTACCTATAAATATAGGTTAGGTTAGGTTAGGTAGGGTTGGTTAGGTTCGGTCATATATCTACGTTAATTTTAACTCCAATAAAAAAAAATTGACCTCATACATAGAAAAAAAGGTTGCTTTATCATTTCATAAGAAAAAAATTATAGTAAATATATTAATTCAGGAAAACTTGGCTTATTAGGCAAATCGGGCCTTGAATAGTAGGCTGAGAAGTGAGTTCTGGCTACTAGGTACGACATATATATATATATATATATATATATGTCGTACCTAGTAGCCAGAACTCACTTTTCAGCCTACAATGCAAGGCCCAATTTGCCTAATAAGCCAAGTTTTCATGAATTAATATATTTTCTCTAATTTTTTTCTTATGAAATGATAAAGCAACCCATATCATTATGTAAGAGGTCAATTTTTTTTTATTGGAGTTAAAATTAACGTAGATATATGACCGAACCTAACCAACCCTACCTAACCTAACCTAACCTATCTTTATAGGTTAGATTTGGTTAGGTAGCCGAAAAAGTTAGGTTAGGTTAGGTTAGGTAGGTTAGGTAGTCGAAAAGCAATTAATTCATGAAAACTTGGCTTATTAGGCAAATCGGGCCTTGCATAGTAGGCTCAGAAGTGAGTTCTGGCTACTAGGTACGACATATATATATATATATATATATATATATATATTAACGCACTTCTCAGCCTACTATGCAATAACCGATTTGCCTAATAAGCCAAGTTTTCCTGAAATAATATATTTTCTCTATTTTTTTACTTATGAGATGATAAAGCTACCCATTTCATTATGTATGTGGTAATTTTTTTTTAATTGTAGTTAAAATTAACGTAGATATATGACCGAACCTAACCAACCCTACCTAACCAAACCTAACCTATCTTTATAGGTTAGGTTAGGTTAGGTAGCCGAAAAAATTAGTTTAGGTTAGGTAGTCGCAAAAACATTAATTCATGAAAACTTGGCTTATTAGGCAAATCGGGCCTTGCATAGTAGGCTGAGAAGTGCGTTCTGGCCACTAGGTACGACATATATATATATATATATATATATATATATATATATATATATATATATATATATATATATATATATATATATATTTATATATATATATATATATATATATATATACACACATATATATATATGTCGTACCTAGTAGCCAGAACACACTTCTCGGCATACTATGCAAGGCCCGATTTGCCTAATAGGCCCAGTGATTTTCTTTATTTTCAATCAAATGTTTCCAATTAGTTTATTTGAAATATTATTGTTATATTATATTAGGGACATAAATTATTGACTTAATTGAATTAGTTTAAGTTAGGTGAAGATAGGTTAGGTTAGGTTAGGTAGGGTTGGTTAGGTTCGGTCATATATCTACGTTAGTTTTATCTCAAATTTAAACAAATTTACTCATACATAATGAAATGGACAGATTTATCATTTCATAAGTAAAAAATGTTTAAAAATATATAAATTCAGGAAAACTTGGCTTATTAGGCAAATCGGGCTTTGCATAGTAGGCCGAGTACGACGTTCTGGCTACTAGGTACAACATATATATATATATATATATATATATATATATATATATATATATATATATATATATATATATATATATATATATATATATATATGTCGTACCTAGTAGCCAGAACGCACTTCTCAGCCTACTATGCAAGGCTCAATTTGTCTAATAAGCCAAGTTTTCATGAATTAATTGTTTTTCGACTACCTAACCTACCTAACCTAACCTAACCTAACTTTTTCGGTATCCTAACGTAACCTAACCTATAAAGATAGGTTAGGTTAGGTTAGGTAGGGTTGGTTAGGTTCGGTCATATATCTACGTCAATTTTAACTCCAATAAAAAAAATTGACCTCATACATAATGAAATGGGTAGCTTTATCATTTCATAAGCAAAAAATTAGAGAAAATATATTAATTCATGAAAACTTGGCTTATTAGGCAAATCGGGCCTTGCATAGTAGGCTGAGAAGTACGTTCTGGCTATTAGGTACGACATATATATATATATATATATATATATATATATATATATATATATATATATATATATATATATATATATATATATATATATATATGTATATATATATATATGTATATATGTATATATATATATATATATATATATATATATATATATATATATATATGTCGTACCTAGTAGCCAGAACTCACTTCTCAGCCTACTATGCAAGGCCTGATTTGCCTAATAAGCCTAGTTTTCATGAATTAATGTTTTTTCGACAACCTAACCTACCTAACCTAACCTAACCTAACGTTTTCGGCTACCTAACCTAACCTAACCAATAGAGATAGGTTAGGTTAGGTTAGGTAGGGTTGGTTAGGTTCGGTCATATATCTACGTTAATTTTAACTCCAATAAAAAAAATTGATCTCATACATAATGAAATGGGTAGCTTTATCATTTCATAAGAAAAAAATTAGAGAAAATATATTAATTCAGTAAAACTTGGCTTATTAGGCAAATCGGGCCTCGCATAGTAGGCTGAGAAGTGAGTTCTGGCTACTAGGTACGACATATATATATATATATATATATATATGTATATATGTATATATATACATATATACATATATATATATATATATATATATATATATATATATATATATATATATATGTCGTACCTAGTAGCCAGAACTCACTTCTCAGCCTACTATTCAAGGCCCGATTTGCCTAGTAAGCCAAGTTTTCCTGAATTAATATATTTACTATAATTTTTTTCTTATGAAATGATAAAGCAACCCTTTTCTCTATGTATGAGGTCAATTTTATTTTATTGGAGTTAAAATTAACGTAGATATATGACCGAACCTAACCAACCCTACCTAACCTAACCTAACCTATATTTATAGGTAAGGTTAGGTTAGGTAGCCAAAAAAAGCTAGGTTAGGTTAGGTTAGGTAGGTTAGGTAGACGAAAAAACATTAATTCATGAAAACTTGGCTTATTAGGCAAATCAGGCCTTGAATAGTAGGCTGAGAAGGGCGTTCTGGCTATTAGGTACGACATATATATATATATATATATATATATATATATATATATATATATATATATATATATATATATATATAACTGAAAACTCACACCCCAGAAGTGACTCGAACCCATACTCCCAGGAGCAACGCAACTGGCCGGCGGTGGGGTGGTTCAAATAGCTTCGGCTATCACCTCATTATGTCCGGTCGTGATGGTCAAGTGGATTAAGGCGTCTTGTACATACCAGTTGCGTTGCTCCTGGGAGTATGGGTTCGAGTCACTTCTGGGGTGTGAGTTTTCAGTTGCATATTGTCCTGGGGACCATTCAGGCTTGTTCGCATTTGTGTTCCTCACGTGTGCCCCAAAGAATGAGGAGATTTGGTAAAATGCTATTCCCAAGATTACCATCCGAGTGCCGGCGGTGGGGTGGTTCAAATAGCTTTGGCTATCACCTCATTATGTCCGGTCGTGATGGTCAAGTGGATTAAGGCGTCTTGTACATACCAGTGGCGTTGCTCCTGGGAGTATGGGTTCGAGTCACTTCTGGGGTGTGAGTTTTCAGTTGCATATTGTCCTGGGGACCATTCAGGCTTGTTCGCATTTGTGTTCCTCACGTGTGCCCCAAAGAATGAGGTGATTTGGTAAAATGCTATGCCCAAGATTACCATCCGAGTGCCGGCGGTGGGGTGGTTCAAATAGCTTCGGCTATCACCTCATTATGTCCGGTCGTGATGGTCAAGTGGATTAAGGCGTCTTGTACATACCAGTTGCGTTGCTCCTGGGAGTATGGGTTCGAGTCACTTCTGGGGTGTGAGTTTTGAGATTGTCCCCCATATCCTAAATGATTCATCTGCCCTTTCCCAGCATCCTCATCCCTTTAGAAAGATTTTTTTTAGGATATATACAAAAGTCGTTACATTCTTGCACAGCCACTAGTACACGTAGCGTTTTGGGCAAGTCCTTAATCCTAAGGTCCCTGGAATACGACTCCCGCGAAGAATCGTTTTTACAACCAAGTACCAATTTTACTGTTGAGTTAAACAGAGGCTACAGTTAAGGATTTGAGCCCAGTAAATCCTCCCCGGCCAGGATACGACCCCATGACAAAGCGCTCGCGGAATGTCAGGCGAGTGTCTTACCACTACACCACGGAGACTGGTGAAACTTCTAAGGTGAAACTCCTTTCTTAATGATTACCTTGGAGGAAGACTCAGATACACAATACTCTCAAAACTAAGTAATACTCTTTCACATAGCATATTAACTAAGATGGAGTCTCGGAGTAGAAGGGGGGGAGAGGAGAGGATGGGGTGGGAGGCTTTATCACTGGTGACCTGGCTTAGATCAGTGTTGCTCGATCAAAAGTCAAACCGCTCTGCCTTAGTTCCTTAGCAAAATGGTAGAGCCCCTATCTAAATTAAAAAAAAAAACATTTTATTATCTCTTTTACATAACATACAAGGAGGGCTCAAATCTTTATTATGCAAGTGCAGTCCGTGAATGAACAGTCCCAGGCCATATAAAATACATGTGGCACCCTTGCTTCCACACATAAGCTCTAATCCCCATAGTCCGGACTTTTGCAAGAATTAGGTCAGCAATACACTCTGCCTCCCACCCTAGATTGTCCCCCTGTATACGTTATCATACAATCACTACAAGATATATTATCTTCAACTAAACAGCTGAACTGTTACAGTAGAGGGAATTGTGATAGAGGGAGCGGTGGACGAGGAGTGGTGGTGGTAGACGGAGTGGTGGTAGAGGAAATGGTGGTAGTGTGGGTGGTGGTAAAGGGACTAGTGGTAGTGTGGGGTGGTGGTAGTGCGGGGTGGTGGTAGAGGGACTGGTGGTAGAAGCAGTGGTGATAGAGGAAGAGGTGGTAGAAGGAGTGGTGGTAGAGGGAATAGTGGTAGTGTGGGTGGTGGTATAGAGAGTGGTGGTAGAGGGAGTGGTGGTAGTGTGGGTGGTGATAGACGAAAGGATGGTACAGGGAGTGGTGGTAGTGTGGGTGGTGATAGACGAAAGGATGGTACAGGGAGTGATAGTAGAGGGGGTGGTGGTAGTGTTGTTTGTGGTAGAGTTAGTGATGGGAGAGGGACACACACACACACACTACCACACACACACTACGACACACACACACACACTCCCACACACACACTCCTGACCCAAAAGTGCCAGGAGGCAGTAAACAGGTTCATCCCGGCCCAAAGGGAAAAATCCGAGAAGCAACAAAAGAATCCATGGTATAATAGGGCATGTATGGAAGCGAAGAAACTGAACAAGAAGGCGTGGAGGAACTTCCGGAATAACAGAACACCAGAAAGCAGGGAGAGATACCAGAGAACCAGGAATGAGTACGTCAGGGTGAGAAGAGAAGCAGAGAAAATTTTTGAAAATGATATAGCAAACAAAGCCAAGACCGAACCAAAGCTACTCCACAGTCACATCAGAAGGAAAACAACAGTGAAAGAACAGGTATTGAAACTTAGAACAGGCGAGGACAGGTATACAGAGAATGACAGAGAGGTGTGTGAGGAACTCAACAAGAGGTTCCAGGAGGTCTTCACAATAGAACAGGGTGAGGTCACTGTGCTAGGAGAAAGGGAGGTAAACCAGGCGGCCTTGGAGGAGTTCGAAATTACGAGAGAGGAGGTCAAGAGACACCTGCTGGATCTGGATGTTAGAAAGGCGGTTGGTCCAGATGGGATCTCACCATGGGTACTGAAAGAGTGTGCAGAGGCACTTTGCTTGCCACTCTCCATAGTGTATAGTAAATCACTAGAGACGGGAGACCTACCAGAAATATGGAAGACGGCGAATGTGGTCCCAATATACAAAAAGGGCGACAGACAAGAGGCACTGAACTACAGGCCAGTGTCCTTGACTTGTATACCATGCAAGGTGATGGAGAAGATCGTGAGAAAAAACCTGGTAACACATCTGGAGAGAAGGGACTTCGTGACAAATCGCCAACATGGATTCAGGGAGGGTAAATCTTGCCTTACAGGCTTGATAGAATTCTACGATCAGGTGACACAGATTAAGCAAGAAAGAGAGGGCTGGGCGGACTGCATTTTCTTGGATTGTCGGAAAGCCTTTGACACAGTACCGCATAAGAGGCTGGTACATAAGCTGGAGAGACAGGCAGGTGTAGCTGGTAAGGTGCTCCAGTGGATAAGGGAGTATCTAAGCAATAGGAAGCCGAGAGTTACGGTGAGGGGTGAGACCTCCGATTGGCGTGAAGTCACCAGTGGAGTCCCACAGGGCTCTGTACTCGGTCCTATCTTGTTTCTGATATATGTAAATGATCTCCCGGAGGGTATCGATTCATTTCTCTCAATGTTTGCGGACGATGCCAAAATTATGAGAAGGATTAAAACAGAAGAGGACTGTTTGAGGCTTCAAGAAGACCTAGACAAGCTAAAGGAATGGTCGAACAAATGGTTGTTAGAGTTTAACCCAACCAAATGTAATGTAATGAAGATAGGTGTAGGGAGCAGGAGGCCAGATACAAGGTATCATCTGGGAGAGGAAATTCTTCAGGAGTCAGAGAAGGAAAAAGACTTGGGGGTTGATATCACGCCAGACCTGTCTCCTGCAGCACATATCAAGCGGATAACATCAGCGGCATATGCCAGGCTGGCCAACATACGAACAGCATTCAGAAACTTGTGTAAAGAATCATTCAGAACTTTGTATACCACATATGTCAGGCCAATCCTGGAGTATGCAGCCCCAGCATGGAGTCCATATCTAGTCAAGGATAAGACTAAACTGGAAAAGGTTCAAAGGTTTGCCACCAGACTAGTACCCGAGCTGAGAGGTATGAGCTACGAGGAGAGACTACGGGAATTAAACCTCACTTCGCTGGAAGACAGAAGAGTTAGGGGGGGACATGATCACCACATTCAAGATTCTGAAGGGGATTGATAGGGTAGATAAAGACAGTCTATTTAACACAAGAGGAACACGCACAAGGCGACACAGGTGGAAACTGAGTGCCCAAATGAGCCACAGAGATATTAGAAAGAACTTTTTTAGTGTCAGAGTGGTTGACAAATGGAATGCATTAGGGGGTGATGTGGTGGAGGCTGACTCCATACACAGTTTCAAGTGTAGATATGACAGAGCCCGATAGGCTCAGGAATCTGTACACCTGTTGATTGACGGTTGAGAGGCGGGACCAAAGAGCCAGAGCTCAACCCCCGCAAACACAACTAGGTGAGTACAACTAGGTGAGTACTACGACACACTACCACACCACACCACCACACACACTACCACACACTACCACACACACTACTACACCACACCACCACATGCACTACCACATAACCACACAGGTGTGCCACTAGACTAGTCCCAGAACTAAGACGCATGAGTTACGAGGAAAGACTGCGGGAAATGCACCTTACGACACTGGAAGACAGAAGAGTAAGGGAAGACTTGATCGCAACCTACAAAATCCTCAGGGGAATCGACCGGATAAACAAGGATAAACTATTCAACACTGGTGGTATGCGAACAAGGAGACACAGGTGGAAACTGAGTACCCACATGAGCCACAGGGATGTTAAAAGGAACTTTTTCAGTGTCAGAGTAGTTAACAGGTGGAAAGCATTAGGCTGTGATGTGGTGGAGGCTGACTCCATACACAGTTTCAAATGTAGATATGATAGAGCCTAGTAGGCTCAGGAATCTGTACACCAGTTGATTGACAGTTGAGAGTCGGGACCAAAGAACCAAAGCTCAACCCCCTCAAGCACAAATAGGTGAGTACAAATAGGTGAGTACACACTACCAAACCACACCACACACTACCACACCTTACCACTACCTCATACTACCATATCACTACCGCAAACAACCACTACATCACCCCACCGGTTCACCACACTACCACACAACACGACCACACACACCATACCACACTACCACAAAACATTACTACACGACACTATTACACCACACCACACCACACCATATTACCACACAATAGGGGCAAAATATCACACCACACTTCCACACAACTCTACCACACTATGCCACCACACCACGCCTCCCCACAACACTACCCCACCACACTAACCAACCACACTACCCCACCACCAATACCACATCATCACACGATACTACCTCAACACACTTCCACCACCACAACTAGTACCCCCCACTAATATCACACAACTACCATACTGTAATTACTTCACGACCCCACCACACTACCACACCACTTCACCATATTACCACACCACACTACTACACAACACCACCAGCCCACTACTATACCATCACTACCACACCACAACCATCAAATATCTACACCAACAATCACCTCCATCAACTACTACTGACACTAACACCACTGTCACCAACCACAACCATTGCCATCAACAACAACTACCACCAACCACCACAACATAAATCACCACTACCAGCAAGCGCATCGACATCAATCACCACTACCACCAACAATAACCATCACTACCACAAACCACAACAATCAACCACAAACCATAACCACCACTAACACCAGACAAAGTTATCAACCACAAATGCCACCAACCACTACCAGCAACCACCACTGCCACCAACCACAACCATTAACCACCACTGCCACCAAACACACCATACCACTGCCACTAACCTCAACTATCAACTACCGCTGCCACCAACCATCACAATCATCAACCACCACAATCATCAACCATCATAACCATCAACCACCACTACCACTACCAGCAACCACAACCATCATCCACCACAGCCATCAACGACCACAGCCGTCAACCACCACATCCATCAACCACCACCTTCTTCAAACACCACAACCATCAACCACTAAAACGAACAACCACTACTACCATCAACTACCACTTCCATCAACCACCACTTCCATCAACCACTGCTTCGATCCGCCAGCACTTCCATCAACCACCAATTCAGTCAACCACCACTTTCATGAACCACCAAAATCATCAACCACCACAATCATCAACCACTATAACAATTAACCACCAAAATCATCAACAAACTTCGTCCATCACGACACCTTCCTCTATCACCATACCTTCATCCACTAGCACCAGCACGTCCACTACCACCACCTCCACTACCACCCCTAGCACCTCCACTACCACCACTAGCACCTCCACTACCACCACTAGCACCTCCACTACCACCAATAGCTCCTCCACTACCACCACTAGCACCTCCACTACCACCACTAGCACCTAGATTACCACTACTAGCACCTCCACTACCACCACTAGCACCTCCACTACCACCCCTAGCACCTCCACTACCACCACTAGCACCTCCACTACCACCACTAGCACCTCCACTACCACCACTAGCACCTCCACTACCACCACTAGCACCTAGATTACCACCACTAGCACCTCCACTACCACCACTAGCACCTCCACTACCACCCCTAGCACCTCCACTACCACCACTAGCACCTCCACTACCACCACTAGCCCCTCCACTAACACTACCTCCACTAACACCACCTCCACTACCACCACCAGCATCTCAACTACCACCAACAGCACCACCACTACCACATCACCGCACGATACTACCTCAACACACTTCCAACACTACTACCCAGCTACTACCACAATTACCACACTGTAATTAATGCAACGACCCCACTACACTACCACACCACTGCACCATATTACCACCAGACCACCAGGCCATATCACCAGACCACCAGACCACACCAAATCACCAGACCACATCACCAGACCACCAGACCACACCAAATCACCAGGCCACCAGACCACACCACATCACCAGACCACACCACATCACCAGACCACATCACCAGACCACATCACATCACCAGACCACATCACCAGACCACACCACATCACCAGACCATCAGACCACACCACATCACCAGACCATCAGACCACACCACATCACCAGACCACACCACATCACCAGACCACACCACATCACCAGACCACCAGACCACACCACATCACCAGACCATCAGACCACACCACATCACCAGACCACACCACATCACCAGACCACATTATATCACCAGACCATATCACCAGACTACCAGACAACACCACATCACCAGACCACCAGATCACCAGACCACCAGACAACACCACATCACCAGACCACCAGACCACACCACATCACCAGACCACCAGACCACACCACATCACCAGACCACCAGACCACACCACATCACCAGACTACCAGACCACACCACATCACCAGACCACCAGACCACACCACATCACCAGACTACCAGACCACACCACATCACCAGACCACCAGATCACCAGACCACACCACATCACCAGACCACCAGACCTCACCACATCACCAGACCACCAGACCTCACCACATCACCAGACCACACCACATCACCAGACCACATTATATCACCAGACTACCAGACCACACCACACCCCATCACCAGACCACCAGACCTCACCACATCACCAGACCACACTACATCACCAGACCACCAGACCTCACCACATCACCAGACCACACCACATCACCAGACCACCAGACCTCACCACATCACCAGACCACACCACATCACCAGACTACCAGACCACACCAGATCACCAGACCACACCACATCACGAGACCACCAGACCTCACCACATCACCAGACCACCAGACCACACCACATCACCAGACCACCACTATACCATCACTATCACGTCACAACCATCAACTATCAACACCAACAATCACTACCATCAAGTACTACCATTAACCACTATTGCCACCAACATCACTGCCACAAACCACAGCTATCATTCGCATCAACAACCATTACCACCAACCACATCAACATCAATTACCACTACCATCAAACATAACCACCATTACCACCAACTATAACTACCACTACCTCTAATCACAACTATCAACCACAAATGACACTAACCACAACCACCAACAACAATCATTACAACCACTACCACTAACCACAATCATTGACCACAAATGACACCAACCACTTCCTTCAACCACCAGTTCCACCAACCATCACAGTCATCAACCACCAATTATCAAACACAATAACCATCAACCACCAGTATGGTCAACCTCCATAACCGTCAACCACCACTATGGTCAACCTCCATAACTATCAACCATCACTACCACCATCCATCACTATCAGCAACCAAAACCATCAACCACCACAACCATCAACCACCACAACCATCATCCACCACAGCCATCATCCACCACAGCCATCAACCACCACAGCCTTCAACTACCACATCCATCAACTACCATTACTATTTACCAGCACTTTTAGCAACCACTATAATCATTAATCACCACAATCATCAACCACCATAATCATTAACCACCACAATCATCAACCACCATAATCATTAACCACCACAATCATCAACCACTATAATCATTAACCACCACAATCATTAACCACTATAACCATCTACCACCACTACCACCAACCTAAACCACCTACTACCACCACCACCAACCATCACTACTATCAGCCCCGACTACCATATTCAACCACTTAAAATGAACCACCACTTCCATCATCAACTGCTTTCGTCAACCACCACTTCCGTCAACAACGACTTCCCTCAACCAACAATTCCATCAAGCTCCACTTCCATCAACCACCACAATCTTCAATCACAATAACCATCAACCCCCAATTATCATCAACCACTAGTACCACCAACCAGCAGATTTATCAACAACCTTCGTCCGTCACGACACCTTCCTCCACTACCACCAACACCTCCACTACCACCACCACAAACAGCACCTCCACTACCACTAACACCACCACCTCCACTACCATTACACTACTACCGCAATCAACTCCACTACCACCGCCTCCACTACCATTACACTACTACAGCAATCAACTCCACTACCACCACCTTCACTACCAGCACCACCAACAACAGCACCTCCACTGCCACCAGCACCTCCACTACCACCAGCACCTCCACTACCACCATCACCGCCTGCGCCTTCATTATTACCACCACCAGCACCTCCAGTACAATCACTAGCACCTTCACAACCACCACAAGCACCTTCTCGACCACCACAATCAGCACCTCCACTACCACAACCTGCACTTCCACAACCACCACCAGCACCTCCACTACCACTTCCACTACCACCAACAGCACCTCCACTACCACCACCAGCATCTTCAGAACCACTACCACCATCACCTCCACCTACAGCATCAACACACACTACCACACACCATTAACACACTTCACCACACCGCCACCACCACACCTTACCACACTAACACCACACACTACCTCTATCACAATACACCACACACTACCTCTATCACAATACACCACCACACAATACAACAATACTCCACCACCATTTCCACACGAAACCACCACCAACACACACTTCCACACTATACCACACACCACTATCACACTACTCCACACCACCACCACACACCACCACTACCACATTACACCACAATCACATAGGCAGCAGAAGCAAGGTAGAAAACGCAGGGCGAGAGGAGAAAACCAGTAAATCACAGCTCCTAACACAACATCCCCAGAGGTGAGGGGAGAACCCACAACCAGCAACCTAGTAACCCCAGAAGGGAGGGCAACTCCACCACCCTCCTCTGCATAGAAACCCCCCCAACCCCAAACCCTCCCTGCCCCCATTCAAATGCTCAGCCAAATCTCCCACCCCCCACACCCCATTCTGGCCCTGCAACACCTACCCTCCTCCCACCATGTCCCCCTCCCCCTTTTCCTTCCTGTCCTCCCTCCACCTCCCCCTTCATCCCATACCCTCCCTGACCCACTTCACATGACCCCCCCCTCCACCCCTCACCCCAGTATCCTCTGAGACGCTGTTATCCACCTCACAAATCCTCACACCCATGGAACAGCTTCCCCATCAGCAGAACGCTCACCAAGGAGGCGATATCAGAAGAGACAGAAGAAAGTGAGCCTCAAGGCAATGTACACTAGCATAGATGGAATTCAAATAAAGCAACTGAACTTGGAGAATGGGTACTTGAAGAGAACCCAGACGTAACAGCACTCACAGAAGCAAAGCTAACGAAAACCATAACAAATGCAGTGTTCCCACAGGACTACTGTGTTGTGAGGAAAGAGAGAGAAGGAAGAGGACGCGGTGGTGTAGCTTTGATGGTAAGAAAAGACTGGGGTTTGAAGAGATGGTTATGCAGGGCTGTGAAGGTTTCAGTGACTACAAAACAGGCACCATAGCAACTGTAGGACAAAAAAATTATATTCGTAGTCATATATAACCCACCACCAAATGACAGAAGACCCAGACAGGTATATGATAGAAACAACATGGCCACCATTAACATAAATAGAGAGAGCAGCTTCTGTCGCTAGCAGGAAAGGATCTGGACTACTTATCATGGGAGACTTGAACCATGATACATAGAACATAGATTGGGAGAACAGAGACCCACAAGGCGGACCAGATACATAGGGAGCTAAGCTGTTGGATGATGGCAACAAGAAGCTTTCTAAGCCATCACATGAAGGGACCAATAAGAATGCGAGGGGAAGATGAACCAGTCATGCTTGATCTAATATTTTCCCTTAATGAGTGAGATATAAGGAAAGTTAGGTTGGAAGCACCCTTGGGAATGAGTGATCACTGAGTATTGATCTTTGAGTACCTGGTAGAGCTAGGATTTATCTCTCCCCGAAAAGAACTAGGAAACAAAAGGCTGGCATACCGAAAGGGAAATTATGAGGAGATGAGACGTTTCCTAAGGAATATACCATGGGACACAGACCTCAGAGCTATGTCTGTACAAGACATGATGGACTATGTCACCCAAAAGTTTCAGGAGGCAGTAAACAGGTTCATCCGGGCCCAAAAAGAAAAATACGAGAAGCAAAAGAAGAATCCATGGTTTAACAGGGCATGTATGGAAGCAAGCAAATAACTGAACAAAAGGGCGTGGAGGAACTTCCGAAATAACAGAACACCAAAAAGCAGAGAGAGATACCAGAGAACCAGGTATGAGTATGTTAGTGTGAGAAGAGAAGCATAGAAAAATTACGAAAATGATATAGCAAGCAAAGCCAAGACCGAACCATAGCTACTCCATAGTCACATCAGGAGGAAAACAACAGTGAAAGAACAGATAATGAAACTTAGAACAGGCGATGACAGGTATACAGATAATGACAAAGAGGTGTGTGAAGAACTCAACAAGAGGTTCCAGGAGGTCTTCACAATAGAACAAGGTGAGGTCACTGTGCTAGAAGAGGTGGCAGTAAACCAGGTGGCCTTGGAAGGGTTCGAAATTTTGAGAGATGAGGTCAAGAGACACCTGTTGGATCTGGATGTGAGAAACGCCGTTGGTCCCAACGGTATTTCACCATGGGTATTGAAAGAGTGTGCAGACGCACTCTGCTTGCCACTCTTCATAGTGTATAGTAAGTCACGGGAGACCAATCAGAAATATGGAAGATGGCTAATGTGATCCCAATATACAAAAAGGGTGACAGACAAGAGGCACTGAACTACAGGCCAGTGTCCTTGACTTCTATACCATGCAAGGTGATGGAGAAGATCGCGGGAAAAAACCTAGTAAAACATCTGGAGAGAAGGGACTTCGTGACAAATTGCCCACATGAGTTCAAGGAGGGTAAATCTTGCCTTACAGGCTTAATAGAGTTCTACAACCAGGTGACAAAGATTAAGCAAGAAAGAGAAGGTTGGGTGGACTATATTTTCTTGGACTATTGGAAAGCCTTAGACAGTACCCCATAAGAGGCTGGTGTATAAGCTGGAGATAAAGGTAGGATGAATGGTAAGGGGATCCAGTGCATAAGGGAGTACCTAAGCAATAGGAAGCAGAAAGTTACAGTGAGGGGTGAGACCTCAGATTGGCGTGAATTCACCAGTGGAGTCCCACAGGGCTCTGTACTCAGTCCTTTCCTGTTTCTGATATACGTAAATGATCTCCCAGAGGGTATAGACTTATTCCTCTGAATATTTGCTGACGATATTAAAATTATGAGAAGGATTAAGTCAGAGGAGGACTGCTTGAGGCTTCAAGAAGACCTAGACAAACTGAAGGCATGGGTGAACAAGTGGTTGTTAGAGTTTAACCCAACTAAATGTAATGTAATGAAGATAGGTGTAGGGAGCAGGAGACCAGTTACAAGGTCTCACTTGGGAGATGAAATTCTTCAAGAGTCAGAGAGAGAGAAAGACTTGGGGATTGATAACACACCAGACCTGTCCCCTGAAGCCCATATCAAGAGTATAACATCAGCGGCACATGCCAGGTTGGCCAACATAAGAACGGCATTTAGAAACTTGTGTAAGGAATCAGTCAGAACTTTGTATTCCACATATGTCAGACCAATTCTAGAGTATGCAGGTCCAGCATGGAGTCCATATCTAGTCAAGCATAAGACTAAACTGGAAAAGGTTCAAAGATTTGCAACCAGACTAGTACCCGAGCTGAGAGGTATGAGCTACGAGGAGAGACTATGGTAGTTAAACCTCTTGTCGATGGAAAACAGAAATGTTAGGGGGGGACATGATCACCACATACAATATTCTCAAAGGAATTGATAGGGTAGATAAGGACATGCTATTTAACACAAGGGGCACACACACTAGGGGACACAGGTGGAAATTCAGTGCCCAAGTGAACCACAGAGATATTTGAAAGAACTTTTTTAGTGTCAGAGTGGTTGACAAATGGAATGCAATAGGAAGTGATGTGGTGGAGGCAGACTCCATACACAGTTTCAAGTGTAGGTATAATAGAGCCCAGTAAGCTCAGGACCCTGTACACCAGTTGATTGACAGTTGAGAGGCGGGACCAAAGAGCAAGAGCTCAATCCCGGAAGCACAAATAGGTGAGTACACACTACCATTACCATACTACACCGCACCACCACCACCCACACTGGCAGCTGGTGGCTGAGTGGACAGCACTCTAGACTCGTGGACCGGGGACCAGGGTTCGATCACCGGCGCCGGCTGAAAAAACAAATGGGCAGAGCTTCCTTCAGTCTGATGCCACTGTTAAATAGCAGTAAATAGGTACCTGGGAGTTAGACAGCTGCTATGGGCTGCTTCCTGGTGTGTGTGTGTGTGTGTGTGTGTAGTCACCTAGTTCACCTAGTTACTCACCTAGTTGTGTTTGTGGGGGTTGAGCTCTGGCTCTTTGGTCCCGCCTCTCAACCGTCAATCAACAGGTGTACAGATTCCTGAGCCTATTGGGCTCTATCATATCTACACTTGAAACTGTGTATGGAGTCAGCCTCCACCACATCTCTTCCTAATGCATTCCATTTGTCCACCACTCTGACACTAAAAAAGTTCTTTTTAATATCTCTGTGGCTCATTTGGGCACTCAGTTTCCACCTGTGTCCCCTTGTACGTGTTCCCCTTGTGTTAAATAGACTGTCTTTATCTACCCTATCAATTCCCTTCTGAATCTTGAATGTGGTGATCATGTCCCCCCTAACTCTTCTGTCTTCCAGCGAAGTGAAGTTTAATTCCCGTAGTCTCTCCTCGTAGCTCACACCTCTCAGCTCGGGTACTAGTCTGGTGGCAAACCTTTGAACCTTTTCCAGTTTAGTCTTATCCTTGACTAGATATGGACTCCATGCTGGGGCTGCATACTCCAGGATTGGCCTGACATATGTGGTATACAAAGTTCTGAATGATTCTTTACACAAGTTTCAGAATGCTGTTCGTATGTTGGCCAGCCTGGCATATGCCGCTGATGTTATCCGCTTGATATGTGCTGCAGGAGACAGGTCTGGCGTGATATCAACCCCCAAGTCTTTTTCCTTCTCTGACTCCTGAAGAATTTCCTCTCCCAGATGATACCTTGTATCTGGCCTCCTGCTCCCTACACCTATCTTCATTACATTACATTTGGTTGGGTTAAACTCTAACAACCATTTGTTCGACCATTCCTTCAGTCTGTCTAGGTCTTCTTGAAGCCTCAAACAGTCCTCTTCTGTTTTAATCCTTCTCATAATTTTAGCATCGTCTGCAAACATTGAGAGAAATGAATCGATACCCTCTGGGAGATCATTTACATATATCAGAAACAAGATAGGATGTGTGTGTGTGTGTGTGTGTCAGTGTGTGTGTGTGTGTGTGTGTGTGTGTGTGTGTGTGTGTGTGTGTGTGTGTGTGTGTGTGTGTGTGTGTGTGTGTGTGTGTGTGTGTGTGTGTTTGCGTTTGCGTGAAAAAATAGTAGTTAGTAAAAATTTATTGATTGACAGTTGAGAGGCGGGCCGAAAGAGAACTCAACCCCCGCAAGCACAATTAGGTGAATACAACTAGATGAGTATACACCACCACTACCACATTACACCAACACCACACACTCCACACTACACCACACCACACGATTACCACACCACCCCACCACACTACTCCATAACACCATATTATCACACAAACACACAACCACACCACACTACCTCACAACACTACCTCACTACACTACTACACCCCACTACCGCACCATATTACCACACTACCACAGCACATTACTACACGACACTAACACACCATGCCACCACACCACAACACCACACTACCCCACCTCACTACCTCACTACACCACCACACCATATTACCACACTACCACTACCATACCATCATTACCATGCCACACCACCACACCACAATTACCACACCACCCCACCACACTTCCACCACCATTACCACATCGCCACACAATACTACCTTAACACAGTTCCATCACCGCCTCAACTTGTACCCCACCACATCTACCACCGTGAAATTACTGCACAATGCCATCATACTACCACCACCACACCACCACCACACCACCAGTATACCATAACAACTGCATCACACTACCATGCACAACACAACCACAAACACCATCAATCACTACCACCAACTACGACCATCACCACCAACCACAGCAACCAACCACCACTGCCTCCAACCACAACCCACCAAGAACAACCATCAACACCACAATGGATTCTCCATTAGTTAAAAATAATGAATACAAATTGTTGAAACCACCTTTATTATGCTCCTGTCTTTTTTACTGAATGTAGAATATATATTTTTGTTATTTCTTTATTTTTATATATAACATCAGTCAAGAAAACTACTTTTTTCAATACTATCTGTACCCCGCCACGCGTTGCTGTGGCTCAGCAACGCATGTGCGTTACTGAGCCACAGCAACCTTCTCCTGTCTCCCAGTCCACCCCACCATTCCCCCCCTCCACCGTCCCATCGTCCTTTTAACCATTTCCCACTCTTCAGAGGCCCTCATCCTCCCTATCATTCCCCCCTCCCTGTCCCCTCGACCTCCCCACTATCCCCCACTTCCCTGTCCCCTTGTCCTACACACCATTCTCCATTCCCTTGTCCCAAATATCCCCAACTTCCCCCGACCCCTTGTCCTCCCCACCATTATTCCCTCCCCCGCCCCCTCGTCCTCCTCACCATCCCCCACTCCCGTCCCCTCATCCTCCCCACCATTCCCCACTTCCTCGTCCGGTGCATTCCCATATGATCTGATGTTCCTATCAGAAAATTGAGAACATCAAATGATCTGATGTTCCTATCACTGAAATGTAAGAAAAACAGTTAAAAAACGAAATGAAAATTTTAAAAAATAACAAAATAAACTATACTCACCAAATGAACAGGATGGCTCAATTACAATGCAATGTCACCCAAAATAATTAAATCAAAATGACAATAAATCGAAATCTATGAAAATTAAATTAATCAGTGTTATCTGAAACATTGAAATGGAATCACAATATATTTAGTATAGCGTGTGTTGCTCTTACGTGCAACAGATGGCACTGTTTTTCAAAAAAGCATGTTTTTACCTGTCACAGGTGTGGCATCTATACTTATATTCATGAAATGAACGGTATGGTAAACAACACAGCTCAATTCCAACGCAATGTCACTCAAAATGAAAATAAATCGAAATCTATGAAAATAAATTCATCAATGCAATCGGAAACATTAAAATGGAATCGTAACATATATAGTATAGCGTGTGTTGCTATTATGTGCAACACATGGCACTGTTTAAAAAAAACGTTTTTACCTGTCACAGGTGTGGCATCTATATTGTAGATGTATAAAAAACACGCGCATATTCGAATGGAACAATGTGTCAAAATTTCAAAGCAATTGGTAAAGAGGTTTCAAAGATTTCCCTTACATGAAAAAACACAGTTTTTCAAATAAATCATGTTTTTTTCCCGTAACAGACGTTACATGTATACAGTATGTATATAAAAACCCGCTTGGAGGCGAATGGAACATTGTGTCAAAATATCAAAGCAATCGGCGGAGAACTTTCGGAGATTAGCGATTTGAAACAATCGATTATTTCCATTTTTATTTAAATTGATCTAAGGTTGCAACAAGGTCTCAAATTTTGTTTAACCAACGTTGTGCAGTAAGTTGTGGAAACCTATTTAAGATTCTACACAATAACATATCTAAAATGTGAAAACAAATGTTGCTGCTGCTTTCAAACACTTTCCTGGAACGTTGTGGCAACCTAAAATTGTTTCCTGGAATCTTCCAATACTGCCACCAACCACCACCATCTACCAACACTGCCACCAACCACAACCATCTACCAACACTGCAACCATACACTACCATCTACCAACACTGCCTCGACCACAACCGTCTACCAACACAACCACTAACCACAACCATCTACCAACACTGCCACCAACCACAACCATCTACCAACACTACCACCAACCACAACCATCTACCAACACTGCCACCAAACACTACCATCTACCAACACTGCCACCAACCACAACCATCTACCAACACTGCCTCAACCACAACCATCTTTCACACTTTCACGTCTTTCACACTTTCACGTGAAAGGCACGGAACGCTACATAAAGAGTGGCAAGCAGAGTAATGAATTTGGAGGAAACTCTATGAATTTTTTATACCAGACCGAAAGAGAATTCAAAAGGAGGAGCATGGAGAGTGTATGGAACTGGATGCCAGATCCACTTGCATTCCAGAATTACAGATATAATTACACACCGAAAGGGAACTACAACTACGACAGGCAACTGCCCTACAACAATCAGTACTGGTCAGAACAAACTCATTATGTCCACGCATAATGGGCTTGCCGAGAAAGTCTCCCATTCAAACTATCACAAATAGAGTAACTTCATTCATCTTTTCCAACATACAAGGACTGAAAACAAGAACAAACAACAAAGTACAGTTTATAAATGGCCTCCTCACGGAGTCAAATGCATTATTTGGAGCTTTCACAGAAACCCATGCAGGGGAATTGTTGGACAGTGAGATCTAGATTCCAGGATATAACCTATACAGGTGTGATAGGAAAATTAGGTCACATGGAGGAGTGGGTCTGTATATTAGGGAAGACCTTGTATGCTCGGAGCTCCTAAACGTTACAAATGAGGTGGTAGAGGTACTGGGATTAAAAATAGAGAAAATAAATTTAGTGATTATTCTAATATACAAACCGCCAGATGCAACGGCTGAGGAATTCACAGAACAGATAAACAAAATAGAGAATAGCCTTGATAATTTGGAGAACCCGATACCTGATATTATTTTCCTAGGTGACTTCAACTTGCCTAGTCTCAGGTGGAAAATAGCAAACAATAATATTATACCAGGAAATCTATCAGGACCTAACCAACCACAGATTAGAGAACTACTTAGATTCTGTGACAAAATTTCACTCAATCAGCAGATATCGGAGCCAACGAGAAATGAAAATATTCTAGATCTGGTCTTTACGAACAATGAAGACATTATCAGAGACATTACGATATCAGATACCACATACTCAGATCACAAGCTCATTGAAGTGCAAACGACCATCAATAATCAGAATAGACCTAAAACGTTGATAAAGCGAGAGGGGCTATTCAGTAAATTCAATTTTAATAGTAAAAGGATAGACTGGGAGATAATAAACAGGGAACTTGCAAACATTCCATGGGAAACTGTTCTAAGTAATATAATTTCTACAGAAGGAATAGAAAAACTGACTTCGGAAGCGTATCAAGTCTGTCTGAAACATGTTCCTTTGAGGAAAGCGAGAAAGAGATCCATCGTAGAAAGAGAACGCAGACGACACTATAAACGCAGGAAAAAATAACGGAACTGCTCATGCAGACACGAATTTCCCGTCAAAGAAGGAATAATTTAAATAGGGAGATTGAAGAAATCGAGCGGAAATTGAAACACTCATATGAAACTGAAGAAAGGCAGTTAGAACAGAAAGCAATTCAGGAAATAATAAAAAATCAAAAAAATTTCTTCACATATGCAAAAGCAAAAACCACTGCCAGTATTGGACCTATTCGTTCAAGTGAAGGTTCATACACGGAAGATGACAAAGAAATTAGTGAAATCCTAAAAAAGCAGTATGAGGACACGTTTAGCACTCCAATAAACAACATGAAAGTGGAAGATCCAGACAATTTCTTTATGCGGGATATTCAAACCCCTGTAAATATAACCGATATCAACACGAGCGCACTAAATTTTGAAAGAGAAATGGAAAACATGCCCATGCACACGGCCCCAGGTCCAGACTCATGGAATTCAATATTTATAAAGAAATGCAAAGTGCCGGTAGCACAGGCACTCAGTATAATGTGGAGGAAGAGCTTCGACACGGGGGAGATACCAGATGCATTTAAAGTATCAGACATAGCCCCTCTACACAAGGGAAGGAGCAAAGCATTGGCAAAGAATTATAGACCAGTTGCACTAACATCGCACATCATAAAAGTATTTGAGAGAGTGATTAGGAGTCAGGTCACCAATTTCATGGAGACCAATGACCTTCACAACCCAGGCCAACATGGATTTTGAGCGGGAAGATCGTGCCTCTCACAGCTACTTGAGCACTACGACAAAGTCACTGAGGCATTAGAAGAAAAACAAAATGCTGATGTGATATACACGGACTTCGCAAAGGCTTTCGATAAATGTGACCATGGCGTGATAGGACACAAAATGAAGTCAATAGGAATAAGCGGTAAAGTAGGACGCTGAATACTGAGTTTTCTGTCAAACAGGACTCAGCGAGTATCGGTCAACCATATAAAATCTAGTCCAAGTGCAGTTAAAAGCTCTGTACCTCAGGGTACAGTCCTTGCACCGCTGCTTTTCCTTATTCTCATATCAGATATAGACAAAAATACAAGTCACAGCTTCGTATCATCCTTTGCAGATGACACAAAAATCAGTATGAAAATTATCTCGGCTGAAGACATTGAAAAACTTCAAGCTGATATTAATAAAGTTTTCAACTGGGCATCAGAAAATAACATGATGTTTAACAGTGATAAATTCCAAGTACTCAGGTACGGTAAATATGAGGACCTTAAACATAATACAGAGTACAAAACACAATCAAATGTACCCATAGTAGGAAAACAGCATGTAAAGGATTTGGGAATAATAATGTCTGACGACCTAACGTTTAAGGAGCATAACCAAGCAAATATTGCGACAGCCAGAAAAATGAAAGGATGGATTACGAGAACTTTCAAATCCAGGGATCCAATCACAATGGTTGTACTCTTCAAATCACTTGTGTTGTCCAGTCATGAGTACTGCTCAGTACTCACTTCCCCCTTCAGAGCAGGAGAGATTGCTGAAATAGAGGGAATACAGAGAACATATACGACACGCATAGATGCAATAAAGCACCTAAATTATTGGGATCGTCTCAAAGCCCTCCAATTGTACTCACTAGAAAGAAGACGAGAGAGATTTCAAATAATAGACACCTGGAAGATACTGGAGGGCCAAGTACCAAATCTACACAGTAAAATAACCACGTACTGGAGTGAACGATATGGAATAAAAAGCAGAATAGAACCAGTGAAGAGCAGAGGTGCTATAGGCACAATCAGAGAAGACTGTATAAACATCAGAGGTCCGCGGTTGTTCAACGTCCTTCCAGCAAGCATAAGAAATATTGCCGGAACAACCGTGGACATCTTCAAGAGGAAACTAGATTTATTCCTCCAAGGAGTGCCGGACCAACCGGGCTGTGGTGGGTATGTGGGCCTGCGGGCCGCTCCAAGCAACAGCCTAGTGGATCAAACTCTCACAAGTCAAGCCTGGCCATGGGCTGGGCTTGGGGAGTAGAAGAACTCCCAGAACCCCATCAACCAGGTATCATCTACCATCACTACCGCCAACCACAACCATCTACCAACACTGCCACCAAACACTACCATCTACCAACACTGCCACCAAACACTACCATCTACCAACACTGCCACCAACCACAACCATCTACCAACACTGCCATCTAAGAAATAAATACAAAGGTGAACTCGCCTTTATTATGCTCCTGTTTTATTTCAACTAATATTTTGTATATTTATAGTTCCAATATTTATATATCATAAACAATAGAAACTACTTTTATGCAGTAATTAAGGTTGCCACGAGGCCTCAATTTTTTTTTGACCCAACGTTGTGTAGTAAATTATGACAAACAATTTATGACTGGACACAAAAATGTATTGATTACTTAAAAACTAACTTTGCCACAGCTCTCAAACAATTCCCAGGCACATTCTGGCAACATAAAGTATTTGCTGGGTAGTGTACCTCAGGATCTGGAGTGTATTGCAATGCCTGGAGTGTACATTTCGTCCTGGAGTATACTTCAGGGCTTGTCGTTTACTTTAGAGTCTTGAATATATATCAGGGCCTGATATGTACTTCAGGGTCTGAAGTGTACTTCTCATCATTATGTGTATTTCAGGGTCTGGAGTGTTTTTCAGGGTCTGGAAAGTACTTCATGGTCTGTAATGTCTTTTGGGATTGGGGTGTTCTGTAGGACCTGGACTGTGCTTCAGGGCCTGGAGTGTACTTCACTTTCTGGAGTGTACTTCACTTTCTAGATTGTACTTCAGTGCCTATAGTCTTCTTCATGGCCTATAGTTTATTTATGTCCTATAGGGAGCCGGTCGGCCGAGCGGACAGCACGCTGGACTTGTGATCCTGTGGTCCCGGGTTCGATCCCGGGCGCCGGTGAGAAACAATGGACAGAGTTTCTTTCACCCTATGCCCCTGTTACCTAGCAGTAAAATAGGTACCTGGGTATTAGTCAGCTGTCACGGGCTGCGTCCTGGGGGTGGAGGCCTGGTCGAGGACCGGGCCGCGGGGACACTAAAAGCCCCGAAATCATCTCAAGATAACCTCAAGATAGTGTACTTCAGGGCATGAAGTGTGCTTCAAGTCCTGATTAGTACTTCAAGGTCTAAAGTATACCTCAGGCCCTGCAGTGTGTATAAGAGTCAGAAGTGCACCTCAGGTTCTTCATACATCAGGGTCTGAAGTGTATTTTTCATTCTTGAATGTACTTCAAGGTCTGGAGTGTACTTTAGGGTCTGATGTGGTCATGGTACACTTCACGTCTTTGAGTGTACTTCAGTGTCTGGAGTGTTCTTCGTGGTCATGAGTGCAATTCATGTCTTGGAGAGTATTTCAATGTCTAGAGTGGACCTCAGGTCCTTGAGTTAACTTCAGGGTCTGTAGTGAACTTTAGGGTCTGGAGGGTTTTTTCAGGATCATGAGTGTTCTTCAAGATCTGGAGTGGAATTCAGTTTTGGAGTGTACATCAAATCCTGAATTGAACTTCAGTGTTTGAAATGTGCTTCAGGGTCTGCAGTGTACTTCAGGGTCTAAAATGTAGTCGAAGGTCTGTAGTACACTTCAGATACTGGAGTGTCCTTCAGGGACTTTAATGTATTTCAGGGGTCTTGAGTGTAGTTTAAAGACAGGAGAGTACTTTTGGTCCTGGAGTGTATTTCAGAACCTGAAGTCTACTTCATGGTCTGAAGTGTACTTCAGGGTATTGATTATACTTCTGGATCTTAAGTGTACGTCAGGGCCTGGCATGTACTTCTGCTCCTGGAGTGTACTTCAGGTCCTTGACTGTATTTCAGGGACTGGAGTGCATTTCAGGGTCAGCAGTATATATCTGATATATACTAGTAGTAGTAGTTGTGGGTGGTGGTAATATATATAGTAGTATATATTTAAAATTTGATGTGTTGGCAGGTGTGAAGGAGAGGGAGAACGCCACCCGCCGCCTCCTGGACACTCTGGACCAGCTTGAGTGTGTCAACAAGGCTCACCAAGCTGACAACCTCAAGCTGAAGGAGGAAAACATTCGCCTAAATACTGCGAATCATTTGCTCGAGGAGGACAACATGAAGACTAAGAACGAAGGGCAGCTTGCTCAGGAGGAGATTGTTATATTAAAGTCCCAGATCCGTCAAGTGGAGGAGGACTCGAGGCTGGTCAAGGAGGAGATCCGTAAAGTGGAGGAAGACTCGAGGCTGGTCCAGGAGGAGATCCGTAAAGTGGAGGAGGACTCGAGGCTGGTCAAGGAGGAGATCCGTAAAGTGTAGGAGGACTCGAGGCTGGTCAAGGAGGATAACATGAGGATTAAGAACGAAGTGCGCCTTGCTCAGGAAGAAAACATTCAATTAAAGTCCCAGATCCGTCAAGTGGAGGAGGACTCGAGGCTGGTCAAGCAGGAGATCCGACAAGTGGAGGAGGACTCGAGGCTGGTCAAGCAAGAGATCCGACAAGTGGAGGAGGACTCAAGGCTGGTCAAGTCGAGGAACCAACAGCTGGAGCTTGCGGAGACCCAAGCCCAGGAGAGGGTCAAGACGGCGTTGACGAGGATCGCTGAGCTAGAGCGAGAGACACAACAGCTGCAAGAGATGAATAATAACACAGCAAGAGAGAAAGGACTTGTTCAAGAGCAACTCTCACTCCTGGAAGAACAGGTCAGGGTCCTTCAAACAGCAAACGCTGCTCTAAATGAAGAAAAGGAAGAAACAATCAGGAAGACTAAAGAGGAGAAACGACTTGTTGAAGAGCAACTCTCCGTCAGTGAAGAAGAGGCCAGTAAGTTACGGGAAGGAAACACTGCTCTACAGAGTGATAAAGACAGACAGGCACAGCAACTCAGAAGTATTCAAGAGGAAAAGAATAAATTAACAGAAGAGAAACGCTTGATGGAAGAGGAACACGAGAAGTGCAAGAGGAATGTCAGTGAGCTGTACACAAGGTAAACAGTGCTACTTCACTTCTGACCTTCACTCTCCTTCCTGCTTATTTTGCCTTACTTCTGAGGGAGTAAGAGGGAGTGAGGTGTGCATGAATATGTGTGAATGTTTATGAATGTGTGAATGAATGTGTGTATGAAAAGCAGACCATGATAGACACACCGAATGATAAATGCAAAATGAGAAATTGATTGAGACAGAGACGTACAGAGACAAAGAGATGTACAGAGACAGAGAGATGTACAGAGACAGAGAGATGTACAGAGACAGAGAGATGTATCGAGACAGAGAGATGTACAGAGACAGAGAGACGTACAGAGAGTGAGAGATGTACAGAGAACGAGAGACGTACAGAGACAGAGAGATGTACAGAGACAGAGAGACGTACAGAGACAGAGAGATGTACAGAGACAGAGAGACGTACAGAGACAGAGATGTACAGAGACAGAGAGACGTACAGAGACAGAGAGATGTACAGAGACAGAGAGACGTACAGAGACAGAGAGACGTACAGAGACAGAGAGACGTACAGAGACAGAGAGATGTTCAGAGACAGAGAGACGTACAGAGACAGAGAGACGTACAGAGACAGAGAGATGTTCAGAGACAGAGAGACGTACAGAGACAGAGAGACGTACAGAGACATGAAGATGTACAGAGACACAGTGGAACGGGTCGAACAGGACTATGTTACCCTTGAAGGGGGTGGTTGGGGTCGGCCTCTTTGTTACCCTTCAACGGGGTGGTTGGGGTCGGCCCCTTTGTTACCCTTAAAGGGGGATACTTAGGGTCGGCCCCTATGCTACCCTTCAAGGGGGGGTGGTTGGGGTCGGCCCCTATGCTACCCTTGAAGGGGGGAGGGGGTTGGTTGGTTGGAGTCGGCCCCTGTGCTACCGTTTAAAGGGGGTGGATGGTGTCAGCCACTATATTACCGTTGAAGGGGGGTAGTTGGGGTCGGCCCCTATGCTACCGTTGAAGGGGGGGGGGGAGTCAGCCACTATATTACCGTTGAAGGGGGGTTGTTTGGGGTCGGCCCCTATGCTACCCTTTAATGGGGATGGTTAGGGTCTCCCACTATGTTACCCTTGAAGGGGGGTGGGGGTTTGGGGTCAGCCACTATATTACCGTTGAAGGGGGGTTGTTTGGGGTCAGCCCCTATGCTACCCCTTAATGGGGATGGCTAGGGTCTCCCACTATGTTACCCTTGAAGGGGGTGGTTGGGGTCAGCCCCTATGTTACCCTTGAAAAGGGAGGTTAGGGTCAGCCACTATGTATTGTGTGTGTTGGTGGTGATGGGTACTGTGTGTAGCTGGTGATGGGTATGGTGTGTGTAGGTGGTGATGGGTACTGTGTGTAGCTGGTGATGGGTATGGTGTGTGTGGGTGGTGATGGGTACTGTGTGTAGCTGGTGATGGGTATGGTGTGTGTAGGTGGTGATAGGTATAGTGTGAAGATGCTTTCAATGACCGGAGGATATGATGGTGACCCGGGAGGCTGTGTGTAGGTGGTGATGAGTATGGTGTGTGTAGGTGGTGATGGGTATGGTGTGTGTAGGTTCTGATGGGTATGATGAGTGTGTGTAGGTGGTAATGGGTAACGTGTGTGTGTGTAGGTGATGATGGGTATGGTGTGTGTAGGTGGGGATGGGTATGGTGTGTGTAAGTGGTGATGAGTATGGTGTGTGTAGGTGGTGATGGGTATTATGTGTGTAGATGGTGATAGTATGGTGTGTGTAGGTGGTGATGGGTATTATGTGTGTATTTGGTGATCTGGTATGGTGTATGTATGTGATGATAGGTATGGTGTGTGTAAGTGGCGATTTGTATGGTGTGTGTAGACGGTGATGGGTAAAGTGTATGTAGGTGATGATGGGTATCGTGTGTGTAGGTGGTGATGGGTATCGTTTGTATAGGTGGTGATGAGTGTGGTGTGTGTAGGTGGTGATGAGCATGCTGTGTGTCGGTGGTGATGGGTATTGAGTGTGTGTAGGTAGTGATTGGTATGGTGAGTGAAGGAGGTGATGAGTATGGTGTGAAGATGCTTACTTTGATAGGAGGGAATGGGAGGGTATGGGGAGACTCGGGAGGGTGTATGTAGGTGGTGATGGGTATGGTGTGTGTAGGTGGTGATGGGTATGGTGTGTGTAGGTGGTGATGGGTATAGTGTGTGTAGGTGGTGATAGATATAGTGTGTGTAGGTGGTGATAGGTATAGTGTGTCTAGGTGGTGATGGGTATGGTGTGTATGGAGGTGGAGAGGGGTATAGTGTGCGTAGGTGGTGATGGGTATGGCGTGTGTAGATTGTTTTGGGAATGGTGTGTGTAGGTGGTGATATGTACAGTGTGTTTAGGTGGTCATGGATATGGTGCATGTAGGTGGTGATGAGAAATGTGTGTGATGTTGGTGATAGGTATGGTGTGCGTAGGTGGTGATATGTATTGTGTGTGTAGATTGTTTTGGGTATTGTGTATGTGTAGGTGTGTATATGTATGGTGTGTTTATTTGGTGATGGATATGGTGCATGTAGGAGGTGATGTGAATGGTGTGTGTAGATGGTGATTAGTATGGTATGCCTAGGTTGTGATGGATAACGTGTGTGTGTGTAGGTGGTGATGGGTATGATGTGAAGGTTCATAAATTTACAGGAGGGTATGGGAGGGTATAGTGGAGACCCTGGAAGGGTATGTGTAGGTGGTGACGGGTATGGTGAGTGTTGGTGGTGATGGGTATGGTGCATGTGTAGGTGGTGATGGGTATGTGAATGTTGGTGGTGATGGGTATGGTGAGCGTAGGTGGGGATGGGTATGGTGTGTGAAGGTTGTTATGGGTATGGTTTGTGTAGGTGATGATATGTATGGTGTGGGGAAGTAGTAATGGGTATGGTGTACTCACCTAATTGTACTTACCTAACTGTGCTCTCGGGGGTTGAGCTTTGTCTCTTTGGTCCCGCCTCTCAACTGTCAATCAAGTGATGTGCAGATTCCTGAGCCTACTGGGCTCTGTCATATCAACATTTGAAACTGTGTGTGGAGTCAGACTCTACCACATCACTGCTTAGTGCATTCCATTTAAGTGGAGATGGATATTATGTGTGTAGGTGGTGATGGATATTATGGTGATCGATATGGTGTGATGGATATGATGGGTATGGTGTGTGTAGGTGGTAATGGATATGATGTGAAGATTCATAAATTTACTGCAGTGTATGGGAGAGTATGGTGGTGACCGTGTAGGGTGCATGTAGGTTGTGATGGGTATGGTGTGTGTAAGTGGTAATGGGTATGGTGCATGAATAAGCAGTAACGGGTATGGTGAGTTTAGGTGGTGATGGGTATGGTGAGTTTTTGTTAGTGATGGGTATAGTGGGTGAAAGTTGTGATGGGAATGGTTTGTGTAGGTTGTTTAGGGTACAGTGTGTGTAGGTGGAGATATGTATGGTGTATTTAGGTGGTGATGGATATGGTGTTTAAGTGGTGATGTGTATGGCGCGTGTAAATGGTAATGGGTATGATGTGAAGATTCATAAATTTACAAGAGGGTATGGGAGGGTTTGGTGGTGTCTCGGGATGGTGTATTAGGGTAGCGATGGGTATGGTTTGTGTGGGTGGTGATGTGTATGGTGTGACGATACTTACATTGACAGGAAGGAAAGGGAGGGTATGGTGGAGACCCGGGATAGTGTATGTCGGTGGTGATGGGTATGGTGAGTGTAGGTGGTGACAGGTATGGTTATCTTGAGGTTATCTTGAGATGATTTCGGGGCTTTTAGTGTCCCCGCGGCCCGGTCCTCGACCAGGCCTCCACCCCTAGGAAGCAGCCCGTGACAGCTGACTAACACCTAGGTACCTATTTTACTGCTAGGTAACAGGAGCATAGGGTGACAGAAACTCTGCCCATTGTTTCTCGCCGGCGCCTGGGATCGAACCCAGGACCACATGATCACAAGTCCCGCGTGCTGTCCGCTCGGCCGACCGGCTCCCCTAAATGGTGTGTGTAAGTGGTGATTAATATGGTTTGTGTAGGTGGTGGTGGGTATGGTGAGTGTAGGTGGTGATGTTTATGGTGTGTACGTGCTGATGGATATCTAGTGACGGATATGATGGGGTGTGGTTTGATTTAGTGTTGATGGGTATGGTGTGTGTGTGTGTGTGTGTGTGTGTGTGTGTGTGTGTGTGTGTGTGTGTGTGTGTGTATGTGTAGGTGGTGATGTATATGGTGTGTGTGTAGGTGATGATATGTATGGTGTGTGTCAGTGGTGATGGGTATGGTGAGTGTAGGTGGTAACAAGTATGGTGTGTGTAAGTGGTGACGGATATGGTTTGTGTAGGTGGTGGTGGGTATGGTGAGTGTAGGTGGTGATGTGTATGGTGTGTACGTGCTGATGGATATCGTGTGAAGGACATGATGGGGTGTGGTTTAATTTAGTGTTGATGGGTATGGTGTGTGTGTGTGTAGGTGGGGGTTTGATATGATGTAATAGATATGATGGGTATAGCGTGTGTTGGTGGTGATGGTTATGGTGTGTGTGTAGTTTCAGAAGAGTATGAAGTGAGTAGGTGGTGATGGATATAGTGTGAAGATGCTTACATTGACAGGAGGGTATGTGAAGGTGTGGTGAAGACACTGGAGGGTGTGTTTAGGTGGTGATGGGTATGGTGTGTGTACGTGGTGATGGGTATGTAGTGTGTAGGTGGTGATGGATATGGTGTGTGTAAGTGGTGGTGGGTATAGTTTGTGTAGGTGGTGGTGGGTATAGTATGTGTGTAGGTGGTGATCGATATAATGTGTGTAATATAGCCCTCCGTTAATACGGAGGGCTATATTACCATCTGTGACAGGGACGGAGGACTATATTACCATCTGTGATAGAGACGAAGGGCTATATTACCATCTGTGACAGGGACAGAGGGCTATATTGCCATCTGTGACAGAGGACGGAGGGCTATATTACCATCTGTGACAGGGACGGAGGACAATATTACCATCTGTGATAGAGACGGAGGGCTATATTACCGTCTGTGACAGTGACGGAGAGTAATATGATGATCTGTGACAGGGACTGAGGACTATATTACCATCTGTGACAGGGACGGAGCATAATATTACCATCTGTGACAGGGATGAGAATAGAGAATAGCCTTGATAATTTGGAGAACCCGATACCTGATATTATCTTCCTAGGTGACTTCAACTTGCCTAGTCTCAGGTGGAAAATAGCAAACAATAATATTATACCAGGAAATATATCAGGACCTAACCAACCACAGATTAGAGAACTACTTAGATTCTGTGACAAATTTTCACTCAATCAGCAGATATCGGAGCCAACGAGAAATGAAAATATTCTAGATCTGGTCTTTACGAACAATGAAGACATTATCAGAGACATTACGATATCAGATACCACATACTCAGATCACAAACTCATTGGAGTGCAAACTACCATCAATACTCAGAATAGACCTAAAACGTTGATAAAGCGAGAGGGGCAATTCAGTAAATTCAATTTTAATAATAAAAGGATAGACTGGGAGATAATAAACAGGGAACTTACAAACATTCCATGGGGAACTGTTCTAAATAATACAAGTCCTACAGAAGGAATAGAAAAACTGACTTCAGAAGCGTATCAAGTCTGTCTGAAACATGTTCCTTTGAGGAAAGCCAGAAAGAGATCTAACGTAGAAAGAGAACGCAGACGACACTATAAACGCAGGAAAAAAATAACGGAACTGCTTATGCAGACACGAATTTCCCGTCAAAGAAGGAATAATTTAAATAGGGAGATTGAAGAAATCGAGCGGAAATTTAAACACTCATATGAAACTGAAGAAAGGCAGTTAGAACAGAAAGCAATTCAGGAAATAAAGAAAAATCCAAAATATTTCTTCTCATATGCGAAATCAAAAGCAAAAACCACTGCCAGTATTGGACCTATTCGTACAAGTGAAGGTTCATACACGGAGGATGACAAAGAAATTAGTGAAATCCTAAAAAAGCAGTATGAGGACATGTTTAGCACTCCAATAAACAACATGAAGGTGGAAGATCCAGACAATTTCTTTATGCGGGATATTCAAACCCCTGTAAATATAACTGATATAAACACGAGCACACTAAATTTTGAAAAAGAAATTGAAAACATGCCCGTGCACTCGGCCCCAGGTCCAGATTCATGGAATTCAATATTTATAAAGAAATGCAAAGTGCCGGTAGCACAGGCACTCAGTATAGTGTGGAGGAAGAGCCTGGACACGGGAGAGATACCAGATGCACTTAAAGTAGCAGACATAGCCCCTCTACACAAGGGAGGGAGCAAAGCATTGGCAAAAAATTATAGACCAGTTGAACTAACATTGCACATCATAAAAGTATTTGAGAGAGTGATTAGGAGTCAGGTCACCAATTTCATGGAGACCAATGACCTTCACAACCCAGGCCAACATGGATTTCGAGCGGGAAGATCGTGCCTCTCACAGCTACTTGAGCACTACGACAAAGTCACTGAGGCATTAGAAGAGAAACAGAATGCTGATGTGATATACACGGACTTCGCAAAGGCTTTCGATAAATGTGACCATGGCGTGATAGCACACAAAATGAAGTCAATGGGAATAACCGGTAAAGTAGGACGCTGGATACTCAGTTTTCTGTCAAACAGGACTCAGCGAGTAACTGTCAACCATATAAAATCTAGTCCAAGTGCAGTGAAAAGCTCTGTACCTCAGGGTACAGTCCTTGCACCGCTGCTTTTCCTTATTCTCATATCAGATATAGACAAAAATACAAGTCACAGCTTCGTATCATCCTTTGCAGATGACACAAAAATCAGTATGAAAATTACCTCGGCTGAGGACATTGAAAAACTTCAAGCTGATATTAACAAAGTTTTCGACTGGGCATCAAAAAATAACATGATGTTTAACAGTAATAAATTCCAGGTACTCAGGTACGGTAAAAATGAGGACCTTAAACATAATACAGAGTACAAAACACAATCAAATGTACCCATAGTAGGAAAACAGCATGTAAAGGATTTGGGAATAACAATGTCTGACGACCTAACGTTTAAGGAGCATAACCAAGCAAATATTGCGACAGCCAGAAAAATGATAGGATGGATTACGAGAACATTCAAATCCAGGGATCCCATCACAATGGTTGTACTCTTCAAGTCACTTGTGTTGTCCCGTCTTGAGTACTGCTCAGTACTCACTTACCCCTTCAGAGCAGGAGAGATTGCTGAAATAGAGGGAATACAGAGAACATATACGACACGCATAAATGCAATAAAGCACCTAAATTATTGGGATCGTCTCAAAGCCCTCCAAATGTACTCACTAGAAAGAAGACGAGAGAGATATCAAATAATATACACCTGGAAGATACTAGAGGGCCAAGTACCAAATCTACACAGTAAAATAACAACGTACTGGAGTGAACGACATGGAAGAAAATGTAGAATAGAACCAATGAAGAGCAGAGGTGCCATAGGCACAATCAGAGAACACTGTATAAACATCAGAGGTCCGCGGTTGTTCAACGTCCTCCCAGCAAGCATAAGAAATATTGCCGGAACAACCGTGGACATTTTCAAGAGGAAACTAGATTTATTCCTCCAAGGAGTGCCGGACCAACCGGGCTGTGGTGGGTATGTGGGCCTGTGGGCCGCTCCAAGCAACAGCCTGGTGGACCAAACTCTCACAAGTCGAGCCTGGCCTCGGGCCGGGCTTGGGGAGTAGAAGAACTCCCAGAACCCCATCAACCAGGTATCAACCAGGTATCAACCACGATGAAGGGCTATATTACCGTCTGTGACTGGGACGGAGGAAAATATTACCATCTGTGAAAGGGACTGTTACGGACCCGAATCCAGCGTCCGAGCACGGAGCAGTGACGACCGCGCCATCTGTGGGTCAGCTCCCGAAACCCCCTCCAAATGGACGACGACACCTGGTGAGGACGAGGTGTACTGGCCACGAGGGCCAGTTTCCAGTCCTGTTCAGCTCACAACACAGCCGCTGCTGACCTCTGGTGAGGTGGTGCTCAGACAACAACGCCATCTATGGAGTGGATAGGTGGACGTTTGGGTCTGAGCTTGTAAGTGAGGTGTTTTTGTGTGTCCCTGTTACTGATGACGTGTCTGATTACAGAGTCGACCTGGGACTGCTGTGATGGAAGTTGAGTCAGTCTACCCAAGGCAGCCGTCTCGACACCAAGTGTTTTGCTGCAGCAGCTGTGAGTCGCCTCCCAGTTGAACACTGTGGTGTTACCCTGCCTGTGAAGTGGCAGTTGAAGGATTGTCATACCCGGGACTGACTAGTGGAGACGCTTAACCACTGGGGTATCGTGGAAAGGAGAGTGATCTGTGGTATCACACGAGGCTCCTGACTAGGGCGCTACCCTAGTATCGCTCGTGGAGTGGCCTAACCAGCGTCACTGATTCGGAACCTGCCAGCCATCTGCTGGACTTGTGGTTGACGGCCTCCACGGCGGTGCCCCAGTGGAACTGTGTTTTGGCTGGCCTGTGGCCGGGGTAGACTCAGCTTCTCGAAGGATTCGTCGTGAGGCCACGAGAGCACCGAGAGCTTGGCACTGAGAAGATCCAGAGTCTTCAGAAGAAGACGACAGTGTATTATAGTGTTTATATGCCCCCCTCCCCGTGTAATCGTTCTTATATATATTTATTGGTGACGGTGCTAATTATATTATATTAAGTTTTGACTTTATTTCCCTTCCCCTTTAATTTACTTGCATTACGGATCACATCCCTTGAAAGCCACTACTGGCTTGGGGCCGGATACCCATCCTCTAGCAACATCAGAGTAAGAACCCAGTTGCGACCCGAGAGGGCCGTAACAGGGACGGAGGGCTATATTATCATCTGTGACAGGAACGGAGGGTTATATTACACTATGACAGAGACGGAGGACTTTGTTTCCATCTTTGACAAGGACGGAGGGCTATACTACCGTCTGTAACAGGGACAGAGGACTATACTACCATCTGTGTCAGGGAAGGAGGGCTATATTACCCTCTGTGACAGGGACGGAGGACTATATTACGTCTGTGACAGGGACAGAGGGTTGTATTACTTAACCTACTTTGAAAGAGACGGGGGGTTATATTACCATCTGTGACAAGAACGGAGGGCTATATTTCCATCTGTTACAGGGACGGAGGACTATAACAGGGACGGACAGCTATATTACCATCTGTGACTAGGCTCAGGACTATATTATCATCTGTGAAATTGTTACGGCCCTCTCGGGACGCAACGGGGTTCTCACTGATGTTGTTAGAGGAAGATATATGTATCCGTTCCCAAGCCAGTAGTGGCTATCAAGGGATGAGATCCGTGACGCAAGTAACTTAAAAGGGAGTAGGGAAAGAAAGTTATGAACTTAATATTATAATGTTCACCATCACCGATTAAATATATAGAATAAAAGAGTACACAAGGGGGAGGGGTATTAACACTTTACAAGGGGATCGTGCACAATCTAGTCTTCTGCTGAAGACTCTTGATCAATAAGCTAGGTGCTGAGTCCGCGGTGCTTTCTTCGTGGCCTCAAGACGTGTCTTCTGAGAATACCGAGCCTACGCTTGCCACAGGTCAGCCAAAACACAGGTCCACTGGGGGCACCGTCGTGGAGGCCGTCAACCACACGTCCAGCAGGTCTGCTGGCAGGTACTGAGCCACCAAGGCTGGCCAATTATGTTACGGCCCTCTCGGGACGCAACGGGGTTCTCACTCTGATGTTGTTAGAGGAAGATATATGTATCCGTTCCCAAGCCAGTAGTGGCTATCAAGGGATGAGATCCGTGACGCAAGTAACTTAAAAGGGAGTAGGGAAAGAAAGTTAAGAACTTAATATTATAATGTTCACCATCACCATTTAAATATATAAAACTAAAACGTACACAAGGGGGAGGGGTATTAACACTTTACAAAGGGGGTCATGCACAATCTAGTCTTCTGCTGAAGACTCTGGATCAAGAAGCTAGGTGCCGAGTCCGCGGTGCTTTCTTCGTGGCCTCAAGACGTGTCCTCTGAGAATGCCGAGCCTACCCTGGCCACAGGTCAGCCAAAACACAGGTCCACTGGGGGCACCGTCGTGGAGGCCGTCAACCACACGTCCAGCAGGTCTGCTGGCAGGTACTGAGCCACCAAGGCTGGTACGGCCACTCCACGAACGATAAAAGGGGTACGCCCTAGACAGGAGTCTCGTGTGATATCACAAATCACCCTCCTGTCCTCAATACCCCAGTGGATGATCGTCTCCAACAGTCGGTCCCGGGTAAATCCTTTCACTGCCACTCCAATGGCAGGCTAACACACCACAGTGTTCTTCCAGGGGGACGACGTCACAACAGCTGCAGCAAACTTCACAGTATGGAGACTGGCTGCCTCGGGTAGACTGACTCCACCTTCAACACAGTGGTCCCAGGTCGGCTCTGTAAGCAGACACGTCATCAATAACAGGGACACTAAAACACCACACTTACAGCCTCAGACACAAACACCTGACGTATCCAGTCCATAGATGGCGCTGTCGTCGGAGCACCACCTCACCAGAGGTCAGGAGCGGCGGTGTTGAGCGCTGAACCAGACTGGAAACTGGTCCTCGAGGCCAGTACACGCTGTCCTCACTAGGTGTCGTCGTCCGTTTGGCGGGGGTTTCGGGAGCTGACCTACAGATGGCGTAGTTGTTACTGCTCCTTGCTCGGACGCTGGATCCGGGTTCGTAACAGAAATCGACGAAGGACTATATTACCATCTATGACAGGGACGGAGAGCTATATTCCCATCTGTGACAGGGACGGAGGGCTATATTTCCATCTGTGATAAGGACGGATATTAACATCTGTGACAGAGACAGAAAAGCCATATTACCATCTGTGACAGGGATGGAGGGCTATATTACCATAATGTGACAGGGACAGAGGACTATATTTTTATCTGTGACAGGGACAGAGAGCTATATTACCATCTGTGACCGGGACGAAGATCTATATTACTGTTCATGACAGGGACGGTGAGATATATTACCCTATGTGACAGGGACGGAGAGCAATATTACCATCTGTGACAGGGACGGAGAGCTATATTACTGTCTTTGACAGGGACGGAGGGCTATATTACCCTCTGTGACAGGGACGGAGGGCTAAATAACCCTCTGTGATAGGGACGGAGAGCTATATTACCATCTGTGATAGGGACGGAGGACTATATTACCATCTGTGACAGGGACGGAGGGCTATATTACCATCTGTGACAGGGACAGAGGACAATATTACCAACTGTGATAGAGACGGAGGGCTATATTACCATCTGTGACAGGGACAGAAGGGCTATATTGCCATCTGTGACAGGGACGGAGGGCTATATTACCATCTGTGAAAGGGACGAAGGACTATATTACCATCTGCGATAGAGACGGAGGGCTATATTACCATCTGTGACAGGGACTGAGGACTATATTACCATCTGTGATAGAGAGGGAGGACTATATTACCATCTAGGACGGGAACAGAGGAATATATTACCTTCATTTTTCAGAAACGGAGGACTATATCACCCTCTGTGACAGGGACGGAGCATAATATTACCATCTGTGACAAAGACGGAGGACTATATTACAATCTGTGACAGGGACGGAGGCCTATATTACCGTCTGTGACTGGGACGGAGGAAAATATTTCCATCTGTGAAAGGGACGGAGGGCGATATTATCATCTGTGACAGGGACGGAGGGCTATATTACCCTCTATGACAGAGACGGAGGACTTTATTTCCATCTTTGACAGAGCCGGAGGGCTATACTTCCGTCTGTGTCAGAGAAGGTGGGCTATATTACCCACTGTGACAGAGACGGAGGGCTATATTACGTCTGTGACAGGAACGGAGGGCTATATTACCATCTGTGACAGGGGACGAAGGGCTATATTACCTTCTTTGAAAGGGACGGGGGGTTATATTACCATCTGAGACAGGGACGGAGGTCTATATTACCATCTGTGACAGGGACGGAGAGCTATATTACCATCTGTGACAGGGACGGAGGAAAAAATTACCATCTCTGATAAGATGGAGGACTATTTTACCATCTGTGATAGACACGGAGGACTATATTACCATCTGTTACAGGGACGGAGGGCTATATTAACGTCATTGACAATGGACAAAGGGCTATATTACCATCTGTGACGGGGGACGGAAGACTATATTACCATCTGCGTCATGAAAGGTGAGCTATATTACCCTCTGTGACAAAGACGGAGAGATATATTACCATCTGTGACAGGGACGGAGGACTGTATTACCATCTATGACAGGGACGGAGAGCTATATTACCATCTGTGAGAGGGACGGAGGACTATATTACCATCCGTGACAGGGACGAAGGACTATATTACCATCTGTGACAGGGACGTAGGGCTATATTACCATCTGTGACAGGGAAGAAGGGCTATATTACCATCTGTGACAGAGGACGGAGGACTATATTACCATTTGTGACAGGGACGGAGGACTAAATTACCATCTGTGACAGAGATGGAGGACTATTTTACATCTGTGATAGACACGGAGGACTATATTACTATCTGTTACAGGGATGGATGGCTATATTAATGTCATTGACAAGGGACAAAGGGCTATATTACCATCTGTGACAGGGACAAAGGACTAAATTACCATCTACGTCAGGAACGGTGAGCTATATTACCCTCTGTGACAAAGACGGAGAGCTATATTACAATCTGTGAACAGGGACGGAGGACTATATTACCATCTGTGACTGAGACGGAGGACTATATTACCATCTATAACAGGGACGGAGAGCTATATTAACATCTGTGACAGGGACGGAGGACTATATTACAATCTGTGACATCGACGAAGGACTATATTACCATCTATGACAGGGACAGAGAGCTATATTACCATCTGTGACAGGGACGGAGGGCTATATTACCATATGTGATAGAGACAGAGGACTATATAACCATCTGTGACAGGGACAGAGAGCTATATTACCATCTATGACAGGGACGGATATCTATATTACTGACCATGACAGGGACGGTGAGCTATATTACCCTCTGTGACGGGGACAGAGAGCAATATTACCATCTGTGACAAGGACGGAGAGCTATATTACCGTCTGTGACAGGGACAGAGGGCTATATTACCCCCTGTGACAAGGACGGTGAGCTATATTACCCTCTGTGACGGGGACAGAGAGCAATATTACCATCTGTGACAGGGACGGAGAGCTATATTACCGTCTGTGACAGGGACAGAGGACTATATTACCCACTGTGACAAGGACGGAGGGCTATATTACCCTCTGTGATAGTAACGGAGAGCAATATTACCATCTGTGATAGGGACGGAGGACTATATTACCATCTGTGGCAGGGACGGAGGGCTATATTACCGTCTGTGACAGGGACAGAGGGGTATATTACAACCTGAGACAGGGATGGAGGGCTATATTACCATCTGTGTCATGGACGGACGACTATATTACCATCTGTGACAGGGATGGAGGGCTATATTACCATCTGAGACAAGGACGGAGGGCTATATTACCATCTGTGACAGGGACGGAGGGCTATATGATCATCTGTGACAGGGACTGAGGACTATATTACCATCTGTGACAGGGTCAGAGGGGTATATTACCATCTGAGACAGGGACGAAGGGCTATATTACCATCTGTGACAGGGACGGAGGACTATATTACCATCTGTGACAGGGACGGAGGGCTATATTACCATCTGAGAAAGGGACGGAGGGCTATATTACCATCTGTGACAGAGACGGACCACTATATTACCTTCTGTGACAGGAACGGAGGACTATATTACCATCTGTGACAGGGACGGAGGGCTATATTACCATCTGTGACAGGGACGGAGGGCTATATTACCATCTGTGACAGGGCCAGAGGGGTATATTACCATCTGAGACAGGGACGAAGGGCTATATTACCATCAGTGACAGGGACGGAGGACTATATTACCATCTGTGACAGGGACGGAGGGCTATATTACCATCTGTGACAGAGACGGACCACTATATTACCATCTGTGATAGAGACTGAGGACTTTATTTCCATCTGTGATAGAGACGGAGGGCTATATTACCATCTGGGACAGGGACAGAGGAATATAATACCATCATTTACAGAAACGGAGGACTATATCACCCTCTGTGACAGGGACGCAGCATAATATTACCATCTGTGACAAAGATGGAGGACTATATTACAATCTGTCACAGGGACGGAGGGCTATATTACCGTCTGTGATTGGGACGGAGGAAAATATTACCATCTGTGTCAGGGAAGGAGTGCTATATTACCCTCTGTGACAGAGACGGAGGGCTTTATTACGTCTGTGACAGGGACGGAGGACTATATTACCATCTTCGTCAGGAACGGTGAGCTATATTACCCTTGTGACAAAGACGGAGAGCTATATTACCATCTGTGACAGGGACGGAGGACTATATTACCATCTGTTACTGAGACGGAAGACTATATTACCATCTATAACAGGGACGGACAGATATATTACCATCTGTGACTATGCGGAGGACTATATTATCATCTGTGACCGGGACTGAGATCTATATTACTGTCCATGACAGGGACGGTGAGCTATATTACCCTCTGTGACAGGGGCGGAGAGCAATATTACCATCTGTGACAGGGACGGAGAGCTATATTATTGTCCTTGACTTGACGGAGGGCTATATTATCCTCTGTGACAGGGACGGAGGGCTATATTACCCTCTGTGATAGGGACGGAGAGCTATATTACCATCTGTGACAGGGATGGAGGACTATATTACCATCTGTGACAGGGACGAAGGGCTATATTACCATCTGAGACAGGGACGGAGGGCTATATTACCATCTGTGACAGAGACGGACCACTATATTACAATCTGTGATAGAAACTGAGGACTTTATATACATTTGTGATAGAGACGGAGGGCTATATTACCATCTGTGACAGAGACGGACCACTATATTACCTTCTGTGACAGGAACGGAGGGCTATATTACCATCTGTGACAGGGACAGAGGGCTATATTACCATCTGTGATAGCGACGGAGGAATATATTACCATCTGTGACAGAGACAGAGAGGCTATATTACCATCTGTGACAGGGACGGAGGGCTATATTACCATCTGTGACCGGGACTGAGATCTATATTACTGTCCATGACAGGGACGGTGAGCTATATTACCCTCTGTGACAGGGACGGAGAGCAATATTACCATCTGTGACAGGGACGGAGAGCTATATTATTGTCCTTGACTTGACGGAGGGCTATATTACCCTCTGTGATAGGGACGGAGAGCTATATTACCATCTGTGATAGGGACGGAGGACTATATTACCATCTGTGACAGGGACGTAGAGCTATATTACCATCTTTGACGGGGACGGAGGACTATATTACCATCTGTGACAGGGACGGAGGGCTATATTACCATCTGTGACAGGGACAGAGGGGTATATTACCAACTGAGACAGGGACGAAGGCTATATTACCATCTGTTACAGGGACGGAGGACTATATTACCATCTGTGACAGGGACAGAGGGGTATATTACCATCTGAGACAGGGACGAAGGGCTATATTACCATCTGTGACAAGGACGGAGGACTATATTACCATCTGTGACAGGGGCGGAGGGCTATATTACCATCTGAGACAGGGACGGAGGGCTATATTACCATCTGTGACAGAGACGGACCACTATATTACCATCTGTGATAGAGACCGAGGACTTTATTACCATCTGTGATAGAGACGGAGGGCTATATTACCATCTGGGACAGGGACGGAGGGCTATATTACCGTCTGTGACTGGGACGGAGGAAAATATTACCATCTGCGAAGGGGACGGAGGGCTATATTATCATCTGTGACAGGGACGGAGGCTATATTACCGTCTATGACAGAGAGGGGGGACTTTTTTTCCATCTTTGACAGGGACGGAGGGCTATACTACTGTCTGTGACAGGGACGGAGGACTATACTACCATCTGTTTCAGGGACGGAGGGCTATATTACCTTCTGTGACAGAGAGGGAGGGCTATATTACGTCTGTGACAGGGACAGAGGTTTGTATTACTTCACCTTCTTTAAAAGGGACGGGGGGTTATATTATCATCTGTGACAGGAACGGAGGGCTATATTACAATCTCTGACAGGGACGGAGGACTATATTACCCTATGTGACAGTGACTGAGGGCTATATAACCCTCTGTTACAGGGACGGAGGGAAATATTACCTTCTATGAAAAGGACGGAGGGTTATATTACCATCTGAGAAGGGACGGAGAGCTATATTACCGTCTGTGACAGGGACGGAGAGCTATATTACCCTCTGTGGCAGGGACGATGGGCTATATTACCATCTGTGACAGAGACGGAGGACTATATTACCATCTATGACGGGGACGGAGAGCTATATTACCATCTGTGACAGGGACGGAGGACTATAATACCATCTGTGACAGAGACACAGGACTGTATTACCATCTATGACAGGGACGGAGAGCTATATTACCATTTGTGACAAGGACGGAGGACTATATTACCATCTGTGACAGGGACGAAGGACTATATTACCATCTGTTACAGGGACGGAGGGCTATATTTACGTCATTCACAAGGGACAAAGGGCTATATTACCATCTGTGACGGGGACGGAGGACTATATTAACATCTGCGTCAGAAACGGTGAGCTATATTACCCTCTGTGACAAAGACGGAGAGCTATATTACCATCTGTGACAGGGACGGAGGACTATATTACCATCTGTGACTGAGAAGGAGGACTATATTACCATCTATGACAGGGACGGAGAGATATATTACCATCTGTGACAGAGACGGAGGACTATATTACCATCTGTGACAGGGACGAAGGACTATATTACCATCTATGACAGGGACGGAGAGCTATATTACCATCTGTGACAGGGACGAAGGGCTATATTACCATCTGTGACAGGGACGGAGGACTATATTACTATCTGTGACAGGGAGAGAGAGCTATATTACCATCTGTGACAGGGACGGAGATCTATATTACTGTCCATGACAGGGGCGGTGAGCTATATTACCCTCTGTGACAGGGACGGAGATATATATTACTATCTGTGACAGGGACGGAGGACTATATTACCATCTGTGACACGTACGAAGGACTATATTACCATCTATGACAGGGACGGAGAGCTTTATTACCATCTGTGACAGGGACGAAGGGCTATATTACCATCTGTGACAGGGACGGATTACTATAATACCATCTGTGACAGGGACGGAGAGCTATATTACCATCTTTGACATGGATGGAGGATTATATTACCATCTGTGACAGGGACGGAGGGCTATATTACCATCTGTGACTGGGACGAAGGGGTATATTACCATCTGTGACAGAGACGCAGGACTATATTACCATCTGTGACATGGACGGAGAGCTATATTATCAACTGTGACAGGGACGGAGAGCTATATTACCCTCTGTGACAGGGACGAAGGGCTATATTACCATCTGTGATAGAGACGGAGGATTATATGACCATCTGTTACAGGAACGGAGGGCTATATTACCATCTGTGACAAAGATGGAGGACTATTTTACATCTGTGATAGACATGGAGGACTATATTACCATCTGTTACAGGGACTGAGGGCTATATTAACGTCATTGACAAGGAACAAAGGGCTATATAACCATCTGCGTCAGGAACGGTGAGCTATATTACCCTCTGTGACAAAGACGGAGAGCTATATTACCATCTGTGACAGGGACGGAGGACTATATTACCATCTGTGACTGAGACGGAGGACTATATTACCATCTATGACATGGACGGAGAGCTATATTACCATCTGTGACAGGGACGGAGGGCTATATTACCCTCTGTGACAGGGACAGTGAGCTATATTACCCTATGTGACAGGGTAAGAGCGCTATATTCCCCTCTGTGACAGTGACGGAGGGTTATATTACCCTCTGTGACAGGGACGAAGGGCTATATTACCATCTGTTTCAGGGACGGAGATATGATATGGACGGAGATCTATCTTACCATCTGTGATGGGAAGGAGGGCTATATTACCATCTGTGAAAGAGACGGAGGACTATATTACCATCTATGACACCAACGGTCAAATATATTACCCTATGTGGCAGTGACGGAGCGCTATATTACCATCTGTGATGGGGACGGAAGACAATATTATTATCTGGGGCAGGGACGGTAGACTATATAATCCTCTGTGAAAGGGACGGAGGGCTATATTACCATCTGTGACAGGGACGGAGTGCTATATTACCCTCAGTGACAGGGACGGAGGGCTATATTATCCTATGTGACAGGGACTGAGAGCTTTATTACCCTCTGTGACAGGAACGGAGGGCTATATTACCATCTGTGACAGGGACGGAGGGCAATATTACCTTCTAAGAAAGGGACGGAGGGCAATATTAACATTTGTGATGGGGAAGAAGGGCTATATTACCATCTGTGACAGGGACGGAGGGCTATATTACCATCTGTTTCAGGGACGAAGGGATATATTACCATCTGTGTAGGGGATAAAGGGCTATATTACCACGTGTGACAGGGCCGGAGTGTTTTATTACCGTCTGTGACAGGAACGGAGGGCTATATTACCATCTGTGACAGGGATGGAGGGCTATATTACCATATGTGACAGGGACGTAGGGCTACATTAGAATCTGTTACATGAACTGAGGGTTATATTATCCTCTGTGACAAGGACGGAGGACTATATTACCATCTGTGACAGGAACGGTCAGCTATATTACCCTTTGTGACATGGACAGAGCGCTATATTACCTTCTGTGAAAGGGACAGAGGGCTATATTACAGTCTGTTACAGGGATGGAGGGCTATATTACCGTCTGTGACAGGGACGGAGGGCTATATTACCATCTGTGACTTTGACGGAGGGCTATATTACCATCTGTGACAGGGACGGAGGGCTATAATACCCTCTGTGACAGGGACGGAGGACTATATTACCATCTGTGACAGGGACGGAGGGTGATATTACCATCTGTGACATAGACAGAGTGCTATATTACCTCTGTGACAGGAACGGAGGGCTATATTACCTTCTGTGACAAGGAAGGAGGGCTATATTACCATCTGTGACAGGCACGGACGGCTATATTACCATCTGTGACAGGGAGAGAGAGCTATATTACCATCTGTGACAGGGACGGAGATCTATATTACTGTCCATGACAGGGGCGGTGAGCTATATTACCCTCTGTGACAGGGACGGAGATATATATTACTATCTGTGACAGGGACGGAGGGCTATAATACCCTCTGTGACAGGGACGGAGGACTATATTACCATCTGTGACAGGGACGGAGGGCTATATTACTGTCTGTTACAGGGATGGAGGGCTATATTACCGTCTGTGACAGGGACGGAGGGCTATATTACCATCTGTGACTTTGACGGAGGGCTGTATTACTGTTACGGACCCGAGCCCAGCGTCCGAGCACGGAGCAGTGACGACCGCGCCATCTGTGGGTCAGCTCCCGAAACCCCCTCCAAATGGACGACGCCATCTAGTGAGGACGAGATATACTGGCCACAAGGGCTAGTTTCCCGTCCTGATCAACTCATAACACAGCCGCTGCTGACCTCTGGTGAGGTGACGCTTAGACAGCAACGCCATCTATGGAGTGGATAGGTGGGCGTTTGTGTCTAAGCCTGTAAGTGAGGTGCCCTAGAGTGTCCCTATTACTGATGGCGTGTCTGATTACAGAGTCGACCTGGGACTGCTGTAATGGAAGTTGGATCAGTCTACCCAAGGCAGTCGAAGAGTCTCCACGTGTTTGCTGTAGTAGCTGTGAGTCACCCCCCGGATGAACACTGTGGTGTTAGCCTGCCTGTGACGTGGCAGTTGAGGGATTGTCGTACCCGAGGCTGACTGGTGGAGACGCTTAACCACTGGGGTGTTGTGGTGAGGAGAGTGATCTGTGGGATCACACGAGGCTTGTGACTAGGGCTCGCAACCCTAGTATCGGTCGTGGAGTGGCCTACGCAGCGTTGCTGATTGGAACCTGCCAGCTACAGGCTGGATTTGTGGTTGACGGCCTCCACGACGGTGCCCCCAGTGGAACTGTGATTTGGCTGGTCTGTGGCCAGGGTAGACTCAAGAAAATCGAAGGATTCATCGTGAGGCCACAAGAGGACCAAGAGCTTAGCATCGTTGAGCACCGTGAACGTCCAGGGTCTTCAGAGGAAGACCACATTGTATATAATAGTGTTTATACCTCCCCCGTGTGATAAGATATATATTATTTATGGTGACGGTGATAATTATATTATTAAGTTTTTGCCTTTGTCTCCCTTCCCCTTTAATTTACTTGCGTTATGGAGCACACCCCTTGAAAGCCACTTCTAGCTTGGGGCCGGATACCCAAACTCTACTAACATCAGAGAAAGAACCCAGTTGCGACCCGAGAGGGCCGTAACATAATTGGCATCCCCAGCGGGATCCGACCCCTTGTCAAGTATGTTTGACAGGGGTGGTGAAGTGGCGCAATCCCTGTAAATAATTCCCCCTGTGTGTGACTATTAGGACGTTATACGTCCGGTGCGGTGCTCGGAGTGATTAAGTGCAATATTGTAGAGCGAGGTGCTCGCGGTGATTAAGTGCAATATTGTGCAGTGCGGTGCTCGCTGTGATTAAGTGCAATATTGCGTAGTGCGGTGCCCGGTGTGATTACGTGCAACATTGTAGAGCGAAGTGCTCGCTGTGATTAAGTGCAATATTGTGTAGTGCGGTGCCCGGTGATTACGTGCAATATTGGCAAGTGAGGCGCTAGGTGCGATAAAGTGCAATATTGACATAGAACAGTGCTCGGTGCGTTAAATGCTAAAGTGAAAGCGGTGTGTTAAGTGCTAGTGCTCCATCTCAGTGACAATGGCAGAAAAAGCTACCATCGATGATCTGGACGATGTTCAGGCTTTTCTGAACAGAGAGGACTGTCTTGCCAGCTTGAAATATCTGGGAAAACAGGAACTCGTGTTAGTAAGTGCCTATACCTGGAGATTAAGATACGTGCCAGTGATTCCCGTGTGGAGATCTTGTCCAAGGTTCACAAGCATTTGAAGGCCGAGGAGAAACAAGAAAGTGAGGCACAAAGTACAAAAGAAGGTGAGGAGATAGCTTCCACTGAAAAGGAAGGTAAGGGTAGTGATGTCGAAAGTGATGAGAGTGAACTAAATATAAGTTTACTTACTGTGAAAATGCGTGAACTAGAAATCCACCATGAAATAGAATGGAAAAAGCTAGAAATCGCTAAAGAGAGAGAAGAGAAAGCGAGAGAGAGAGAAGATAAGAAATTAGAAATGGAAAGAGAGAGATTAGGAAAAGAATTAGAGATGAGGCGTTTAGAATTAGAAGAAAAGAAAGAAGAAAGAGAAAGAGAAGAACGAGAAAAAGAACGAGAAAGAGAAAGAAGAAAGAGAAAGAGAAGAACGAGAAAAAGAACGAGAAAGAGAAAGAGAAGAACGAGAAAAAGAACGAGAAAGAGAAAGAGAAGAACGAGAAAAAGAACGAGAAAGAGAAAGAGAAGAACGAGAAAGAGAAGAGAAACGAGAGAGAGAAGAACGAGACAGGCAAGAACGACGAGACAGAGAGGAAAGAGAGAGACAACATGAGCTAGAAGTATTGCGGTTAGGCGGTGGTCGGAGGCAAACGACGGACACAAGTCTTTTTCGATCCGGTGAGGAACATCAAAATGGTCCCGAAGTTCAACGAGAAGGAAGTTTCGAAGTTCTTCGCAGCCTTCGAGAAAGTCGCAGCCTCTTTGGAGTGGCCAAAGGAGAATTGGGCCATCATGATACAGTCTGTCTTTACTGGGAAGGCCCAAATCGCCTACTCCACGTTGTCCCTTGAAGACTCTGGCGATTACGACAAGGTGAAGAAGGTAGTGCTCATGGCGTACCAATTGGTACCTGAGGCTTACAGGCAGAAGTTTAGAAACCTGAAGAAGACCTCAGAGCACACTTTCACCGAATTCGCTACCATCAAGGAGCGACTTTTCCAGGAATGTTGTGCCTCTCGGAAGGTGGAAACCAAAGAAGACCTCGAGCAGCTCATACTGTTAGAGGACTTCAAAGACTGTCTGTCTGGAGACCTGAAGACATACTTGAAAGAGCAGCAGGTAGAGACCTTACGTGCAGCAGCCACCATGGCTGAAGAGTACATCCTAATGCATAGGCCTTCTGCTAAGTATGTCCCGAGGCATTACCCACGCGGGTTTGACAAACCTCGTCATGACGAAGAGGAGACCCCCGTCCCACAAAGCGCTAAGAAGACGCCCCCAAGTAGCCCTCGAAGGACTAGTCCTAACAGTCCTAAACACCGGAGTCCAAGGAGGAATATGGTGTGTTGGACTTGTGGGCAGAAAGGGCATGTAGCTGCTATGTGCCGAGGCAGAAGAGGTAGCGGTCCACGCAGGGAGGTGATGTTGATGAGCTGTGTGACACTACCAGCAGGAAGCCAGTCTACGACTACGCAGGAAGAACCCAGATTGTTTTCCCCTCACACTTCAAGCGGGTATGTAACGAGTGATCATACTGGTAGATCAGTTGTAGTGCTCAGAGATAGTGGAGCAGCCCAGTCCCTGATCGTGAGTAGCTCGTTACCCGAAAGAGTGAGTGTGGATGGGAGACAAAAGGTTGTCCTGGTTGGGTTTCCTAGGACGCAGTTCATCGCCCCCTTAGTGCCGATACATCTCGACTCGCCTTACTTCAGCGGCACATGTGCGTTGGCAGTAGTCGATACCCTACCTATAGCCGGGATTGACGTGATACTAGCCAACGACTTGGTGACAGATTGGAGCAACAATCATCCCAAGATTGTGGACGAGTCAGCCGGAACAGCAAGGTCCGAGGTAACGGCAGGCAGTGGTAATGTCCAGGTACAGACAGACCCGGAATATACTATGTTTAATCCTTCCTCTCACCTACCGATTACCGCATTCAGGCAGTCTCTCCTGATTCTTCTCCCGATAAGGAACATGAGGTTACGATGGCAGAAGCGACTGAGCATGAAGAGAGGCCTCGTGTACAAGCACCCACGGATACCAAAGAGTCTGGAGCGAAGGCGGATGAGTACTTGCGGTATGGCAAGATACAGCGTTCATTGAACCGGCCAGAGATTCCCCAGACGTCGGAGGTATGTGAGGTATGTGCGACGGTTTTAGTGCCCTCTTCGGTCCAAACCAGGCTAATGGTTATAGCCAGCTATGGACATTACAGGCTCAGGAAGCTAATCCCTCAGTTAACCAAATGTTTCCTAGCGGTATTTTGTTTTATTCTTGTGTGTGTTCTCGGTAAGGACCAGTGGACGACCCGACGGATGATGGCTCCCTTGAACATCGTGAAAAGACCCCAGGGATTGGAGACGTGCACTGTGAGTAGTGCAGTCGAAGAAGGGACCTGGAAGGTGATAGCAGATACAAGAGGTACGAGATATGATAAAATGAGTGACTGTTTCCGACAGGTTGACAACCCCCGCGTGATTGCTGAGCCTAGATGCAGCGTTATACGGAACGTTGGTCGACCTGACGGTGGCAGAGCGAATGCCATCTTCGGTGTACAAGCAGCTCTGTTGGAACTAGGTGTGGGCCTAGTAGGCGAGTATGCAGTAAGTATTGACTTACCCACTGTCGCTGTCATTCTGAATTATCAGACCCCTGTATTCCAGGTTCCCGTCTCCCTGAAGGACTACTGGAAAGGTACTAGAAATGCCGTCTGTGACCAGCCATCATTGGTGCCACGACACAGGGAAGTGTCGAGTCACCCCAGATCGCATCGATATCAATCCTTACTCGAGAGATGTGAGATTATGCCCCTGCTTGACATCTCAGTAGAGGTGTGGAAGATCGCATCAGGCAGGGCATTGTATGCCATCTGCAAGTTTCCTTTATGCCAGAGTTCCCCAGTAGTACAGTTCTGTGGAAAAGACATCCTCGCCATTCCAGTTTATAGTGTACGTGCGTCCGTGTGGAGTTGTATCCACGTGCTAATTTGGTTTGTGTTTTTCTTTATAGAACCCCAAACCAAATTCTTTTTGGTGGGGAGGTGTTACGGACCCGAGCCCAGCGTCCGAGCACGGAGCAGTGACAACCGCGCCATCTGTGGGTCAGCTCCCGAAACCCCCTCCAAATGGACGACGCCATCTAGTAAGGACGAGATATACTGGCCACAAGGGCTAGTTTTCCTTCCTGATCAGCTCATAACACAGCCGCTGCTGACCTCTGGTGAGGTGACGCTTAGACAGCAATGCCATCTATGGAGTGGATAGGTGGGCGTTTGTGTCTAAGCCTGTAAGTGAGGTGCCCTAGAGTGTCCCTATTACTGATGACGTGTCTGATTACAGAGTCGACCTGGGACTGCTGTAATGGAAGTTGGATCAGTCTACCCAAGGCAGTCGAAGAGTCTCCACGTGTTTGCTGCAGTAGCTGTGAGTAACCCCCCGGATGAACACTGTGGTGTTAGCCTGCCTGTGACGTGGCAGTTGAGGGATTATCGTACCCGGGGCTGACTGGTGGAGACGCTTAACCACTGGGGTGGGTGGGTGAGGAGAGTGATCTGTGTGATCACACGAGGCTCCTGACTAGGACTCGCAACCCTAGTATCGGTCGTGGAGTGGCCTACGCAGCGTTGCTCATTGAAACCTGCCAGCTACAGGCAGGATTTGTGGTTGACGGCCTCCACAACGGTGCCCCCAGTGGAACTGCGATTTGGCTGGTCTGTGGCCAGGGTAGACTCAAGAGAATCGAAGGATTCATCGTAAGGCCACAAGAGGACCAAGAGCTTAGCATCGTTGAGCACCGTGAACGTCCAGGGTCTTCAGAGGAAGACCACATTGTATATAATAGTGTTTATACCTCCCCCGTGTGATAAGATATATATTATTTATGGTGACAGTGATAATTATATTATTAAGTTTTTGCCTTTGTCTCCCTTCCCCTTTAATTTACTTGCGTTATGGAGCACACCCCTTGAAAGCCACTACTAGCTTGGGGCCGGATACCCAAACTCTACTAACATCAGAGAAATAACCCAGTTGCGACCCGAGAGGGCCGTAACAATTACCTTCTGAGATGGGGATAGAGGGCTATATTACCGTCTGTGACAAGGACGGAGGGCTATATTACCGTCTGTGACAGGGACGGATTGCTATATTACTGTCAGTGACAGCGACGGAGGGCTATATTACCTGCTGTGATTGGGACGAAGGGCTATATTAATATCTGTGACAAGGACGGAGAGCAATATTACCCTCTGTGACAGGGACGGAGGGCTATATTACCCTATGTTACAGGGACGGAGAGCTATGTTACCCTCTGTGACAGAGACAAAGGGCTATATTACCATCTGTGACAGGGACGGAGGACTATATTACTCTCTGTGACAGGGACGGAGGGCAATATTACCTTCTATGAAAGGGACTGAGGGCAATATTAACATTTGCGATGGGGAAAAAGGGCTATATTACCCTCTGTGACAGGGAACGGAGGGCTATATTACCATCTGTGACAGGGACGGAGGGCTATATTACCATCTGTGACAGGGAAGGTGGGCTATATTACCATCTATGACAGGGACGGAGGGCTATATTACCATCTGTGACAGGGAAGGAGGGCTATATTACCATCTGTGACAGGAAAGGAGGGATATATTACCATCTGTGACAGGGACGGAGGGCTATATTGACATCTGGGACAGGGACGGAGAGTTATATTACCCTCTGTAACAAGGACGGAGGACAATATTACCATCTGTAACAGGAATGATCAGCTATATTACCCTTTGTGACAGGGACGGATCGCTATATTACCTTCTCTGATAGGGAAGGAGCGCTATATTACTATCTGTGATGGGAACGGAGGGCTATATTAATGTCAGTGACAGGGACGGAGGGCTATATTACCCTCTGTGACTGGGACGCAGAGCTATATTACCATCTGTCACAGGGACGGAGGGCTATATTACCATCTTTGACAGGGACGGAGGACAATATTACCATCTGTGACGGACGGAGAGCTATATTACCATCTGTGACAGGGACGTTGGATTATGTTACCATCTGTGACAGGGATGGTGTACTATATTACCATCTCTGACAGGGTCGGTGGACTATATTACCATCTGTGAGAGGGACGGGGGGCTATATTACCATCTGTGACAGGGACGGAGGGCAATATTACCATCTGTGACATGGACTGAGGACTATATTACAACATCTGTGACAGGGACAGAGAGCTATATTACCATCTGTGACAGGGACGGAGGACTATATTACCATCTGTGACAGGGACGGTGAAATATATTACCATCTGTGACAGGGACAGAGGACTATATTACCATCTGTGACAGGGACAGAGGACTATATTACCATGTGTGACAGGGATGGAGGACTATATTACCATCTGTGACTGGGACGGTGGGCTATATTACCATCTGTGACAGGGACGGAGAGCTATATTACCATCTGTGACAAGGAAGGTGGACTATATTACCCTCTGTGAAAGGGACGGAGGGCTATATTACCATCTGTGATGTGTACGGTGGGCTATATTACCCTCTGTGACAGGGACGGAGGGTTATATTTCCATCTGGGAAAGGGACAGAGGGCAATATTACCTTCTATAAAAGAGACGGAGGGTTATATTAACATTTGTGATGAGGTAGAAGGGCTATATTACCATCTGTGACAGGGACGGATGGCTATAATTCCGTCTGTGACTGGAACGGAGGGTTATATTACCATCTGTGACGGGGAAGGTGTGTTATATTACCATCTGTGACGGGGAAGGTGTGTTATATTACCATCTGTGACAGTGACGAAGTGCTATATTACCGTCTGTGACAGGGAAAGAGGGCTATATTTCCATCTGTGACTGGGACGGAGGGCTATATTTCCATCTGTGACAGAGACGGAGGGCTATATTACCCTATGTGACAGGGACGGTGAAATATATTACCATTTGTGACAGGGACAGAGGACTATATTACCAGCGGTGATAGGGAAGGAGGGCTATATAGCCATCTGTGACTGGGACGGAGGACTATATTACAATCTGTGACAAGAACGGTCAGCTATATTACCCTTTTTTACAGGGACGGAGCGCTATATTACCTTCTGTGATAGGGACAGAGGGCTATATTACCGTCTGCGACAGGGACGGAGGGCTATATTACCGTCTGCGACAGGGTCGGAGGGCTATATTACCGTCTGTGACAGGGACGGAGGGCTATATTACCGTCAGTGACAGAGACGGAGGGCTATATTACTTTCTGTGACTGGGACGGAGGGCTATATTAATATCTGTGACAGGGATGGAGGGCAATATTACAATCTTTGACAGGGACGGAGGATTATATTACCATCTGATACAGGGACGGAGAGCTATATTAAACTCTGTGACAGGGACAGAGGGCTATATTACCATCTGTAACAGGGACGGAGGACTATATTACTCTCTGTGACAGGGACGGAGGGCAATATTACCTTCTATGAAAGGGACGGAGTGCAATATTAAAATTTGTGATGGGGAAGAAGGGCTATATTACTATCTGTGACAGGAAACAGAGGGATATATTACTATCTGTGACAGGGATGGAAGGCTATATTAAGATCTGTGACAGGTTCGGATGGCTATAATACCGTCTTTGAAAGGGACGGAGGGCTATATTGCCATCCGTGACCGGGAAGCAGGAATATATTACCATCTGTGACAGGGACAGAGGGCTATATTACCCTATGTGATAGGGACGGAGAGCTATAAAACCCTCTGTGACAGGGAAGGAGGTCTATATTGCCATCTGTGACCGGAATGGGGGGAAATATTACCATCTGTGACAGGGACGGAGGGTTATATTACCCTCTGTGACAAGGACGGTGGACTATATTACCATCTGTGACAGGAAAGATCAGCTATGTTACCCTTTGTGGCAGGAATGATCAGCTATATAACCCTTTGTGACTGAGACGGATCGCTATATTACCTTCTGTGATAGGGAAGGAGGGCTATATTACTATCTGTGATGGTAACAGAGGGCAATATTACCCTCTGTGATAGAGACGCAGGGCTATATTACCGTCAGTGACAGAGAAAGAGGGCTATATAACCCTCTGTGACTGGGACGCAGGGCTATATTACCATCTGTGACAAGGAATGAGGGCTATATTACCATCTTTGACAGGGACGGAGGACTATATTACCTTCTGTGACAGGAACGGAGGGCTATATTACCATCTGAGATGGACGGATGACTATATTATCATCTGTGACAAGGACGGAGAGCTATATTACCTTCTGTGACAGGGACGGAGGGCTATATTACCCTATGTGACAGGGACGCAGAGCTATATTACCTTCTCTGACATTGCCAAAGGGCTATATTACCATCTGTGACAAGGACGGAGGACTATATTACCCTCTGTGACAGGGACGGAGGGGAACATTAACATTTGTGATGGGGAAGAAGAGCTATATTACCATCTGTGACAGGGACGGAGGGCTATATTACCATCGGTGACAAGGACGCAGTGCTATATTACCATCTGTGACAGGAACGTAGGGCTATATTACCATGTGTGACAGGGATGGAGTGTTATATTACCATCTGTGACAGGGACGGAGTGCTATATTAACGTCTGTGATCGGAACGGAGGGCTATATTACTATCCGTGACGGGGAAGGAGGGCTATATTACCATCTGTGACAACACCGGAGGGCTATATTATCCTAGGTGCAGGGGACTGAGAGCTATTTTACCATCTATGACAGAGACGGAGGACAATATTACCACCTGTGACAGGGACGGAGGGATATATTTTCATCTGTGACAGGGAAGGTGGACTATATTACCACCTGTGACAGGGACGGAGGGATATATTTACATCTGTGACAGCGACGGTGGACTATATTACCATCTGTGACAAGGACGGAGGGCTACATTAACATTTGTCATGGGGAGGAAGGGCTATATTACCATCTGTAACAGGGACGGAGAGCTATATTACCCTCTGTGACAGGGAAGGAGGGCTATATTACCATCTGTGACAGGGACGGAGGGCTATATTACCATCTGTGACAGGGACGGAGGGTTATATTACCCTCTGTGACAGGAACGGAGGACTATATTATCATCTGTCACAGGGACGGAGTGCTATATTACCGTTTGTGACAGACACTGACGGCTGTATTACCGTCTGTTACTGGGACGGAGGGCTATATTACCGTCTGTGACAGGGACGGAGGGCTATATTACTGTCTGTGACAGTGACGTTGGGCTATATTACCGTCTGTGACAGGGAACGGAGGGCTATATTACCGTCTGTGACAAGGAACGGAGGGCTATATTACCCTCCGTGACAGGGACTGAGGGCTGTATTATAATCTACGACAAGGACGGAGGGATATATTACCATCAGTGACTGGGACGGAAGGTTATAATACCCTCTGTGACAAGGATGGAGGACTATATAACCATCTGAAACAGGAACGGTCAGCTATATTACCCCTTGTGACAGGGACGGAGCAATATATTACCTTCTGTGATAGGGACGGATGGCTATATTACCCTTTGTGACAGAGCCGGAGGGATATATTACCATCTGTGACTGGGATGGATGATTATTTTTCCGTCTGCGACAGAGACGAAGGGCTATATTACCGTCTGTGACATGGACGGTGGACTATATTACCAGCTGTGACAAGGAAGGTGGACTATATTACCATCTGTGACAGGGACGGAGGATTATATTACCATCTATGACAGGGACGGAGGGCTATATTAACATTTGTGATGGGGACGGAGAGCTATATTACCATCTGTGACTAAGCCGGAGGGCTCAATTACCATCTGTGAAAAGGACTGAGGACTATATTACCATCTCTGACAGAGACGGAGGACTATATTACTATCTGTGACAGACACTTAGGGCTATATTAATATCTGTGACAGGGACGGAGGACTATATTACCGTCTGTGACAGGGACGGAGGGCTATATTACCATCTGTGACAGGGACGGTGGACTATATTACCATCTGTGAAACGGACGGTGGACTATATTACGATCTGTGACAGGGACGAATAGCTATATTTCCATCTGATACAGGGACAGAGGGCTATATTTCCATCTGTGAAAGAGGCGGAGGACTATATTACCATCTGTGACAGGGACCGAAGACTATATTACCATCTGTGACATAGACGGAGTGCTATATTACCTCTGTGACAGGAACGGAGGGCTATATTACGTTCTGAGACGGGGAAAGAGTGCTATATTACCATCTGTGACAGGCACGGACGGCTATATTACCATCTGTGACAGGGACGGAGGGCTATAATACCCTCTGTGACAGGGACGGAGGACTATATTACCATCTGTGACAGGGACGGAGGGCTATATTACTGTCTGTTACAGGGATGGAGGGCTATATTACCGTCAGTGACAGCGACGGAGGGCTATATTACCTTCTGTGATTGGGACGGATGGCTATATTAATATCTGTGAGAAGGACGGAGGGCTATATTACCATCTTTGACAGGGACGGAGGACTATATTACCATCTGCGACAGGGACGGAGAGCAATATTATCCTCTGTGACTGGGACGGAGGGCTATATTACCCTATGTAACAGGGACGGAGAGCTATATTACCCTCTGTGACAGGGACAATGGTCTATATTACCATCTGTGAAAGGGACGGAGGACTATATTACTCTCTGTGACAGGGACGGAGGGCAATGTTACCTTCTTTGAAATGGACGGAGGGCAATATTAACATTTGCGATGGGGAAGAAGGGCTATAATACCCTCTGTGACAGGGAACGGAGGGCTATAATACCATCTGTGACAGGGAAGGAGGGCTATATTACCATCTGTGACAGGTAAGGAGGGATATATTACCATCTGTGACAGGGACGGAGAGTTATATTACCCTCTGTATCAAGGACGGAGGACTATATTACCATCTGTAACAGGAATGATCAGCTATATTACCCTTTGTGACAGGGACGGATCGCTATATTACCTTCTGTGATATGGAAGGAGGGCTATATTACCATCTGTGATGGTAACGGAGGGCTATAATAATGTCAGTGACTGGGACGGAGGGCTATATTACCCTCTGTGACTGGGACGCAGAGCTATATTACCATCTGTGACAGGGACGGTGGGCTATATTACCATCTTTGACAGGGACGGAGGACAATATTACCATCTGTGAAAGGGACGGAGGGCTATATTACCATCTGTGACAGGGTCGGTGGACTATATTACCATCTGTGACGGACGGAGAGCTATATTACCATCTGTGACAGGGACGTTGGACTATATTACCATCTGTGACAGGGATGGTGGACTATATTACCATCTGTTACAGGGAAGAAGGACTATATTACCATCTGTGACAGGGTCGGTGGACTATATTACCATCTGTGAGAGGGACGGGGGGTTATATTACCATCTGTGACAGGGGCGGAGGGCCATATTACCATCTGTGACATGGACTGAGGACTATATTACAACATCTGTGACAGGGACAGAGGGCTATATTACCATCTGTGACAGGGACGGAGGACTATATTACCACCTGTGGCAGGGACGGTGAAATATATTACCATCTGTGACAGGGACAGAGGACTATATTACCATCTGTGACAGGGATGGAGGACTATATTAACCTCTGTGACTGGGACGGAGGGCTATATTACCTTCTGTGAAAGGGACGGAGAGCTATATTACCATCTGTGACAGACACGGTGGACTATATTTCCATCTGTGAGAGGGACGGAGGGCTATATTAACGTTTTTAACTGGGACGGAGAACTATATTACCATCTGTAACAGGCTCGGAGGACTATATTACCATCTGTGACGGACGGAGAGCTATATTACCATCTGTGAAATGGACGGTGGACTATATTACCATCTGTGACAGAGACGGAGGACTATATTACCATTTGTGACATGTCCGGAGGACTACATTACAACATCTGTGACAGGGACGGAGGGCTATATTACCATCTTTGACAGGGACGGAGGACTATATTACCATCTGTGACAGGGACGGTGAATTATATTACCATCTGTGACAGGGACAGAGGACTATATTACCATCTGTGACAGTGACGGAGGGTTATGTTACACTCTGTGACAGTGGAGGGAGGGTTATATTACCCTCTGTGACAGGGACTGAGGGCTATATTACAATCTGTGACAAGAACGGAGGGCTATATTGCCATCTGTGACTGGGACGGAGGGTTATATTACCCTCTGTGACAAGGACGGAGAACTATATTACCATCTGTGACAGGAACGGTCAGCTATATTACATTTTGTGGCAGGGAGGGGGACTATATTACCTTCTGTGATAGGGACGGAGGGCTAGAGGACCCTCTGTGACAGGGATGGTGGGCTATATTAACGTCTGTGACAGGGACGGATGGGTATAATTCCGTCTGTGACTGGGACGGAGGGCTATATTTCCATCTGTGACAGAGACGGATTGCTATATTACCATCTGTGACAGGAACGGTCAGGTATATTACATTTTGTGACAGGGAAGGAGACTATATTACCTTCTGTGATAGGGACGGAGGGCTATAATACAATGTGTGATGGGGATGGAGGGCTAGAGTACCCTCTGTGACAGGGACGGTGGGCTATATTATCGTCTGTGACAGGGACGAAGGGTTATATTACCGTCTGTGACAGGGACAAAGGGTTATATTATCGTCTGTGACAAGGACGGAGGGCTATATTACCCTCTGTGACCCTGCCAGAGGGCAATATTAGCATCTGTGACCCTGCCAGAGGGCAATATTAGCATCTGTGACAGGGACGTAAGGCTATGTTACCATCCTTGGCAGGGACGGAGGACTATATTACCTTCTGTGACAGGGATGGAAGGCTATATTACCATCTCTTAAAAAGACGGAGTGCTATAATCCCATCTGTGACAGGGACGGAGGGCTATATTACCATCTGTGACCGAGACGGAGGGCTGTATTAGCATCTGTGACTGGGACGGTGGACTATATTACCAGCTGTGACAAGGAAGGTGGAATATATTACCATCTGTGACAGGGACGGAGGATTATATTACCATCTGTGACTAAGCCGGAGGGCTCTATTACCATCTGTGACAGAGACGGAGGACTATATTACTATCTGTGACAGACACTTAGGGCTATATTAATATCTGTGACAGGGGCGGAGGACTATATTACCGTCTGTGACAGGGACGGAGGGCTATATTACCATCTGTGACAGGGACGGTGGACTATATTACCATCTGTGAAACGGACGGTGAACTATATTACGATCTGTGACAGGGACGAATAGCTATATTTCCATCTGATACAGGGACAGAGGGCTATATTTCCATCTGTGAAAGAGACGGAGGACTATATTACCATCTGTGACAGGGACCGAAGACTATATTACCATCTGTGACATAGACGGAGTGCTATATTACCTCTGTGACAGGAACGGAGGTCTATATTACCTTCTGAGACAGGGAAAGAGTGCTATATTACCATCTGTGACAGGCACGGACGGCAATATTACCATCTGTGACAGGGACGGAGGGCTATAATACCCTCTGTGACAGGGACGGAGGACTATATTACCATCTGTGACAGGGACGGAGGGCTATATTACTGTCTGTTACAGGGATGGAGGGCTATATTACCGTCAGTGACAAGGACGGAGGGCTATAATACCGTTTGTGACAGGGACGGATAGCTATATTACCGTCAGTGACAGCGACGGAGGGCTATATTACCTTCTGTGATTTTGACGGAGGTCTATATTAATATCTGTGAGAAGGACGGAGGGCTATATTACCATCTTTGACAGGGACGGAGGACTATATAACCATCTGCGACAGGGACGGAGAGCAATATTACCCTCTGTGACTGGGACGGAGGGCTATATTACCCTATGTAACAGGGACGGAGAGCTATATTACCCTCTGTGACAGGGACAATGGTCTATATTACCATCTGTGAAAGGGACAGAGGACTATATTACTCTCTGTGACAGGGACGGAGGGCAATGTTACCTTCTATGAAATGGACGGAGGGCAATATTAACATTTGCGATGGGGAAGAAGGGCTATATTACCATCTGTGACAGGGAACGGAGGGCTATATTACCATCTGTGACAGGGAAGGAGGGGCTATATTACCATCTGTGACAGGTAAGGAGGGATATATTACCATCTGTGACAGGGACGGAGAGTTATATTACCCTCTGTAACAAGGACGGAGGACTATATTACCATCTGTAACAGGAATGATCAGCTATATTACCCTTTGTGACAGGGACGGATCGCTATATTACCTTCTATGATATGGAAGGAGGGCTATATTACCATCTGTGATGGTAACGGAGGGCTATAATAATGTCAGTGACTGACGGAGGGCTATATTACCCTCTGTGACTGGGACGCAGAGCTATATTACCATCTGTGACAGGGACGGAGGGCTATATTACAATCTTTGACAGGGACGGAGGACAATATTACCATCTGTGAGAGGGACGGAGGGCTATATTACCATCTGTGACAGGGTCGGTGGACTATATTACCATCTGTGACGGACGGAGAGCTATATTACCATCTGTGACAGGGACGTTGGACTATATTACCATCTGTGACAGGGATGGTGGACTATATTACCATCTGTTACAGGGACGGAAGACTATATTACCATCTGTGAGAGGGACGGGGGGTTATATTACCATCTGTGACAGGGACGGAGGGCCATATTACCATCTGTGACATGGACTGAGGACTATATTACAACATCTGTGACAGGGACAGAGGGCTATATTACCATCTGTGACAGGGACGGAGGACTATATTACCACCTATGGCAGGGACGGTGAAATATATTACCATCTGTGACAGGGACAGAGGACTATATTACCATCTGTGACAGGGATGGAGGACTATATTACCCTCTGTGACTGGGACGGAGGGCTATATTACCATCTGTGAAAGGGACGGAGAGCTATATTACCATCTGTGACAGGGACGGTGGACTATATTACCATCTGTGAGAGGGACGGAGGGCTATATTAACGTTTTTGACTGGGACGGAGAACTATATTACCATCTGTGACAGTGACAGAGGGCTATATTTCCATCTGTGACAGGGACGGAGGGCTATATTACCATCTGTAACAGGCTCGGAGGACTATATTACCATCTGTGAAAGGGACGGTGGACTATATTACCATCTGTGACATGGATGGTGGACTATATTACCATCTGTAACAGGGACGGAGGACTATATTACCATCTGTGACAGGGCCGGTGTACTATATTAAAATTTGTGAGATGCACGGGGGGATATATTACCATCTGTGACAGAGACGGAGGACTATATTACCATCTGTGACATATCCGGAGGACTACATTACAACATCTGTGACAGGGACGGAGGGCTATATTACCATCTTTGACAGGGACGGAGGACTATATTTCCATCTGTGACAGGGACGGTAAATTATATTACCATCTGTGACAGGGACAGAGGACTATATTACCATCTGTGACAGTGACGGAGGGTTATGTTACACTCTGTGACAGTGGAGGGAAGGTTATATTACCCTCTGTGACAGGGACTGAGGGCTATATTACAATCTGTGACAAGAACGGAAGGCTATATTGCCATCTGTGACCGGGACGGAGGGTTATATTACCCTCTGTGACAAGGACGGAGGACTATATTACCATCTGTGACAGGAACGGTCAGCTATATTACATTTTGTGGCTGGGAGGGGGACTATATTACCTTCTGTGATAGGGACGGAGGGCTAGAGGACCCTCTGTGACAGGGATGGTGGGCTATATTAACGTCTGTGACAGGGACGGATGGGTATAATTCCGTCTGTGACTGGGACGAAGGGCTATATTTCCATCTGTGACAGAGACGGAGGGCTATATTACCATCTGAGACAGGAACGGTCAGATATATTACATTTTGTGACAGGACAAGAGACTATATTACCTTCTGTGATAGTGACGGAGGGCTATAATACAATGTGTGATGGGGATGGAGGGCTAGAGTTCCCTCTGTGACAGGGACGGTGGGCTATATTATCGTCTGTGACAGGGACGGAGGGTTATATTACCGTCTGTGACAGGGACGAAGGGTTATATTATCGTCTGTGACAAGGACGGAGGGCTATATTACCCTCTGTGACCCTGCCAGAGGGCAATATTACCATCTGTGACAGGGACGGAGGACTACATTACCTTCTGTGACAGGGATGGAGGGCTATATTACCATCTCTTAAAAAGACGGAGTGCTATAATCCCATCTGTGATTGGGACGGACGGCTATATTACCATCTGTGACAGGGACGGAGAGCTATATTACCATATGTGACAGGGACGGAGGACTATGTTACCATCTGTGATGGGGACGGAGGACTATATTACCATCTGTAACAGAGACTGAGGGCTATATTACCATCTGTGACAGGGAGGTAGGACAATATTACGTCTGTGACTGGGACGGAGGGCTATGTTACCTTCTGTGACAGGGACGGAGGGCTATATTACCATCTGTGAGGTGGTCGGTGGGCTATATTACCCTCTTTGACAGGGACGGAGGGTTATATTTCCATCTGTGAAAGGGACAGAGGGCAATATTACCTTCTATAAAAGAGACGGAGGGCTATATTAACATTTGTGATGGGGTAGAAGAGCTATATTACCATCTGTGAAAGGGACGGATGGCTATAATTCCGTCTGTGACTGGAACGGAGGGTTATATTACCATCTGTGACGGGGAAGGTGTGTTATATTACCATCTGTGACAGTGACGAAGTGCTATATTACCGTCTGTGACAGGAACGGTGGGCTATATTACCATCTGTGACAGGGAATGAGGGCTATATTTCCATCTGTGACAGAGACGGAGGGTTATATTACCAGCGGTGACAGGTACGGAGGACTATATTACAATCTGTGACAAGAACGGTCAGCTATATTACCCTTTTATAACGGGACGGAGCGCTATATTACCTTCTGTGATAGGGACAGAGGGCTATGTTACCGTCTGTAACAGGGACATAGGGCTATATTACCGTCTGTGACAGGGCCGGAGGGCTATATTACCGTCAGTGACAACGACGGAGGGCTATATTACTTTCTGTGACTGGGACGGAGGGTTATATTACCATCGTTGACAGGGACGGAGGATTATATTACCATCTGATACAGGGACGGAGAGCTAAATTACCCTCTGTGACAGGATTGGAGGGCTATATTACCCTATGTGACAGGGACGTAGAGCTATATTTCCCTCTGTGACAGGGACAGAGGGCTATATTACCATCTGTGACAGGGACGGAGGAGTATATTACTCTCTGTGACAGGGACGGAGGGTAATATTACCATCTATGAAAGGGACGGAGGGCAATATTAAAATTTGTGAGGGGGAAGAAGGGCAATATTACTATCTGTGACAGGGACCGGAGGGCTATATTGCCATCCGTGACCGTGAAGGAGGGATATATTACCATCTGTGACAGGGACAGAGGGCTATATTACCCTATGTGATAGGGACGGAGAGCTATAAAACCCTCAGTGACTGAGACAGAGGGCTATATTACCTTCTGTGACAGGGACTGAGGGCTATATTTCCATCTGTGACAGGGAAGGAGGTCTTTATTACCATCTATGACAGGAATGGAGGGATATATTACCCTCTGTGACAAGGACGAAGGACTATATTACCATCTGTGACAGGAATGATCAACTATGTTACCCTTTGTGGCAGGAATGATCAGCTATATTACCCTTTGTGACAGGGACGGATCGCTATATTACTTTCTGTGATAGGAAAGGAGGGCTATATTACTATCTGTGATGGTAACAGAGGGCTATATTACCCTCTGTGATAGGGACGCAGGGCTATATTACCGTCAGTGACAGAGACAGAGGGCTATATAACCCTCTGTGACTGGGACGCAGGGCTATATTACCATCTGTGACAAGGAAGGAGGTCTATATTACCATCTTTGACAGGGACAGAGGACTATAATACCTTCTGTGACAGTAACGGAGGGCTATATTACCACCTGAGAGGGACGGATGACTATTTTATCATCTGTGACAGGGACGGAGAGCTATATTACCTTCTGTGACAGGAACGGAGGGCTATATTACCCTATGTGACAGGGACGCAGTGCTATATTACCTTCTGTGACATTGCCAAAGGGCTATATTACCATCTGTGACAAGGACGGAGGACTATATTTCCCTCTGTGACAGGGACGGAGGGCAATATTACATTCTATGAAAGGGACGGAGAGGAATATTAACATTTGTGATGGGGAAGAAGAGCTATATTACCATCTGTGACAGGGACGGAGGGCTATATTACCATCGGTGACAGGGACGCAGTGCTATATTACCATTTGTGACAGGAATGTAGGGCTATATTACCATCTGTGACAGGGATGGAGTGTTATATTACCATCTGTGACAGGGACGGAGTGATATATTACCATCTGTGACAAGAACGGAGGGCTATATTACCCTATGTGCAAGGGACTGAGAGCTATATTACCATCTTACAGGGACGGAGGACTATATTACCACCTGTGACAAGGACGAAGGGATATATTTACATCTGTTACAGCGACGGTGGGCTATATTACCACCCGTGACAGGGACGGTGGACTATATTGCCATCTATGACAAGGACGGAGGGCTATATTATCATCTGTGACAGGGACCGGAGGGCTATATTGCCGTTTGTGAAAGGCACTGACGGCTATATTACCGTCTGTTACTGGGACGGAGGCCTATATTACCGTCTGTGACAGGGACGGAGGGCTATATTACTGTCTGTGACAGTGACGTTGGGCTATATTACCGTCTGTGACAGGGACCGGAGGGCTATATTATCGTCTGTGACAGGGAACGGAGGGCTATATTACCCTCTGTGACAGGGACTGAGGGCTGTATTATAGTCTACGACAGGGACGGAGGGATATATTACCATCTGTGACAGGACGGAAGGTTATACTACCCTCTGTGACAGGGACGGAGGACTATATTACTATCTGAAACAGGAACGGTCAGCTATATTACCCTTTGTGACAGGGACGGAGCAATATATTACCTTCTGTGATAAGGACGGAGGGCTATATTTCCTTCTGTGATGGGGACGGAGGCCTATATTACCCTATGTGACAGGGCCGGAGGGATATATTACCATCTGTGAATGGGATGGATGATTATACTACCGTCTGCGTAAGAAACGAAGGGCTATATTACCGTCTGTGACAGGGACGGAGGGTTATATTACCATCTGTGACCGGGACGGGGGACTGTATTACCGTCTGTGACAGGGACGGAGGGCTATATTACCCTCTGTGACAGGGACGGAGGACTATATTACCATCAGTGACTGGGACAGTGGACTATATTACCAGCTGTGACAAGGAAGGTGGACTATATTACCATCTGTGACAGGGACGGAGGATTATATTACCATCTATGACAGGGACCGAGGGCTATATTAACATTTGTGATGGGGACGGAGAGCTATATTACCTTCTGTGACTGGGACGGAGGGCTCTATTACCATCTGTGAAAAGGACTGAGGACTATATTACCATCTGTGACAGTGACGGTGGACTATATTACTATCTGTGACAGGGACGGTGGACTATATTACCATCTGTGACAAGGACGGAGGACTATGTTACCATCTGTGACAGAGACGAAGGGCTATATTACCATCTGTGACAAGGACGGAGGACTATATTATCATCTGTGAAACGGACGGTGGACTATATTACTATCTGTGACAGGGACGAATGGCTATATTTCCATCTGATACAGGGACAGAGGGCTATATTTCCATCTGTGAAAGAGACGGAGGACTGTATTACCATCTGTGACAGGGACGGACGACTATATTTAACCTCTGTGAAAAGGACGGTGGACTATATTACCATCTGTGACATGGACGGAGGGCTAAATTACCGTCTGTGACAGGGACGGAGGGTTATATTACCTTCTGTGACAGGGAAGGAGGGCTATGTTACCATCTGTGACAGGCACCGACGGATATATTACCATCTGTGACAGGGACGGAGGGCTATAATACCCTCTGTGACAGGGACGGAGGACTATATTACCATCTGTGACATGGACGGAGGGCTATATTTCCGTCTGTGACAGGGACGGAGGGCTATAATACCCTCTGTGACAGGGACAGAGGACTATATTACCATCTGTGACATAGAGGGAGTGCTATATTACCTCTGTGACAGGAACGGAGGGTTATATTACCTTCTGTGACAGGGAAGGAGGGCTATGTTACCATCTGTGACAGGGACGGAGGGCTATATTACTGTCTGTGACAGGGACGGAGGGCTATATTACCGTCTGTGACTTTGACGGAGGGCTGTATTACCTTCTGTGATGGGGATAGAGGGCTATATTACCGTCAGTGACAGCGACGGAGGGCTATATTACCTCCTGTGATTGGGACTGAGGGCTATATTAATATCTGAGACAAGGACGGAGGGCTATATTACCATCTTTGACAGGGACGGAGGACTATATTACCATCTGTGATAGGGAAGGAGAGCTATATTACCCTCTGTGACAGGGACGGAGGGCTATATTTCCTTATGTAACAGGGACGGAGTGCTATATTACCCTCTGTGACAGGGACAAAGGACTATATTACTCTCTGTGACAGGGACGGAGGGCAATGTTACCTTCTATGAAAGGGACGGAGGGCAATATTAACATTTGCGATGGGGAAGAAGGGCTATATTACCCTCTGTGACAGGGAACGGAGGGCTATATTACCATCTGTGACAGGGAAGGAGGGCTATATACCCATCTGTGACAGGGAAGGAGGGCTATATTACCATCTGTGACAGGAAAGGAAGGATATATTACCATCTGTGACCGGGCTGGAGAGTTATATTGCCTTCTGTAACAAGGACGGAGGACTATATTACCATCTGAAACACGAATGATCAGCTATATTACCCTTTGTGACACGGACGGATCGCTATATTACCTTCTGTGATAGGGAAGGAGGGCTATATTACCATCTGTGATGATAACGGAGGGCTATATTAATGTCAGTGACAGGGACGGAGGGCCATATTACCCTCTGTGACTGGGACGCAGAGCTATATTACCATCTGTGACAGGGACGGAGGGCTATATTACCATCTTTGACAGGGACGGAGGACAATATTACCATCTGTGAAAGGGACGGAGGGCTATATTATCATCTGTAACAGGCTCGGAGGACTATATTACCATCTGTGACGGACGGAGAGCTATATTACCATCTGTGACAATGACGTTGGACTATATTACCATCTGTGACGGGGATGGTGGACTATATTACCATCTGTTACAGGGACGGAGGACAATATTACCATCTGTGACAGGGTCGGTAGACTATATTACCCTCTGTGAGAGGGACGGGAGGCTATATTACCATCAGTGACAGGGACGGAGGGCTATATTACCATCTGTGACATGGACTGAGGACTATATTACAACATGTGTGACAGGGACGGGGGGCTATATTACCATCTGTGACAGGGACAGAGGACTATATTACCATCTGTGACAGGGATTGAGGACTATATTACCATCTGTAACTGGGACGGTGGGCTATATTGCCATCTGTGACAGGGACGGAGAGCTATATTACCCATCTGTGACAGGGACGGTTGACTATATTACCATCTGTGAGAGGGACGGAGGGCAATATTAACATTTTTGATGGGGAAGAAGGGCTATATTGCCATCTGTGACAGTGACGGAGAGCTATATTACCGTCTGTGACAGGGACGGAGGGCTATATTACCTCTGTGACTGGCAAGGAGGGCTATATTACCATCTGTGACAGAAACGAAGGCCTATATTACCATCTGTGAAAAGGAAGGAGGGCTTTATTACCATCTGTGACAGGGACTGAAGACTATATTACCATCTGTGACAGGAACGGTCAGCTATATTACATTTTGTGACAGGGAGGGAGCGCTATATTACCTTCTGTGATAGGGACGGAGGGCTATAATACAATGTGTGATGGGGACGGAGAACTATTTTACCGTCTGTGACAGTGACGGAGGGTTATATTATCGTCTGTGATAAGAACGGAGGGCTATACTACCTTGTGTGATTTAGACAGAGGGCTATATTACCATCTGTGACAGGGACGTGGGGCTATGTTACCATCTTTGACATGGACTGAGGACTATATTACCTTCTGTGACAGGGATGGAGGGCTATATTACCATCTCTGACAAGCACGGAGGGATATATTACAATCTGTGATGGGGACGGACGGCTATATTACCATCTGTGACAGGGACGGAGCGCTATATTACCATCTGTGACTGGGACGGTGGACTATGTTACCATCTGTGACAGAGACGGAGGGCTATATTACCATCTGTGACAGGGACGTAGGATTATATTACCATCTATGACAGGGACCGAGGGCTATATTAACATTTGTGATGGGGACGGAGAGCTATATTACCTTCTGTGACTGGGACGGAGGGCTCTATTACCATCTGTGAAAAGGACTGAGGACTATATTACCATCTGTGACAGTGACGGTGGACTATATTACTATCTGTGACAGGGACGGTGGACTATATTACCATCTGTGACAAGGACGGAGGACTATGTTACCATCTGTGACAGAGACGGAGGGCTATATTACCATCTGTGACAAGGACGGAGGACTATATTACCATCTGTGAAACGGACGGTGGACTATATTACTATCTGTGACAGGGACGAATGGCTATATTTCCATCTGATACAGGGACAGAGGGCTATATTTCCATCTGTGAAAGAGACGGAGGACTGTATTACCATCTGTGACAGGGACGGACGACTATATTTAACCTCTGTGAAAAGGACGGTGGACTATATTACCATCTGTGACATGGACGGAGGGCTAAATTACCGTCTGTGACAGGGACGGAGGGTTATATTACCTTCTGTGACAGGGAAGGAGGGCTATGTTACCATCTGTGACAGGCACCGACGGCTATATTACCATCTGTGACAGGGACGGAGGGCTATAATACCCTCTGTGACAGGGACGGAGGACTATATTACCATCTGTGACATGGACGGAGGGCTATATTTCCGTCTGTGACAGGGACGGAGGGCTATAATACCCTCTGTGACAGGGACAGAGGACTATATTACCATCTGTGACATAGAGGGAGTGCTATATTACCTCTGTGACAGGAACGGAGGGTTATATTACCTTCTGTGACAGGGAAGGAGGGCTATGTTACCATCTGTGACAGGGACGGAGGGCTATATTACTGTCTGTGACAGGGACGGAGGGCTATATTACCGTCTGTGACTTTGACGGAGGGCTGTATTACCTTCTGTGATGGGGATAGAGGGCTATATTACCGTCAGTGACAGCGACGGAGGGCTATATTACCTCCTGTGATTGGGACTGAGTTCTATATTAATATCTGAGACAAGGACGGAGGGCTATATTACCATCTTTGACAGGGACGGAGGACTATATTACCATCTGTGATAGGGAAGGAGAGCTATATTACCCTCTGTGACAGGGACGGAGGGCTATATTACCTTATGTAACAGGGACGGAGTGCTATATTACCCTCTGTGACAGGGACAAAGGACTATATTACTCTCTGTGACAGGGACGGAGGGCAATGTTACCTTCTATGAAAGGGACGGAGGGCAATATTAACATTTGCGATGGGGAAGAAGGGCTATATTACCCTCTGTGACAGGGAACGGAGGGCTATATTACCATCTGTGACAGGGACGGAGGGCTATATACCCATCTGTGACAGGGAAGGAGGGCTATATTACCATCTGTGACAGGAAAGGAAGGATATATTACCATCTGTGACCGGGCTGGAGAGTTATATTGCCTTCTGTAACAAGGACGGAGGACTATATTACCATCTGAAACAGGAATGATCAGCTATATTACCCTTTGTGACACGGACGGATCGCTATATTACCTTCTGTGATAGGGAAGGAGGGCTATATTACCATCTGTGATGATAACGGAGGGCTATATTAATGTCAGTGACAGGGACGGAGGGCCATATTACCCTCTGTGACTGGGACGCAGAGCTATATTACCATCTGTGACAGGGACGGAGGGGTATATTACCATCTTTGACAGGGACGGAGGACAATATTACCATCTGTGAAAGGGACGGAGGGCTATATTATCATCTGTAACAGGCTCGGAGGACTATTTTACCATCTGTGACGGACGGAGAGCTATATTACCATCTGTGACAATGACGTTGGACTATATTACCATCTGTGACGGGGATGGTGGACTATATTACCATCTGTTACAGGGACGGAGGACAATATTACCATCTGTGACAGGGTCGGTAGACTATATTACCCTCTGTGAGAGGGACGGGGGGCTATATTACCATCAGTGACAGGGACGGAGGGCTATATTACCATCTGTGACATGGACTGAGGACTATATTACAACATGTGTGACAGGGACGGGGGGCTATATTACCATCTGTGACAGGGACAGAGGACTATATTACCATCTGTGACAGGGATTGAGGACTATATTACCATCTGTAACTGGGACGGTGGGCTATATTGCCATCTGTGACAGGGACGGAGAGCTATATTACCCATCTGTGACAGGGACGGTTGACTATATTACCATCTGTGAGAGGGACGGAGGGCAATATTAACATTTTTGATGGGGAAGAAGGGCTATATTGCCATCTGTGACAGTGACGGAGAGCTATATTACCGTCTGTGACAGGGACGGAGGGCTATATTACCTCTGTGACTGGCAAGGAGGGCTATATTACCATCTGTGACAGAAACGAAGGCCTATATTACCATCTGTGAAAAGGAAGGAGGGCTTTATTACCATCTGTGACAGGGACTGAAGACTATATTACCATCTGTGACACGAACGGTCAGCTATATTACATTTTGTGACAGGGAGGGAGCGCTATATTACCTTCTGTGATAGGGACGGAGGGCTATAATACAATGTGTGATGGGGACGGAGAACTATTTTACCGTCTGTGACAGTGACGGAGGGTTATATTATCGTCTGTGATAAGAACGGAGGGCTATACTACCTTGTGTGATTTAGACAGAGGGCTATATTACCATCTGTGACAGGGACGTGGGGCTATGTTACCATCTTTGACATGGACTGAGGACTATATTACCTTCTGTGACAGGGATGGAGGGCTATATTACCATCTCTGACAAGCACGGAGGGATATATTACAATCTGTGATGGGGACGGACGGCTATATTACCATCTGTGACAGGGACGGAGCGCTATATTACCATCTGTGTCTGGGACGGTGGACTATGTTACCATCTGTGACAGAGACGGAGGGCTATATTACCATCTGTGACAGGGACGTAGGACTATATTATGTCTGTGACAGGGACGGAGGGCTATATTACCATCTGTGACAGGGACGGGGGACTATATTACAATCTGAGATGGAGACGGAGGGATATATTACCCTCTGTGACAGGGACGGAGGGCTATCTTACCGTCTGTGACAGGGACGTGGGGCTATGTTACCATCTTTGACATGGACTGAGGACTATATTACCTTCTGTGACAGGGATGGAGGGCTATATTACCATCTCTGACAAGGACGGAGGGCTACATTACCCTCTGTGACAGGGACGGATGAGTATATTAACATCTGTGACAGGGACGGAGGGCTATATTTCCGTTTCTGACAGGCACTGACGGCTATATTACCTTCTCTTACTGGAACGGAGGGCTATATTACCGTCTGTGACAAAGACGGAAGGCAATATTACTGTCTGTGACAGTGACGTACGGCTATTATACCGTCTGTGACAGGGAACGGAGGGCTGTATTACCGTCTGTGACAGGGAACGGAGGGCTATATTACCCTCTGTGACAGAGACTGAGGGCTATATTATATTCTATGACAGGGAAGGAGGGATATATTACCATCTGTGACAGGGACGGAGGACTATATTACCATCTGTGACAGGGACGGATGGATATATTACCGTCTATGACAGGGACGGAGGACTATATTACCATCTGAAACAGGAACGGTCAACTATATTACTCTTTGTGACAGGGACGGAGCAATATATTACCTTCTGTGACTGGGATGGATGATTATATTACCGTCAGTGACAGACGAAGGGCTATTTTACCGTCTGTGACAGGGACGGAGGGTTATATTACCATCTGTGACAGGGACGGAGGGCTATATTACCATCTGTGACCGGGATGGAGGGCTGTATTACCATCTGTGACAAGGCCGGAGGGCTATATTACCCTCTGTGACAGAGACGGAGGGCTATATTACCACCTGTGTTAAGGATGGTGGACTATATTACCATCTATGACAGGGACGGAGGGCTATATTTAGATTTGTGATGGGGACGGAGGGCTATATTAACATTTGTGATGGGGACGGAGGGCTATATTACCATCTGTGATAGGGACGGAGGATTATATTACCATATGTGATAGGGACGGAGGACTATATTACTATCTGTGACAGAGACTTAGGGCTATATTACTATCTGTGACAGGGACGGAGGACTATACTACCATCTGTGACAGGGACGGAGGGCTATATTACCATCTGTGACAGGGACGGTGGACTATATTACCATTTGTGACACGGATGGTGGACTATATTACAATCTGTGACAGGGACGGTGGACTATATTACGATCTGTGACAGGGACGAATGGCTATATTTCCATCTGTTACAGGGACAGAGAGCTATATTAACATTTGTGATGGGGAAGAAGGGTGTGGGGTGTTTCTTTTTTGCTTTCACGACTGCTATGCGTACGTCGCCAATGTACATGTGGCAGACGCTTCACGAAGTTGTTGGAATTTGCAGAATAGAAAATACGAGAGCAACCGTACAGGGCCTGGGAGCAAGGTCGAGTTAGAGTCCTTGAGGGTCTCTTCTCAGATTAGCCTCACCTGGTCCTGGTCCACGTTGATCGTTGGAATCTCCTCAATGATTAAACACTTTAGGGACTCTTAAAAAGACACTTAAAAAGGGGACACTTAAAAAGCCCCGAAATCATCTCAAGATAACCTCAAGATAACTCCTATGGTCCTCATTACATTTATAGTTTGTGACTTATAGGCAACTCGGTGTTGAAGACACTTAGAGCTGAAGGCTTGTGTAATATTTGCAGTATTCAGAAGTGGTTCAACGGAAACACCGCATAAAGCTTTACAGTAGTTTATTTACTAACTTAACCACTAATACACAGGGTGCTTGATTTACTTTAGACTGGCGTCAGCAAGGCTATGGTTGTATTAGCGAGACTCTTGACGTCTGGCTAAACGACTCGTCCCACTCGTGGAGAAACACCTAACTTAACACAGTTGACAACCAATCATTAACACGGCAACCTAACTGCCGGTATGCAAAGGGATCACAAGAGTTCCAACCGGATACTCGGTAATGATGATATGCAATAAATCAACAACTACACTGTCAATGAGACAGGCAATAACATGCACAATAATATCACACACAATAACTAAATGTGTGGTGTGTGTGAAGCTCACATTCACAGACGAGTGAAATTCAGTGATACCACACAGATAAACACGCATTCACCGTCGACTCACCTATGACCTGTGACAGGTATGAGAAGGTGAGAACTGTGGTTGATCCCTCAGATCAACACAGACACAATAAAACAATGACAAGATCTTGTACTTACAGATAGGTACCTTTTCCTTACTCACTCACTCACTCAGGCACATTTATACAAGCACTCGTAGGTGGCCTGACAGCTGGCTTCGCTCGTAGACACGGAGGGTACTTGCAGTAGGGCGGGTTGTATGCTTAACAGACAGACACACGCGCACCCACTGGCACTGGCGATGAGCAAGGTGGTGACGTCACGTAGTAGTGTGAGGGCGGCGGCGGGCGCTCGAGGCACAGAGGTACAGAGGTACTGGGGTACTGGGGTACTGAGGTGCACGCTCGGGACGAGTGGCGGCTGTGGTACCATGCAGGTACACTTGTGGTAAAGTCACACACAGGTTACTTAGGCGGCGGCACTGCCTTAGTTCACTCTAAGTCACTCACAACGATCTTTGTCACCAGGGGTTACCTGATACCAGTCTGTTTCGCTCTGGAGATTTGTCACTTTAGGCTTCTGAATAATATATATTCCCACTCGTGATTCTGGGCGAGTGTGACGTATAATCTTCAGACGCTGAGTTAACTTGACGGTGAGGAATAGACGGTTGTTCAGTCTATTGGCCGGTAGACTGAACAGAACACGTCCACTTTGCTTGAGATCCCTCACAAGAATGCCTGAAGCTCAAAGCGTCTTGTGGCACACACAAGGGGATTACAACTTGACCAATGGCATTGCAGCAAATGAGCGGGAACCAATCATATTAGCTCGTTCGATGAGCAGTAGCAGGAGTGACGTCATGAACACGTCACGACCACCTCATAGCTGTTATTGTCCATCGCGCCGGTTGACCCCAGAAGTCAGACGCTGCTGGCGTCTCCACTCTCCCACGCGGGCAACAGCACATACTCCCTGACCCTTTGGTGGCAAGTATGCTTAACTCCCATTATCTACTTCCTGCCTGGACATACGGCGGCCTCCGTATTATGAAAGTGTTCCTGGTTAAGTGGGCATTCTGGAGATACCCAGCATGCCAGGTCACTATCCAGGGTTAACAGAAATAGGACCTTGTGCACAAGATCGGTGCACTGTGCACAGCAATGAGCCATTCCAGTCAGCTGTGGGAGAATCTTGAGAGACACTCTCTTACAAATGGCTATATTACCCTCTGTGACAGGGACAAAGGGCTATATTACCATCTGTGAGAAGGTCGGAGGACTATATTACCCTCTGTGACAGGGACGGAGGGCTATATTACCATCTGTGACAGGGACAGAGGGCAATATTACATTCTATGAAAGGGGCGGAGGGGAATATTAACATTTGTGATGGGGAAGAAGGGCTATATTACCATCTGTGACAGGGACAGAGGGCTATATTATCATCTGTGACAGGGACGGAGTGCTATATTACCGTCTGTGACAGGAACGGAGGGCTTTATTACCATGTGTGACAGGGAAGGAGTGTTATATTACCATCTGTGACATTGACGGAGTGCTATATTACCGTCTGTGACCGGAACGGTGGGCTTTATTACCATATCTGACAAGGACGGAGGGCTATATTACCCTATGTGACAGGGACTGAGAGCTATATTACCATCTGTGACAGGGTCGGTGGACTATATTACCGTCTGTGACAGGGATGGAGGACTATATTTCCATCTGTTTCAGGGACAGAGGACTATATTACCATCTGTGAATGAGACGGGGTACTATATTGCCATCTGTGACAGGGACGGAGAACTATATTTAACCTCTGTGACAAGGACGGTCGGCCGAACGGACATCACGCTGGACTTGTGATCCTGTGGTCCTGGGTTCGATCCCAGGCGCCGGCGAGAAACAATGGGCAGAGTTTCTTTCACCCTATGCCCCTGTTACCTAGCTGTAAAATAGGTACCTGGGTGTTAGTCAGCTGTCACGGGCTGCTTCCTGGGGGTGGAGGCCTGGTCGAGGACCGGGCCGCGGGGACACAAAAAAACCCCGAAATAATCTAAAGATAACCTCAAGAAGGACGGTGGACTATATTACCACATGTGACGGGGACGGAGGACTATATTACCATCTGTGACAGGGACGGAGGGCTATATTACCCTCTGTGACAGGGACGGAGGGCTATATTAACATTTGTGATGGGGAAGAAGGGCTATATTACCATCTGTGACAGGGACGGAGAGCTATATTACTATCTGTGACAGGGACGGATGGATATAATACCATCTGTGACAGGGACGGAGGGTTATATTACCCTCTGTGACAGGGACGGAGTACTATATTACCATCTGTGACATTGACGGAGTGCTATATTACCTCTGTGACAGGGACGGATGGATATAATACCATCTGTGACAGGGACGGAGGGCTATATTACAATCTGTGACACGGAAGGAGGGCTATATTACCATCTGTGACAGGGACAGACGGCAATATTACCATCTGTGACAGGGGCGGAGGACTATATTACCCTCTGTGACAGGGACGGAGGACTATATTACCATTTGTGACAGGGACGCAGGGCTATATTACCGTCTGTTACAGGGATGGAGGGTTATATTTCCGTCTGTGACAGGGACTGAGGGCTATATTACCGTCTGTGACTTTGACGGAGGGCTATATTACCTTCTGTGATAGGGACAGAGGGCTATATTACCGTCTGTGACAGGGACGGAGGATTATATTACCGTCTGTTACAGGGACGGAGGGCTATATTACCTTCTGTGACTGGGATGGAAGGCTATATTATTATCTGTGACAGGGACCGAGGGCTATGTTACCATCTTTGACAGGGACGGAGGATTATATTACCATCTGAGACAGGGACGGAAAGCTATATTACCCTCTGTGACAGGGACGGAGGGCTATATTACCCTATGTGACAGGGACGGAGGGCTATATTACCCTATGTGACAGAGACAAAGGGCTATATTACCATCTGTGACAGGGACAGAGGGCAATATTTCCTTCTATGAAAGGGACAGAGGGCAATATTAACATTTGTGATGGGGAAGAAGGGCTATATTACCATCTGAGACAGGGACGGAGGGCTATATTACCCTATGTGGCAGGGACGGAGAGCTATATTATCCTCTGTGACACGGACGGAGGGCTATATTACCATCTGTGACAGGGACGGAGGGTTATATCACCATCTGTGATGAGGACGGAGGACTATATTACCATTTGTGACAGGAATGATCAGCTATATTACCCTTTGTGACAGGGACGGATCGCTATATTACCTGCTGTGATAGGGAAGGAGGGCTATATTACCATCTGTGATGGTAACGGAGGGCTATATTACCCTCTGTGACGGGAACGGAGAGCTATATTACCGTCTGTGACAGGGGCGGAGGGCTATATTACCGTCAGTGACAGGGACGGAGGGCTATGTTACCCTCTGTGACTGGGATGCAAGGCTATATTTCCTTCTGTGACAGGGACGGAGGGCTATATTACCATCCTTGACAGGGACGAAGGACTATATTACCTTCTGTAACAGGAACGGAGGGTTATATTACCATCTCTGACAAGGACGGATGGCTATATTACCATCTGTGACAAGGATGGAAAGCTATATTACCTTCTGTGACAGGGACGGAGGGCAATATTACCCTTTGTGACAGGGACGGTGAGCTATATTACCATCTGTGACAGGGACAAAGGGCTATATAACCATCTGTGACAGGGGCGGAGGGTTATATTACCCTCTGTGACAGGGACAGAGGACTATATTACCATCTGTGACATGGACGGAGGACTATATTACCATCTGTGACAGGGACGGAGGACTATATTACCATCTGTGACATGGACGGAGGACTATATTACCATCTGTGACAGGGACGGAGGGTTATATTACCCTCTGTGACAGGGACAGAGGACTATATTACCGTCTGTGACAGGGACAGAGGACTATATTACCTTCCTTTGATAGGGACAGAGGGCTATATTACCATCTGTGACATGGACGGAGGACTACATTACCATCTGTGACATGGACGGATGACTATATTACCATCTGTGACAGGGACGGAGGGCTATATTACCGTCTGTGACAGGGACAGAGGACTATATTACCATCTGTGACATGGACGGAGGACTATATTACCATCTGTGACATGGACGGAGGACTATATTACCATCTGTGACAGGGACGGAGGGTTATATTACCCTCTGTGACAGGGACAGAGGACTATATTACCATCTGTGTCATGGACGGAGGACTATATTACCATCTGTGACAGGGACGGAGGGTTATATTACCCACTGTGACAGGGACAGAGGACTATATTACCATCTGTGACATGGACGGAGGACTATATTACCATCTGTGACATGGACGGAGGACTATATTACCATCTGTGACAGGGACGGAGGGCTATATTACCGTCTGTGACAGGGACGGAGGGCTATATTACCGTCAGTGACAGACCCGGAGGGCTATAATACCTTCTGTGACTGACACGGAGGGCTATATTAATATCTGTGACAGGGACGGAGGGCTATATTACCATCTTTGAATGGGACGGAGGACTATATTACCATCTGTGACAGGGACGGAGTGCCATATTACCCTCTATGACAGGGACGGAGGGCTATATTGCCCTATGTGACAGGGACGTAGAGCTATATTACTCTCTGTGACAGGGACAAAGGGCTATATTACCATCTGTGACAGGGAACGGAGGGCTATATTACCATCTGTGACAGGTTCGGATGGCTATAATATCGTCTTTGAAAGGAACGGAGGGATATATTGCCATCTGTGACCGGGAAGGAGGGCTATATTACCGTCAGAGACAGGGACGGAGGGCTATATTACCGTCAGTGACAGAGACGTATTGCTATATTACCCTCTGTGACTGGGACGCGCGGCTATATTACCATCTTTGACAGGGGCGCTAAGCTATATTACCCTCTGTGACAGGGACAAAAGGCTATATTACCATCTGTGACAAGGACGGAGGGCTCTATTACCCTCTGTGACAGGCTAGGAGGGCTTTATTACCATCTGTGACAGGGGCAGAGGGCAATATTTCCACCTGTGACCGGGACGGAGGCTATATTACCATCTGTGACACGCACGGAGGACTATATTACCATCTATGACAGCGACGGAGGGCTATATTACCTCTGTGACAGAAACGGATGGCTATATTACCATCTGTGACTGGGAAGGAGGGCTATATTACCTCTGTGACAGGAACGGAGGACTATATTACCCTTTGTGACAGGGACGGAGAACTATATTACCGTCTGTGACAGGGACGGAGGGCTATATTACCCTTTGTGACCGGCACGGAGGGCTATTTTACCATCTGTGACTGGGACGAAGGGCTATATTACCATCTGTGACTGGGACAGAGGGCTATATTACCATCTGTGACAGGGATGGAGGGCTATATTTCCGCCTGTGACAGGTACGGAGGACTATATATTACCCTCTGTGACAGGGACGGAGGACTATATTACCATCTGTGACAGCAACGGTCAGCTATATTACCCATTGTGACAGGAATGGAGCGCTATATTACCCTCTGTGATAAGGACGGAGGCTATATTACCATTTGTGATGGGGAAGGAGGGCTATATTACCATCTGTGACAGGAACGGAGGATTATATTACCCTCTGTGACAGTGACGGAGTCTGTTAAAGGGACAGAGGACTATATTACTATCTGTGACAGGGACGAAGGACTATATTACCACCTGTGACAGGGACGGAGGGCTATATTACCATCTATGAAAGGGACGGAGGACTATATTACCATCTGTGACAGGGACGGAGGGCTATATTACCATCTGTGACAGAACTACTAAATTCAACTAATGAGGTAGTAGAGGTACTAGGAATTAAGGTAGAGAAACTAAACCTAATTATTATTCTAATATATAACCGCCAGATACAACGTTTGAGGAATTCACAGAGCAGATGTACAAAATAGAGAACATATTTGATAACCTAGCAAACCCAGCTCCAGATATTATCTTCCTTGGAGATTTCAATTTACCGAGTCTAAGATGGAGAATGGCAAACACAAATATCATTAGCAGGGAATGACCCGGGAAATAACCAACCACAGGTCATAGAACTTTTGAGATTCGGTGATAAAACTCGCTCAATCAACAGATTACAGAACCAACTAGGAACGAAAACACACTAGACTTGTTATTCACAAACAATGATGAACTAATCAGAGACATAACAATCTCAGATACTTCATACTCAGACCATAAGCTCATTGAAGTGCGAACAAGCATTAATAACGGTAGTAGGTCTAAGAGACCCAACAAGCGAGAAGGAATATTCAATCAATTCAATTTCATCAATAAGAGGATTGACTGGGAAAAATAATTGTAGACCTTGCAACCATTCAATGGGAGACGGTCTTAAGCGACAAAACTCCCACACAGGGAATAGCTCATCTGACAGCTGAAGCCTACAAGGTCTGCTTGAAGCACGTGCCTATGAGGTGAGGCAGAAAGAGGACCACTCTAGAAAGAGAACGCACACGACTGTACAGGAGAAGGAAAAAATAACGGAAATGCTTCGGCAGACACAACTATCACAAGCAAGGAAAATAGGCCTAAGCAAGGAGATCGAAAAAATAGAACAAACGTTGAAGCGATCATATGAGTCTGAGGAAATGGAATTGGAACAGAAAACTATACTAGAGATAAGGAAAAATCCAAAATATTTTTTCACATACGCAAAATCCAAATCCAAAACCTCGACCAGTATTGGGCCGTTAATTACAAATGAAGGTACGTACACAGAGAACAACAAAGAGATGAGTGAAATTGTAAGAAGTCAGTATGAGGCTATGTTTAGCACACCAATAAACAACTTGAAAGTTGATGACCCAGACAGCTTCTTTATGAATGACATTCAAGCTGCAAATAATATAACGGATATTACCACAAACTCGGAAGACATTGAAAGAGAAATTGACAATATGCTGTTGCATATGTTACTGTTGCACTCAGCTCCTATGCCTGACACATGGAATTCAATATTCATAAAGAAATGTAAAGTACCAGTAGCGAGAGCACTCAGCGTAATATGGAGAAAGAACCTGGATACAGGGGAGATACCAGCAGCACTTAAATACGTAAATCTGCAGATATAGCTCCGTTGCACAAGGGAGGGGGGAGTAAAGCCTTGGCAAAAAATTATAGGCCAGTTGCACTAACAACACACATAATAAAAGTGTTTGAAAGAGTGATTACGAATCAAATTTCTAGTTTTATGGAAAACAATGAATTACACAATCCAGGACAACATGGATTTAGAGCGGGAAGATCCTGTCAATCACAGTTACTCAACCACTATGACAAAATCACAAAAGCCGTAGAAGAAAAGCAAAATGCAGATGTTGTATACACAGACTTAGCAAAGGTGTTCGACAAATGTTACCATGGGGTGATAGCTCACAAAATGAGGTCACTGGGAATAACTGGAAAAGTAGGACGCTGGATACTCAATTTCCTGTCGAACAGAACACAAAGAGTAACAGTCAATCAGATAAAATCGAGTCCAAGCGATGTTAAAAGCTCTGTACCTCAAGGTACAGTCCTTGCACCGCTACTGTTCCTTATTCTCATATCTGATATAGACAAAAATACACGTCACAGCTTCGTGTCGTCCTTTGCAGATGACACAAAAATCAGCATGAAAATTACTTCTGCTGAAGACATTGAAAAACTACAAGCAGATGTCAACAAAGTTTTCGATTGGGCAGCAGAAAATAACATGATGTTTAACAGTGATAAATTTCAGGTACTCAGGTACGGCAAAAATGAGGATCTGAAACATAATACAGAGTACAAAACACAATCGAATCTTCCCATAGTAGAAAAACAGCATGTCAAGGATTTGGGAATAATGATGTCCGACGATCTAACGTTCAGGGAGCATAACCAAGCAAATATCGCGTCAGCCAGAAAAAGTATCGGATGGATTACGAGAACTTTCAAATCCAGGGATCCCATCACAATGGTTGTACTCTTCAAGTCACTTGTGTTGTCCCGTCTCGAGTACTGCTCAGCACTCACTTCCCCCTTCAGAGCAGGAGAGATTGCTGAAATTGAGGGAATACAGAGAACATATATGGCACGCATAGACGAGATAAAACACCAAAATTATTGGGATCGTCTCAAAGCTCTCCAAATGTACTCTCTATAAAGGAGACGAGAGAGATACCAAATAATATACACATGGAAAATACTGGAGGGCCAGGTCCCAAATCTACACAGTAAAATAACAACGTACTGGAGTGAACGATATGGAAGAAAATGCAAGATTGATCCAGTGGAGAGCAGAGGTGCCATAGGCACAATCAGAGAGCACTGTATACACATCAGAGGTCCGCGGTTGTTCAACGTCCTCCCAGCGACTATAAGAAATATTGCCGGAAGAACCGTGGACATCTTCAAGTGAAAACTGGACTGTTTTCTAAGATAAGTTCCGGATCAGCCGGGCTGTGGTGGGTATGTGGCCCTGCTGGCCGCTCCAAGCAACAGCCTGGTGGACCAAACTCTCACAAATCAAGTCTGGCCTCGGGCGGGGCTTGGGGAGTAGAACTCCCAGAACCCCATCAAGCAGGGACGGAGGACTATATTACCATCTGTGACAGGAACGGTCAACTATATTACCCTTTGTGACAGGAATGGAGCGCTATATTACCCTCTGTGATTGGGACGGAGGGCTACATTACCATCTATGACAGAGATGGAGGACTATATTACCATCTGTGACAGGGAAGGAGGACTATATTACCATCTGTGACAGGGATGGAGGACTATATTACCATCTGTGACAGGGATGGAGGACTATATTACCATCTGTGACAGGGACGGAGGGTTATATTACAATCTGTGACTGGGACGGAGGGCTATATTACCATCTGTGACAGGGATGGAGGACTATATTACCATCTGTGACAGGGATGGAGGACTATATTACCATCTGTGACAGGGAAGGAGGACTATATTACCATCTGTGACAGGGATGGAGGACTATATTACCATCTGTGACAGGGAAGGAGGACTATATTACCATCTGTGACAGGGATGGAGGACTATATTACCATCTGTGACAGGGACGGAGGGTTATATTACAATCTGTGACTGGGACGGAGGGCTATATTACCATCTGTGACAGGGACGGAGGGCTATATTACCATCTGTGACAGGGATGGAGGGCTATATTACCCTCTGTGACAGGGATGGAGGACTATATTACCATCTGTGACAGGGAAGGAGGACTATATTACCATCTGTGACTGGGACGGAGGGCTATATTACCATCTGTGAAAGGGACGGAGGGCTACATTACCATCTGTGAAAGGGACGGAGGGCTACATTACCATCTGTGACTGGGACGGAGGATTATATTTCCATCTGTGACAGGAACGGAGGGCTATATTACCATCTTTGACAGGGAAGGAGGACTATATTACCATCTGTGACAGGGACGGAGGGTTATATTACAATCTGTGACTGGGACGGATGGCTGTATTACCATCTGTGACAGGGACAGAGGGCTATATTACCATTTGTGACAGGGACGGAGGGCTATATTACCATTTGTAACTGGGACGGAGGGCTATCTTACCATCTGTAACTGGGACGGAGGATTATATTTCCATCTGTGACAGGGACGGAGGGCTATATTACCATCTGTGAGAGGGACGGAGGGCTATATTACCATCTGTAACAGGGACGGAGGGCAATATTACCATTTGTGACAGGGACGGAGGACTATATTACCATCTGTGACAGGAACGGAGGGCTATATTAACGTCTGTGACAGGGATGGAGGACTATATTACCATCTGTGACAGGGACGGAGGGTTATATTACAATCTGTGACTGGGACGGAGGGCTATATTACCATCTGTAACAGGGACGGAGGGCAATATTACCATTTGTGACAGGGACGGAGGACTATATTACCATTTGTGACAGGAACGGAGGGCTATATTAACGTCTGTGACAGGGACGGAGGGCTATATTACCATCTGTGACAGGGACGGAGGCGGTGCACCAGCTGACGCAGCCCTCGCCCCAGACACTGCGTCTGGCCGCCACCAACATGGAGGATGATCACCGCTGGGCGCTCTGGTCCACCTTCAGCGTCGCCAGCGAGAGTGCTGGGTGAGTCTTGCTGCTTCCCTCTGTTGTTACTGTTGCTGCTGCTGTTACTGTTGCTGCTGGTGTTACTGTTGCTGCTGCTGTTGTTACTGTTGCTGCTGTTGTTATTGTTGCTGCTGCTGTTGTTACTGTTGCTGCTGCTGTTGTTACTGTTGCTGCTGCTGTTACTGTTGCTGCTGTTGTTACTGTTGCTGCTGGTGTTACTGTTGGTGCTGCTGTTGTTACTGTTGGTGCTGCTGTTGTTACTGTTGGTGCTGCTGTTGTTACTGTTGCTGCTGTTGTTGTTACTGTAGCTGGTGTTGTTACTGTTGCTGCTGTTGTTACTGTTGCTGCTGCTGTTGTTACTGTTGCTGCTATTGTTACTGTTGGTGCTGCTGTTGTTACTGTAGCTGGTGTTGTTACTGTTGCTGGTGTTGTTACTGTTGCTGCTGCTGTTACTGCTGATGCTCCTGTTGTTACCGTGGCTTCTGTTGTTAATGTTGCTGCTGTATTTACTGTTGGTGGTGCTGTTGGTACTGTTGCTGCTGTTGGTACTGTTGCTGCTGTTGGTACTGTTACTGATGCTGCTGTATTCACTGTTGGTGGTGCTGTTGGTACTGTTGCTGCTGTTACTGTTGCTGCTGTTACTGTTGCTGCTGCTGTTGTTAATGTTGCTGCTGCTGTTGTTACTGTTGCTGCTGCTGTTGTTACTGCTGCTGCTGCTGTTGTTACTGCTGATGCTGCTGTTGTTACTGCTGATGCTACTGTTGTTACTGCTGATGCTGCTGTTGTTACTGTTTCTGCTGTTGTTACTGTTCGTGGAACTGCTGTTGTTACTGACACTGTTGTTGTTATTGTTGGTGCTGTTGGTTCTGTTGCTGGTGCTGCTGTTGTTACTGTTGCTGGTGCTGTTGTTGATATTGTTGCTGCTGTTGTTACTGTTGCTGATGTTGTTACAACAACAGCACCAGCACCAGCAACACTAGCAGCAACAGTAACAACAGCATCAGCACACGAACAACAGTAGCACCACCAACAATAACAACAGCAGCACCAGTAACAGAAGCAGCAACAATAACAACAGCAGCAATAGCAACAGTAACAAAAGCAGCATCAACAACAGTAACAAATACAGTTGCTGTTGGTACTTTTTCTGGTGCTGCTGTTGTTACTGTTGCAGGTGCAGATGTTGTTACTGTTGGTGGCGCTGCTGTTCTTTCTGTTGTTTGTGGTGCTGTTGTTATTGTTGCTGCTGTTGTTATTGTTGCTGGTCGTGTTACTGTTGATGGTGCTGCTGTTATTACTGTTGCTGCCGTTGTTACTTTTGCTGCTGTAGTTACTGTTGTTGCTGTTGTTATTGTTGCTGCTGTTATTATTATTGCTGCTGTTGATACTGTTGCTGTTGTTTTTACTGTTGCTGTTTTTTTACTGTTGCTGGTGTAGTTACTGTTGTTTGTGCTGCTGTTGTTAATATTTCTGGTGCTGCTGTTGTTACTGTTGCTACTTTTGTTACTGTTGCTGATGTTGTTACTGTAGGTACTGTTGTTACTGTTCGTGATGCTGCTATTGTTACGGTTGTTGGGACCGATGTTTTTGTTACTCTTGCTCTCGTGCGGTTTTTACTGTTAGTACTGATGTTACTGTTGCTTCTGTTGTTACTGTTGCTGGTTCTGTTGTTGTTACTGATTGTGGTGTGCTGTTGATACTGTTTTGTTGCTGCTGTTGTTACTGTTGCTGGTGCTGTGGTTTTTCTTTCTGTTGGCTATTGGTGGTGCTGTTGTTACTGTTGCTGGTGCTGCTTTTAATACTATTGTTGGTGCTGCTGTTGTTGCTGGTGCTGCTATTGTTACTGTCTGGTGTTTCTGTTGTTACTGTTGTTGGTGCTGCTATTGTTTCTGTTGTTGCTGCTGTTGTTACTGTTGCTGCGGCTGTTACTATTAGTGGTGCTGCTGTTGTTGCTGTTACTGCTGTTGTTACTGTTGCTGCTGTCGTTACTGTTGGTGGTGCTGGTTTTGTTGCTGTTGCTGCTGTTGTTACTGTTGGTGTTGCTGCTGTTGTTACTGTTGCTAGTGCTGCTGTTGATACTGTTGCTGGTGCTGCTGTTGTTACTGTTGTTGCTTTGTTACTGTTGCGGTATTCTTAATGTTGCTGTTGATACTGTTGCTGCTGTTGTTACTGTTGCTGCTGTTGTTACTGTTGCTGCTGTTGTTGCTGGTGCTGTTGTTACTGTTACTGCTGTGTTTACTGTTGCTGCTGTTTTGTTTGTAGTTGTTACTTCTGCTGTTGTTACTGTTGCTGGTGATGCTGTTGTTCTGTTGTTGTTGGTGCGGTTGTTATTGTTGCTGGTCGTGTTACTGTTGATAAAGTTGCTGTTATTAATGTTGCTGCTTTTGTTACTTTTGCTGCTGTTATTATTGCTGCTGTGATACTGTTGCTGTTGTTTTTACTTTTGCTGTTGTTTTTACTGTTGCTGTTGTTGTTACTGTTGCTAGTGTTGCTGTTGTTAATATTGCTGGAGCTGCTGTTGTTACTGTTGCTGCTTTTGTTACTGTTGCTGTTATTCTTACTGTTGGTACTGTTGTTATTGTTCGTGGAGCTGCTGTTGCTACAGTTGTTGGGACTGCTGTTTTTGTTACTGTTTCTCTCGTGCTGTTGTTACTGTTAGTACTGTTGCTTCTGTTGTTACTTCTGTGGTTCTGCTGTTGTTAATGTTTGTGGTGCTGCTGTTGATACTGTTTTGGTGCTGCTGTTGTTACTGTTGCTGGTGCTGCAGCTGTTGTTTTTTCTTTCTGTTTGCTATTGGTGGTCCTGTTGTTGTTACTGTTGCTGGTGCTGCTGTTAATACTATTGTTGGTGCTGCTGTTGTTGCTGGTGCTGTTCTGTTACTGTTGCTGGTGCTGCTGTTGTTACTCTTTCTGGTGCTGCTATATTTTGCTGTTGTTACTGACACTGTTGTTATTGTTGCTGCTGTTGTTACTGTTGCTGGTGCTGCATTTGGTGCTGCTGTTGTTACTATTGCTGGTGCTGCATTTGGTGCATCTGTTGTTACTTTTGCTGGTGCTGCTGTTGATACTGTTGCTGCTGTTGTTACTGTTGGTGGTGCTGCTGTTGATACTGTTAATGCTGTTGTTACTGTTCGTGTTACTGCTGTTGTTACTGTTGTTACTGTTTTTGCTGTTGTTACTGTTGGTTGTGCTGCTTTTGTTACTGGTGCTGTTGTTACTGTTGTTGATGCTGCTTTTGTTACCGTTGTTGGTACTGCTGCTGTTGTTGTTACTGATGCTAGTGCTGCTGTTGTTAATATTGCTGGTAATGCTGTTGTTATTGTTGCTGTTTTTGTTACTGGTGCTGCTGTTGTTACTGTTGGTGATGCTACTGTTGTTCGTGCTGCTGTTGTTACTGTTGCTGTTGTTGTTGTTACTGTCCCTGCTGTTGTTACTGTTGCTTTGGTGTTACTGTTGCTGGTGCTGCTGTTTTGATTGTAGTTGTTACTTCTGCTGTTGTTACTGTAGCTGCTGCTGTTGATACTGTTGCTACTGTCGATACTGTTGCGGCTGTTGTTACAGTTCCTGCTGTTGTTACTGTTGCTGGTGCTGCAGTTGGTACTGCTGTTGTTTCTGTTGTTGGTGCTCCTGTTGTTACTGTTGCTGGTGCTGCAGTTGGTACTGTTGTTGGTACTGCTGTTGTTACTGTTGCTGGTGCTGCTGTTTCTATTGTTGCTGGTGCTGCAGTTGGTACTGTATTGGTGCTGATGGTGTTACTGTTGCTGGTGCTGCTGTATTGGTGCTGATGGTGTTACTGTTGCTGGTGCTGCTGTTGTTACTGTTGCTGGTACTGCTGTTGTTACTGTTGTTGGTACTGCTGTTGTTACTGTTGTTAGTACTGCCATTGTTACTGTTGTTGGTACTGCTGTTGTTACTGTTGCTGGTACTGCTGTTGTTACTGTTGCTGGTACTGCTGTTGTTACTGTTGCTGGTGCTACTGTTGGTACTTTTTCTGGTGCTGCTGTTGTTATGGGTGCTGGTGCAGCTGTTGTTACTGTTGGTGGCACTGCTGTTGTGTCTGTTGTTGTTTGTGCTGTTGTTATTGTTGCTACTGTTGTTATTGTTGCTACTGTTGTTATTGTTGCTGCTGTTGTTGTTGTTGCTGGTCGTGTTACTGTTGATGATGCTGCTGTTGTTACTTTTGCTGCTGTAATTACTGTTGTTGCTATTGTTATTGTTGCTGCTGTAGTTATTATTGCTGCTGTTAATACTGTTGCTGTTGATTTACTATTGCTGTTGTTTTTACTGTTGATGGTGTTGTTACTGTTGTTTGTGCTGCTGTTGTTACTGTTGCTAGTGTTGCTGTTGTTAATATTGCTAGTGCTGCTGTTGTTACTGTTGGTACTGTTGTTACTGTTCGTGGAGCTGTTGTTATTACGGTTGTTGGGACTGCTGTTTTTGTTACTGTTACTCTCGTGCTGTTGTTACTGTTGCTTCTGTTGTTACTGTTGCTGGTTTTGCTGTTGTTACTGTTTGTGGTGCTGCTGTTGATACTGTTTTGGTGCTACTGTTGTTACTGTTGCTGGTGCTGCTATTGGTACTGTTGCTGCTGTTGTTACTGTTACTGGTGCCGCTGCTGGTGTTACTGTTGCTGGTGCCGCTGCTGTTGTTTTTCTTTCTGTTTGTTATTGGTGGTGCTGTTGTTGTTACTGTTGTTGGTGCTGCTGTTGATACTATTGTTGGTGCTGCTGTTGTTGCTGGTGCTGTTTTGTTACTGTTGCTGGTGCTACTGTTGTTACTTTTTCTGGTTCTACTGTTGTTACTGTTGCTGTTGCAGTTGCTGTTGTTTTTCTTTCTGTTTGCAATTGGTGGTGCTGTTGTTGTTACTGTTGCTGGTATTTCTGTTGTTATTGTTGGTGGGGTTGCTGTTGTTTCTGTTGTTGGTGCAGTTCTTATTGTTGCTGCTGTTGTTTCTGTTGTTGGTGCAGTTCTTATTGTTGCTGCTGTTGTTACTGTTAGTTGTACTGCTTTTGTTACTGTTACTGCTGTTGTTACTGTTCGTGGTGCTGCTTATGTTACTGTTGCTAGTGCTGCTGTTGATACTGTTGCTGGTGCTGCTGTTGTTACTGTTGTTGCTTTGTTACTGTTGCTGCTGTTGTTGCTTTGTTACTGTTGCTGCTGTTGTTACTTTTGGTTCTGCTGCTGTTGTTACTGTTGTTGGTGCTGCGGCCGTTGTTTCTGTTGCTACAGCTGTTGTTACTGTTGCTGATGGTGTTACTGTTCTTGTTATTGTTGCTGCTGTTGATATTGTTGCTGCTGTTGTTACTGTTCCTGCTCTTGTTATTATTGCTGCTGTTGTTATTATTGCTGATGTCGTTACTGTTACTGTTGTTGTTACTGTTGCTGGAGTTGTTACTGTTGATGCTGTTGTTACTGTTGCTGGTGCTGCTGTTGTTACTGTTGCTGGTGCTGCTGTTATTACTGTTGCTGGTACTGCAGTTGATACTGTTGCTGCTGTTGTTACTGTTGCTGCTGTTGTTACTGTTGCTGCTGCTGTTTTTACTGTTATTGCTACTGCTGCTGCTGTTGTTACTGTTGCTGCTGCTGGTGTTACTTTTGCTACTGTTATTACTGTTTCTGTTGCTACTGTTCCTGATGTTGTTACTGTTACTGTTGTTGTTACTGTTGTTGTTACTGTTGTTGTTACTGTTACTGTTGTTGTTACTGTTGCTGGTGTTGTTACTTTTGTTTGTGCTTCTCTTGTTACTATTACTGATGATACTGTTGTTACTGTTGCTGCTGTTGTTATATTTGGTACTGTTGTTTTTGTTGCTGCTGTTGTTACTGTTGATGCTGTTGTTACTGTTGCTGATGCTGCTGTTGTTACTGTTGCTGGTACTGCTGTTGTTACTCACACCACCCTCCACCACTACCACCCACACCACCCCTCCACCATCACGACCCACGCCACCCTACACCATCACCACCCACACCAACCCTCCACCACCACCAACCACACTCCCTCCACCATCACCACCCATACCACCCTCCACAACTACCACCCACACCACCCCTCCACCATCACCACCCACACCAACCTCCACCACCACCACCTACACCACCCCTCCACCACCACCACCCACACCACCCTACACCATCACCATCCACACCACCCTCCACCACCACCACCCACACCAACCCTCCACCACAACCAACCACACTCCCTCCACCATCACCACCCACGCCGTCCTCCACAATCACCACCCACACCACCCCTCCACCATCACCACCAACACCAACCCTCCACCATCACCACCCACACCACCCATTCACCATCACCACCCACACCACCCCTCCAAAATCACCACCCACACCACCCTCCACAATCACCACCCACACCACCCTCCACCATCACCACCCACACCACCCCTCCACCATCACCACCCACACGACCCTCCACCATCACCACCCACACCACCCATTCACCATCACCACCCACACGACCCTCCACCATCACCACCCACACCACTCTCCACAATCACCACCCACACCACCCCTCCACCATCACCACCCACACCACCTTCCACCACCACCACCCACACCACCCTCCACCATCAACACCAACACCAACCCACCACCAACACCACCCACACCACCCTCCACCATCACCACCCACACCACCACTCCACCATCACCACCCACACCACCCTCCACCACCACCACCCACACCATCCTCCACCATCACCACCAACACCAACCCTCCACCATCACCACCCACACCACCCATTCACCATCACCACCCACACCACCCTCCACCATCACCACCCACACCACCCTCCACCATCACCACCCACACTACCCTCCACCATCACCACCCACACGACCCTCCACAATTACCACCCACACCACGCTCCACATAAGGGGCATAACTGGCCGACCTCTCACAGTGTTCAAGAGAGAACTGGATAAGCACCTCCACAGGATACCTGATCAACCAGGCTGTGACTCATACGTCAGGCTGCGAGCAGCCGCGTCCAACAGCCTGGTTGATCAGTCCGGCAACCAGGAGGCCTGGTCGACGACCGGGCCGCGGGGACGCTAAGCCCCGGAAGCACCTCAAGGTAACCTCAAGGTAACCACCCCTCCACCATCACCAACTCCAACCCTCCACCACAACCACCCACACAACCCCTACACCACCACCACCCACACCACCCCTCCACCACCACCACCCACACCACCCTCCACCATCACCACCCACACCACCCTCCACCACCACCACCACCCACCACCCTCCACCACCACAACCCACACCACCCTCCACCACCACCACCCACATCAACCCTCCACCATCACCACCCACACCACCCCTCCACCACAACCACCCACAACACCC